>NW_022196915.1:38339789-38389229 GCF_008632895.1 Mastomys coucha
CCTTCCCCCGCCCCCATCTCCCCACTCTCCCAACCCCTCTCCCTCCTACCCAATCTCCCAACCCCTCACAAGACACGCCCCTGCCCGAGCCCGGTTGGTCTCCCACTAAGCCACGCGCAGCATTGGGGCCACGCCCCTTCTAGAGACTAAGCCCCTCCCACGCACGGCTTCCGTCGCCGAGAGTACAAGAGGTCGCTTATTGGCTGCTAGCAAATACTCCCTCTTCTCATTAGTGGATCCCGTCCGGGTCGAAGGTCCACGGAAGATGCTCGTAGCCGCCTGGGCTGAGGGTCACAGGCACGTGTACTTCCGTTTCCGGTGTGTCCTGAAGCCATGGCCACCGCCAGGGCACCGAGGCTTCTGCTGCTGATGTTCTGCAGATCATGCCGCAGCCTTCGAGGACCTCAGTCCCGAGTAAGTGCATCTTCCACTGCTGGCGGAGAACTGGGTTTCCAGAGACAACTCTCGGAGGAGGAGCGACCTCGGCGATGCCTCGGGCAACCTTTCTGTTTCTTTCGCTGTCTGCAGGCATACGCCGCCCTTGTGCCCGGTGTGTCCCAGGTAGACAACGGGTCCGATTTCCTGGGGAAGAAGCCCCATCGTAAGCATCCCGGCATCCTGCATCTTCCGCACATACAGCTGCCGAAAGCACTGACTGACGCCGCGCAGTTATTGCTTTTTGGTGAGAAACTGCGGGAAGGGGAAGCCAGGTAAACAAAACGAGGCCAGCACGTAGCGATGACTCTTTCCATCTGTGACCACAGAGAGACCTATTCGCAGTATAGAGAAGCAGGTGCAAGCCCTCACCAACTATCTCTGGAGCCGACATTTACCAGTAGAGCCGGAGGAGTTGCAAAAACGGGCTGCGTACCTTGAGAAAAAATTCCTGGAAAAACAAGGTAAACCAGATTGAAATGTCAATGAGAAATTAAGAACAAAGAATAATTTAAATCTCTCAGATAAAATGGTCGTTTCCTATTTGATGCTGTAGTAACAGCCCTACTAGAAGATAAATTGGGCCACAGGTGGCCCTTGGAGATTGGGTAAAGGTCAGAAGTTTAAGTCTTTGGGTTTTCTTGATTTTTTTTCCCCACCCTCTGCAAGTCAAATAGATTATGACTATATTTTGATTCAAGTAAATAAAGGCCAAATGGCTGTTCAGTAAGTACGAAAACCCACTTCAGGGATAGAATTGATTACATTTCAGATTCTTTAAGACTATGAACTTCATATTGTAAATTTGCCCTTTATTAATCTTGTATTCCCTGCGCTTCCCACAGTACCTGGTTCAGGGTAATGTCTTAGTGTTCTGTTATTGATGAGACACCATAATCACAACAAGTCTTAGAAAAGAAAGTATTTAACTGGAGCCTGGCTTACAGTTTCAGAGGTTTAGTCCATTGTCAGCATGACAGCATGCAGGCAGACATAGTGCTGGGGAAGTAGCTGAGAGGTCTACATCGGGATCTGCAGGAACAGAGTGAGACTCAGGGCATGGCATGGCCTTTTCAAACCTCAAAGCCCACCTCCTAATCTTTTCAAATAGTGCCACTCCCTGGTGACCAAGCATTCCAATCCATAAGCCAATTGGGGGCAAATCGGGGCCATTCTCATTCAAACCACCACAGTAGGTGTTTGTAGAATTCTGCCCAGTGGTACAGAGCTCCACACCATCATGAGACTTGGATTTCTAAGCCCCTCTCTATTGTAATATTGAAGATGTCTCAGCTAGGGAGTGGTGTCCCATGCCTTTAATCCCAGCACTTGGGAAGCAGAGGCAGGTAGATTTCTGAGTTCGAGGCCAGCCTGGTCTACAGAGAGAGTTCTAGGACAGCCAGGGCTATACAGAGAAACCCTGTCTCAAAAAACCAAAAAAAAGAAAAAAAAATATGTCTCACTCCTAAGTGTAAGGGAGTGAAAAAGTCCATAAAGGTGCCTTTATCCTAGCTTTTAAATTTTTATCACATGGGCAGGAAAGATGATACAGAGTAAAAAAAGCACTGGCCACCCAACCTGATGACCTTCTACCAAATGGGTGAAGGTGAGAACTGACTCAGACCTATACACACATAATAATCGTTTTTATCAGGCTTCTGCTATGAAGCAAAACATGGATAGGTTGTTAACTAAACTACTATTCTAATAGCCTAGATACTATTAGATAATATATAGACAAGATACTATTGGATACACTCTGGTGATGGTGGCACTTGTCAGTCTTATCCCTCTTCCGTGAAGTTTTCACTGGTTTGGCCTCTCTCAGACTTTGAGCATTTTCTCAGATGGTTATGGGGATCTGAGCAGTTCTCCAAGGTCTTTACCTCCAGTCCTTCTCACCCTAGACTCAACTCAGACAGAGGAAAAACTTCGTGAGGCAGTACTACATGCCCTACGCAAAACTACCTACCACTGGCAGGAACTCAGGTAAGGGCTTACAGAAAGGACACAAAGAAGGCATGTCACGTTTGAGGAGAGCTGAAGAGCTCGTCGGCTCTGTGTTTGAGAAAGCTTCCTCAAGGCTCCTATACTAGAAAGTGGAAGGGCTGAGCCAAAGAGCCCTTTCCAGATTTGTTGTTTCATACACTCTAGAGAGTAACTGGGGCTAGGTTATTTCCTAGGAGGGATGACTCTCAGACTTTTTTTTTTTTTAACAGCTACAATGAAGAGCTGAGTCTGATCTATATGGCAGCAAGATTGGACGGTGGTTTTGCTGCAGCTTCCAGGGCATTCCATGAGGTGAAAGTCTGTCAGCGTCCAACCTGACCCCCTTTATCATTGGTTTTGTTTTCTGTAAATTAGCCTTCTGTGGTGGGAGTTCTTGGGATGTGATGTGCACACTAATGGTTCTGTTTATCCTTTGAAAAAAATCCTATGGCCTAAGAAAGGTTAAAATCACTGAGAGGTTTCCTATCTGAAAGTATTATTTATTTATTTAATGTATGCGAGTACCCTGTTGCTGTCTTCAGACACACCAGAAGAGGGTATCCGATCCCATTACAGATGGTGGTGAGCCACTATGTGGTTGCTGGGAATTGAACTCACAACCTCCGGAAGAGCAGTCAGTGCTCTTAACCGCTGAGCCATCTCTCCAGCTCCACTGAAAGTATTTTTTATCGAATCTCACCTCCCACCTCTGTCACAGTACCCTGATAGCCACTAAAGCCCTCACTGCTGACCTTCCTTTCCCTGGGGTGTTCTGTATCTCCTTCAGATCCGGGCTCGAAACCCAGAGTTCCAGCCCCAGACGTTGATGGACTTTGGGTCTGGCACTGGTTCTGTTGCCTGGTAAGTGACTTTGTTAACCCTTAGCTGTATCAGGTGTAACGCTGGAGCCGTAGTTCTCAACCTGTGGATCGCAGCCCCTCTGGTAGTCCGAACTACCCTTTCACGGGGATCGCCTATCAGATATTTCCGTTGTGATTCCTAACAGTAGCAAAGTTACAGTTCTGAAATAGCCGTGAAAATAATGTTAGGGTTGGGGGTCAGCACAGTGTGAGGAGCTGTAGTAAAGGGTCGCAGCATCAGGGAGGCTGAGAGTCGGATTCCCAATACCAGCTCAGTGTCAAAATACTGGGGTGCGAGAGAACAAGGAAGTAGGGCCTGAAGTATTGCTGCCCTCAGGTTAGACAGGCCAGGAGAGGGTGTTTGGGTTTAAAGAAGGAGGGAATGGAAAAGGCTCAGTCCTTGGGTTAAAAAGAGAAAGAAATCTAACAGAGGGGATAGGCTTTTTATATATATACCATCAGAAGTTTTTGAATCATCTGCCTTTTATTTCAGAAGTTGTGAACACAGTAAGGAAATAAAGCCATAATGTTAGATTATCTGTTTTAATATAACACCGTGATTCCCCAGGGCTAGGATTGAGGGCGAGTGGGACTCTTGGAGTATATCATAAAACTTGGTGTTTTTCATCTCACCGTCTCAGGGCTGCTCACAGTACTTGGGGCCAGAGCCTCCGGGAATACATGTGTGTGGACCGTTCAGCTGCCATGCTGGGTTTGGCCGAAAAGCTCCTTAAAGGTGAGACGAAGCTGTAACCCAGGACTTTTCAAAAGCTAAGGGAGATAGGAAAGTGTTTCATTGGGACGTAGAGGAGAAAAGTGTAAATTTAGATAACCTGGTCTCCTTCCGTTATTAGAGTGGGACAGTGCTAGAGTCCTTTGTGGGACAGAGTGGTTGCATGTCTGTAGATCACTGTTTTCTAGTACTCCTTACAGCCCTGCACCTCTCAGCTGGTGTTATCATCCGAGGCATGTTTCTTAATTGAGTATAAACTTGTGGCTGTAAAGTTCATGTTCTCTCTTGGCTTCCGCATCTTTCTTCCATAGGTGGTTCAGAATCAGGGAAGCCCTGTATCCCAGGTGTCCTTTTCAGACAGTTTCTACCTGTGTCACCCAAGGCAAGTAGCAGGTAGGCTGTTCTCAGATACAGTGTGGCAGATAGACAGCAGTGGCCTCAGCCATGAAATCCATCACTTTGTGTTAGAAGATAAAAGAAGCAATAGAAGACATTTAAAACTGGGCATCATGGTACACACCTATAATCTCAGCACTCAGGAGCTGAGGCAGGAGGATTACTGTGAGTTCGAGTCCAACATGGGTTATGTAAGAAGATACTGGGATCAGGAGGATTTAGAGGCCAGGACTTTGTTGTGTTTTTGGATAGGGAGATGTCAGGTCTGTTGTGTCCCTTGTCCTGGTCCTCAGGTCCAGTTTGATGTGGTTGTATCAGCCTACGCTCTCAGTGAACTACCCAGCAGGGCTGATCGCATTGAGGTTGTTCAGAACTTGTGGCGTAAGACAAGCCATTTTCTGGTGAGTTGAGAGCTTTTCCCCCGCATGTTTTGAAGCATCTTTGTGGGTCTGTGCCTTTTCCTCTTGTCATCATCCAGTGTCTTTCCTTTATAGATGTCTGTGTGCCTCCTTAGGGTATCCATCCCCTTCACACAATGCCCACTCCCCTCTGCCAGTGCCCTGACCGAGCCACTGACAACTTTTTCATGGGATGCAGAGTACCTGCTTATTTTCTGTCTTTTAAAACAGGTATTGGTGGAGAATGGAACAAAAGCTGGGCACCGACTTCTCATGGATGCCAGGAAGCTGGTCCTCGGGGTAAGGTTCCATGTGATCAGTCCTCACCTTTCTATCATAAGTTACTCTTACTCTGTTGGGAGCTGGTGACTGTCACACACTTACAGAGATGACTCAAGAATGAGACACACAAAGTCCTGATACAGCCAAGTGCTTGGCAAATGAGGGTTTCTAGGTCAAAGCCAGTCCAGCACCTGTTGCCCTAGGAGCTACGCATATTCATGACTGTGATAGCTTTCACCCAGCACATGGCAGAGCTGAGCGCCTTAGAAGCAGGTGTTGCTTGCTCCTTGGTTGATTTAAAACTACTTTGCTGACTCCTGATTGAAGGTGTTGCTGAGCCAAGAACCTTGTCTTAGGGGAACAGTCAGTGTGAGCCAATATAGAATCCTAAGTTTAATTGTGCCAGAGTGAGAGTGGAGGTTGCTGATGAGAAAGTACAGGTCCATGGGCCAGCTTGCCTCTATGAACAGGTTTTGTCAATATTTGAATTACTATGCAGCATCCTCAGTTCGCCGGCTGCAGAGGTTGGCTTATGAACATAGATCCCACAAGTTTAGCTGTATTTCCTTGATTTCAGGAAAAAGAGAAGTCACCTTTGGACCTTCGACCTAGCTTTGTTTTTGCCCCAGTAAGTACTGCTTCCTCGTCTCCTGCTGCTCAGATCTGAGCTCCGAGAAGAGAGAAGAGCTGCTCTGCCGCCTCCTTCAGCAGCTCCCTCTGCTTTCCCAGCCCCGCGCTCCCTGTGCTCCCATCCTCCTGACCCCTCTTGCCTCTAAGCTTATTTTATTTTACTATTCGTTGTGTGCATGAGGTATATGTGGGTGCCTGTGAGCAGTGTGGGGGTTAGACAGCTTTCAGGAGTCTGTTCTCTCCTTCCTCTATGGAATTTGAAGAGTCAAAGCCAGGCAGGCCATTAGGCTTTTGCAACAAACACGTGTACCAGATGCACCTTCTTCCCAAGCCCCAGTTAACATTATTGATGGATCTTATGTGTATTTGCAGTGTCCCCATGAACTTCCTTGTCCTCAGCTGAATGCCTCCAAGCCCCTGGCCTGTAGCCTCTCCCAGGCTTATCATCCTATCCCCTTTAACTGGGTATGTATCCTCAGAGTGTTGTAACAAGATGATAAAATATATAAAATATATATATATATATATATAAAATAGCCTAACCTAGGAAAACAGAATAACCTGGAGCTCTTGTGTGATTTATAGTCTGAGAAAGGGCGTAGTATGAAAAAGGGTTTCAGGCATGTACGGGGAAGGGAGCTAAGAAGGTTTGTTCCCTCTGAACAGCCCCTGTGTTCTTCTTCTAGAATAAGAAACCAAAGGAGGAGATATTCTCTATGGTAATCCTTGCCAGGGAGTCTCCAAAGGAAGCCAACCGCTGGCCCCGAATCACGCAGCCTGTCCTTAAACGCCCTCGCCATGTGCATTGCCACCTGTGCTGTCCAGACGGGCACATGCAGCATGCTGTGGTTACAGCCCGGCGGCACGGCAGGTATAGGAGATAAGACCACCTGAGTAAATGTAGCAAGAACCTGCACCCCATTTAACGCCTCTCTCCCCTACCACAGGGATCTGTACCGCTGTGCCCGGGTCAGCTCCTGGGGAGACCTTTTACCTGTGATCGCTCCATCCCCTGCTGAAGAGCCCCCTGAGAGTTGACAAGGATTTATAGCAAGTGTCCTTTCGATCACACCTGCCAAGCCCAAAGCTACCTGGTATCCAGGAAGAGAGCTCTGGTACCCCTGTGCTTATATTTGTTTGAAATTTTAATAATAAATGTTTTCAAAGAACAGAGGTGGATTTTATGAGTGCTTAACTTAAAGATACAGGGCTGGTTGTCCTGGCCTGTCTGTAATGGAGAGAGTGCAGTCTCAGTGTGGAGAGGTTTCACTGCTTCAGAGACACTTCCTTGAACCACATGGAGGATGGTGGGGATAGACACCACTGGCCCTGTGAGAAGGGGCTCAGCAGGTCTCATCCAGTGGTCATGTGGGCCTCTAGGAGGGAACTAGCAGTTAGCTGACTTCTTTGCCTGTTTCTTTCCCTGGACTTTGCCTCATACTCTAGTCAGGACACTTCTGTGTATTTGTTTTATTTCCATTTCCTGTGTTTCCGTTCTAGAACAGCCCCAATTCGCAACAGGAAATGTTAACCCCCAGAAGAGGAGGATACCCACCAGAAAGGCAGGGGCACCTCAAGTCTGCCTCACAGCAAGCATAATTCTGAGCTATGAGGGAAGGGAACACCGAAGAGAGCTGGGAGCACGCTGATAAGATAACATCACAGGCTTTGATAAAGGTCAAGGTTTTCAGAGTTCTTGACACGGATAGACATCTGGTAGGCCAGGTTCAGCACTCTGAGGTTCTGCACGTCAAGCTTGTAAATTGTCCTGTACAACGAAAATGACAAGGTTAACAGTTGATAATTACAGGAATAGATTGCAACTGGGACATGGCACAGCCTACCTTGACCAAAATGAAGAATGTGTTCTGCCTGAGTTTTTTTGTTGTTGTTGTTTGTTTGAAGTTTGTGGGTTTCCTTAAACTTTAAAGATAAAAACGAAGTGTTTAAGCTTTTATATAAGAGAAAAAAAAACCAATTAACTGATTTCCGGGGGTGGGGGGGTGTGCTTCATCACAGAAACAAGTGACAGGTGACAGGTGGGGCATAGTGGCTCAAGGCTCTGGAGAAGCAGAAGCAGGTAAATCTCTTCAGTTTATCAAGGCTAGCCTGATCTACATAGTTCCAGGCTGGCCAGGGCTACACAGCGAGACCCCTGTGTCAACAACAAAAAAAAGTGACAGTATCCATGTTGTAACACTAGGAATACACACACACACACACACACACACACACACACACACACACACACACACGAGAGAGAGAGAGAGAGAGAGAGAGAGAGAGAGAGAAAGAGAGAGAGAGAGAGAGAGAGAGAACATGAGCTAGCAAGAGCACTCCCAGGGAATTTCCATGCTTGGAGCTATTTTTCTGGAATTAAAGGAAAGGGGACTCTCTTCATTTGCTAATTCACACAGAAGAGTAGCAACTCCACCCCATTTACCCTCAGGTGGCCCCAAATCCTCTCTGAAAGGGTTCAGTTCAAGTATCAGCATAGCAACCTGTAAGACTTAGGATAGTACAGACCGTATGGAAGGCATATATTAAATGTCCTGACCCAGGCCGGACCAAATTGCCTCACACATAAATTAGCTGGGACGTAACTACCATAGGTTGTTCCATTTGAGGTTAGATCAACCCCAGACATGAACTAAGAGTCCTCAGAGAGCTTGGATTAGTCACAGCATTGAAGAGAAAACTCTGAGCTGTACCTGGCAGGGAGTCTGGAGTTTCTGGTTTGGAAGTGCAGGAAGGTGCGAGGGAGGGGAGGGGCCTCCAGATAGTGGGAGGGTTGGTGGCTGGGGCTGAGCCCTCGTCAGCTATGCGGGTGAGGACTGGAAACCCAGACAGTCCAGGGACAAGAAGGTTATCAGCAGTCCTGACATTCACGAAAGGGAATACTCCACCTTGGCCACTTCAACTGCTTCAACCTTGGCTGCTTTTGACTTTCTGAGGTCTCTGCTTTTATCCTACACCCCAAAGATGGAGGTACTACTGGGAGTAAAAATTGGCTGCCTGCTTGCCCTTCTGGTTCTCACAATGGGCTGTGGCCTTACTCCCATCTACGTCAAATGGTTCCAGATGGATGCAGCTACAGGTATAGCCTCCACTCTGACTCTGTCCCTCACACTGCCTTATCTCAGACCTGGCCTGACATCTGTTGCTGTCTGTCGCTCTTCATTCATTCCCATTTACCTCACTGCTAACTGGAGACTAACCTCTGCTTTTTTATTAGGTCATCACCACAGGGTTCTCAGCCTCCTGGGCTGCACCTCTGCCGGCGTCTTCTTGGGAGCAGGGTTGATGCATATGACTGCTGAAGCCCTGGAGGGAATTGAGTCAGAAATTCAGAGATTTGTGGTGCAGGTGGGTAGCAAAGAAATCAAGTGGCGGGGCTATGGGGCCGTGATGATAGATGCTGGGGACATCAGGAAAGCTCAGAGCACAGCGCACCCAGTGGAACAGCAGCTGTTGAGTAGAAGCGGCGGAGGTGGTGGGGTTGAGCATCCAAGGAAAGAAAGCTTGTTGGCTGAAAGGTCAGGACAAGAACGAGAGCTACCTCAGACCCAGTCTGATTTCTGTTTCTGCCTTCCTAGAATAGTACAGGAAGTAAGGGGAATTCTTCTCGTGATGCTGCTTCTAGTTACGTAAGTATCTTCTATTAGCCCCTGTCTGGAGAGTGGGACTTTTCATGCCCCTTTTGATATGTGAGGAATACCAGGACTTTCTTTTCTTAGCTCAAATAATGTTGAGAAAGACACTGCCGACCTAATCCTTTGTTTGTGGGCCCTCAGAAAAAAAGCTCACATTTCACTCCATCCTTCCTACCCAAGACCCTGTGACCGACTTCACATTATTTTCCTTTATCTCTAATCCAAGCGACATTTTGTCCCTCAGCCCCTCTGGGTCTCTCTCCTCTGCGCATCTACTCTTGGGCTCCACCCCTTTTGGTCCTTTTACCACGTTTTTTGCATTCTCGGTCTCTCTCCTGGTCCCCATGTCTCCTCCCCTTCCTGGCTTATGGTCCCTCTCTCTGTTCCTAGGTGGAGTATCCCTATGGAGAGCTCATCATCTCCCTGGGCTTTTTCTTTGTCTTCCTTTTGGAGTCACTGGCATTGCAGTGCTGTCACGGGGATGCTGGAGGATCAACAGTACAGGAGGAGGAATGGGGAGGGACTCATGCCTTTGGATTCCACAAGCACCCACCCATACCCTCACCCTCACGGGGTCCCCTGCGTGCCCTGGTCCTTCTGCTCTCACTGTCCTTTCACTCCGTGTTTGAAGGCCTAGCTGTGGGACTGCAGGCAACAGTGGCAACCACTATACAGCTCTGTGTTGCTGTGCTGGCTCATAAGGGGCTTGTGGTGTTTAGTGTGGGCCTGAGGCTGGTGAAGATCGGCACCGGACCACGATGGGCCACGTTCTGCATACTGTCACTAGCTCTCATGTCTCCTGTGGGCCTAGCCCTGGGGCTGACTGTGGCTGGAGGGGCCTCGGGACAAGCACAGGGATTAGCCCAGGCTGTATTAGAGGGTATAGCAGCTGGCACATTTTTATATGTCACCTTCCTAGAAATTTTGCCCCGGGAGCTGGCTTGTCCTGAGGCCCCTCTGGCCAAGTATGGCTGTGTGGCTGCTGGGTTTGCCTTCATGGCCCTTATTGCCTTGTGGGCCTGAGATATTCCTCACTGCTCGGATAGACCTATGTAGGGTAACTTCTCCTGAGGACACTCCCTCAATAACTTCTGTCCTCAGACATTATTTTCAATGAGACTAAACATTTACTAGGCACGGACTGACTCAGACTTCATAGGACGTGAGATCCCGTCCTAGCTCAGGACTTAGAATGTTTTGTTTGCATACCTATTTAACTGGAAAATTGGTGTCAAGACCATCACTCCAGATTCGTTATTGTGTATAATAAAAGTCCCATTTTACCTGTTCCCTTCAACCTCATTGTAATTCTGTCTCTGATAGAGGAAAAGTGAGTGCGGTGGAATTGGGACCAGTAACCATTTTAGTGGCTATAGGGCATTTCCCCCCCGCAAAACGTAGACTGGTAAAAAACTGTCAACAAACCCGTGTTTCTCAAGTTTACCCGTGATAGCTGAGAAACAGGCCAGCATTTAGAGGAAGATAGACGTTTAGAAGCAGAAACCGGGGGGCTAGATATTTATCCTTCACTAGCTAACTCAGCCCGTTCTCAGTGCCTGCCCTCAGCCCCACCGAGCTCCTGTTTTTCACACTGAGCCCTGTGTAGCCTCCGGGACCCTACTGCTACCCTCTGAGCTTCTCTCTTTTCTGGCTGCCACAGGCTGAAGGATTAAAAACCCAGTGTTTGCAGAAGGGGACCGGCGCCAGATAAATACCTAGTGTGATTATCTGAGGTGTAACCACCTAGTGACTTTTCTTCTGTCTCCCTGACCAACTGCTGCTAAATAAAGATAGTGCAGAGGGCAGCTACCCCTGAATCAAGGACGGACCGGATAAGGGAGGATCTCACACTTAGTGAAGAATTGGAGAAGGACAAATGGGTGCTGCAGATAGCCTTAGCATGAAAAAACTCTCCAGAGTTCATTCATGTCTCACACAATCAGGGATCAAATGGGTGGGCAATGATAGGAGGGGAAAGGGGGGAATATTTTCCATAGAGCATGATCCCCTTGTATGTGCTCGGCATGAGATGCATGGAGTAAGGTGCTCAGGAGAACCTGGTGTGTGGCGATAGCATCGGCTTCGTCAGGGAACACCTGTGATGTGACAGGTGCTACGCTGCTGTTTGTACACAGATTGCCTCGCTGGCACAGCTCCAGCAGTGCCATTATCCCCATAGTAACCTAGGAAAACTGGCATCCAGAAAAGATAAAGAACTTGATCTCTCAGCCAGTGGGGCCTCAAAGCTCATTTTCCTATCACTGGATAAAAAGCTCCCATGTAGAGAGAGTCTCTTCTTCCTTGTGCTTTTCTTGTTCCAAACGTCCATATACGTTAGGATCCCAGATCAGAGCGGAGAGTGTGGGGAATAATTGAGGAAGCTGAATGGGAGGGTACTCAGTAAGATGTGTGTGGGAAGGGTTTAGACAAAGCAAGAAACATGCAATACCCTGAGCTGAGTAATACACATGCTGTTAGTAGAAACCAGAAAGGACCAGCCCCGAGAGTGGTGTCCTTGATCTACAGAGACCTAACCTGGAAGGTGCTAGAAGAATCTTATTTTATAATCTTATTTTCCTGCTCTGACTTGCTAACGTCTTATTAAGTAAAAACCAAACATAAGCCTGAGGATAGAAATGCAGTGCTCTAGAGACTGGTCAGCCTCCAGGGACACAGATCTGTCCTGCGTGTCATCTATTCCCTGCTATGTTTACCTTACAATGATCTTGCCAGAACTCTGGCAGGATACGTTGTATGGAAGCTTGAGAACTCTACCTACCACAGGAATGTGTCTAGCTAAGAAAGGAGCCTGAAGGGGACCTGCCATGGCTCTCTCCATGTTTCTGGATAGCTGGTGCGACCAGCATGGAGACAGTTGAGGTAGAGTCTGTTATCTCAACCTGCTGAGTGGTTGAACTCTTGGTGACATCCCAGAAATTCTGGATTCCCCTTTGGCCTCCTCTCCAAAGCCGCCAATACTTCCTTTTCCTCCCCGTATCTATTTCCTTCTTTTTCTCCAAATTCTTACCAACTAGGCCCAGACATGTGTTTAGTTTGAAGAATATTGTGTCAAGAGCAGACATAAAGCTAGAGGGTGGGTCCATCTGAAGAACACCAGGGAGAGAGTGTCTGGACCAGGAGAAGGACCAGGTGCTCTCGGAAGGCGCAGATAAAAGCAACACTGGGAACTGGAGCAGGCAGAAGAACCATGATGGGAAAGATACGGGAGGCTGCGGCTCTGCCCACTGGCCTTAGGGAGACTGTTACAGAGATGACTAGGAAGAACAATGAGTCTTAAACACAGAGAGGAATGGTGATCCAGGCTAGTGAAATAATCAGGAATGTGTGCCTGTGTGTGTGTGTGTGTAGCAATTTTCACGTCTTCCCTTGATGGCGTAAAATACAGAGGGAGTTTTCTCTGGGGCCACATAGGAGTGGCTGTGGCCCAGAAAAGACTGAGATTACCCCACATTCCATGATCCACCATGGTGGCATCTGCATGAAGTTTGTTGCTGCTTTTGGGTTGCTTGGTTGGGTCAGTTGGTTGATGGTTTGGTTTGGTTTGGTTTGGTTTGGTTTGGTTTGGTTTGGTTTGGTTTAGTTTTTGTTTTGACTCAGAGACTATGTAGCTTTGGCTGTCCTGGAACTCACTTTGTAGACCAGGCTGAGCTTAAACTATCATAGAGATCCACCTGCCTGTGCCTCCCAAGTGCTGGGATTAGATGTGTGTAAAACCATGCAAGGAATCAGTGTGTTTTAATAGTAACAGGACAGAGTCATAAATCAAAACTTCAAAGGCCTCAAATGCTGTCTGATGACATTCTTAACCCTGATGACATTCAGGGTTAGTGAAAGCTAATGGTCTATAAATTCACCCCAGAAGATTTCACCTGATAGTCAGAAAGATGTCAGGGTGAGTGATGAATGGCTATTTGGGAGGAGGGGGCTAAAGACAGCCTAAGGTAAACTGTAATTAAGCACCAGACCTGCAACATTCCAACTTCTCCACAGTCATTTAAGTTCTAATCAGTCAATCAGCCTCACAGAATGTGTGTGAACATCTTTCCAGGAACTGAAATTTATACCTGTCACCTTCCCCATCTCTCACAGCCACTCCCTCAAATATTTTGTATATTGCTGAGGACCAGCTTGGAGAAGGGTTCTGAGAGAAGTGTCTGGAAGGGGCGAAAACAAATCACTTGAAGTCAAATTGTGGGTCCAAGCCGGGGGCCTATGTTCTTTCTGCTTGATACAGCTCTCTCTGCTATTAAAAATTCTAAAAGCTCTCTGGTTAGCTCATCGGGTTTTTTTTTGTTGTTTTGTTTTGTTTTTGTTTTGTTTTGTTTTGTTTTGATCAAAGTCAGAAAGGCCGCTATAAGAAATTCTTGGATCTTCCAACCAAGTCAGAAATCCTTGACCTGGCAGGGCAGTGGTGGCGCTCGCCTTTAATCCCAGCACTTGGGAGGCAGAGGCAGGTGGATTTCTGAGTTCCAGGACAGCCTGGCCTACAGAGTTCCAGAACAGCCAGGGCTACACAAAGAAACCCTGTCTCAAAAAAACAAAAACAAAAAAAGAAAAGAAAGAGACAAACAAACAAAGAAAGGAAGAAAGAAAGAAATCCTGTTAGGAAAATTCTAAAAGTAATTCTTGGGTTTTCTGATCAAGATCAGAAAGCCAGAGAAAATTCTAAAAGAGCTGTGTTTGCTATTCAGACAGCCTTTTCTGGATAACTGCTGGAAACTATTCTAAAAAGAGTTGTCATCTCTTTAAGTAATTCTTGGGATATCAGAAATCCTGTTAGAAAAACTCCTTGAAGAGCTGTTTTCACTCTCCAGAGATCTTCAGACAGCTCAGCTCTCACTAGAGAAAAATCCTTTAAAAAGAGCTGTTATAACTTTCTGATTCCTTATCTCATACAGATCAAAAGCCAGTTTTTTATGTACATATCAATCCAGTTATTTATCCCAGGTTCCCTCCTGACCATCCCACAAATCAGTATTTCCTGATCTTAGCCCTTCATTCTTAGGACGAGCCAGCAAACACAAGCACAGACTACATAGCTGGGTGGAACCTCATCCCTGTCCTGTCCTGGAATCACCATTCCTACCAAAATTCGCTTGGACCCAGGCTGACCTTGAACCCAGGAATCAGCTTGCATTTTTATCTGCCTGTCTTTGTATCTTTCTGAAAAGCTGGCTCATAGTATAGCTGCCTCTCTGTTCCTTTAGATCTGTGAAGCACCTTATATGATTCATATTGCATCCTTATATTTTTGCATAGTTGAGAAATTACATATTTTTGAACTCGTGTTTTTAGAGCTCTTTCCCTCAGCCTTAAGGGCTGTCCTGAAGGTCCCAGTGTTTATCATTTTGCTGAGACATTAACCACACCTTTGCCTCCTGGACTCATGCTGTCTCTGATTTTCATGGAGTCATAACATCAACTGGAAGAACTTTCCTCAGAGGAACAAAAAAATATGTACACTATTATATAAACAAGGCTTCCAGCCACAGCAGCCATCAACTCTTGTGGAGGCCGGGGCAGGAATCAGTCATTCTGTCCCTACCAAGGTCATGCCAGACTCTGGAATATATGCTTAAAAAGAAAACTCAAGAATTAGGCTTCCAACCAACCTTCAGAGAACCAGCTTCCTATTTCAGCTACCAATAAGCTGTTGTCTGAAGTAACCTTTCTGGGACCTTCCCTGCCTTAGCTTGAAAGCTGAGGGACTGGTTTGATTTGGTTTCCACAGTTGCTGTCACAGGAAGACAGTTTGTGAGAAATGCAAGAGAAACTAGAGTTCATTGAATTTACTCGAGCAGACAGAGCAGGCCTTCAGGCAGAGCTCAACATCTGACAGCTCCTGGCTTGGTGTATGTGAAGACTTGGGTTTGATCCCCAAAACCAAAGAAGGGGTCCAGCTAAAGCCCAAGACTCACTCTGCTTGGGTAACCTGTGCCTCTCGGTCCTTCCCTGAAAAGTTGTGGAGTGTCTTGCCTCCCTCACAACAGAAAATAGTCCCTGTTTTTTGATCCAAAGAACAGTGCTAGCACTTAGAGAGGTGGGGTGTGTGCATAGACACCCTAGGCAACCTGAGGAGATACCCATAGCCACTAGCAAAAAGAAGCAAAAGTAAATTAATGCCTCAGGGGCAGTCTGTGGGGATGCTTCCAAATTCCTGGCCTATATAGAAGATGGTTTGGTTCGGTTTGGTTTGGTTTGGTTTTGTATTCTTAGTAACTCTCCATAGTCATATCACAGTGTACCCTATATTTTCTATTAATTCAACATTATGAGGGAGAGTCTGCTGGCAGACAGATCTGTTAATATGCTACATTGCTCTGGGCACCATATATTGCTAAACCCTGAGCCTCAGGTCAGAAATCATTCCTCTTTTCAGGTTACTCCTGACTTACATTTCAAAAGTGCTGTTTCCCACTCTGACCTTTCTTCTGATCGTGGTTTTACTCCTGCCTACTGTAAGGTCACTGTTCTGTTGGTACAATCATATGTTGCTTAAAGACAGGGGTATGTTCTGAGAAACGTAGATTAGGTAATGTTTTTGTCATTGAGCAAACATTGGAGAATGTGCTACACAATCCAAGAAACCTTTGGTGTCTGTTAGAGAATACTGTGGGTCTATTGTCACATATGTAGTGATATACAGTATTGGGCTGGCCAAAATGTCATTATGAAGTTCATAAGTACAATCCTTCATGATTTTCCAAACTGAACTTGTAAGGTCCTTTTTCACTTTGTTCTGATTTCTCATTCTCTTGAGCTGTCTCTTACCTCACGTGCCCCTAATATCTGGAAGATACTCACATTCCTTAGGAACAAAACAAGATTCAAAGCAGGTCTTGGTTTCAGGACTGCCTTGTGTTCAACTATGAAGAATAGGGCTGTAAGACTGGGAGCTGACCACAGGGGGGCGCCGTGTCTCCACGGATGAACTAGACTATGTAGGGCCAAAAACTAGGGTCAACCAGGGACAACAAAGCCTTCACCCCAAGTTCCTGCAAAGCCCCTTTTCTCCTGCCTTAGATCATGAAGCAGAGACGCCTATGGTAGTAGGCACATACGTGTACACTTAAATGAAATGTGTGAAGATTACTCTGCTAACAGAACCACCTTTGTAAGCAGATACCAAGCAAAGATCTGTCTTCCCTTCCATAATACACAACAGCAGCTATGCCAGCAAAGGCTGGCCGAGGTCTTAGGTCTTCACTTTTTCCTTATGTTCTGCTAAATGACCCCAGTGACCACAACCGTGCTTTGCTTTCCTTCCGTGTGGTAGGCACGTCAGCGATCTCAGTTGTCTGACCCCACACCCATCCAGCAGCTGACTTCAACCCGCTAACACCCTCTCCTGACAATGGCCTACAATATCTACACAGGCTTAGGGGGAGGGCTGTAGCTCAGTAGTAGAACACTTGCCTAGCATGCACAAGGTCCTGGGTTCAATCCCCAGCACAAGAAAGAAGAGGAAAAAGGAAACAGCCTCAGCATCAAGGACACAGCTTGGCTCACTACCATGTTGGAATGTGAGCACTTGATGCCAAGGGGCTCAGTCTTCCACTCACGGCCATTGAAGAAATGCTACAATAGGGATTCCATACAGCAAGCTTTATTGACCCCAAATAGTCTATCCACATTATTCATACAGTGCTTTCTCCTCTGTACTTGTGTGGGGGGCGGGGGGGGGGGGTGTGCGCGCATGCACGCGCTCGCTTGTGCACACATTCACAGTGTACTCCTTACGTGTTTATGTCTGAACGCCTGCATGTGAAGGCAGAGGTGGACTTTGGATTGATTCCTCCATCATTCTACACCTAATTTTTTGAGACTGGGTGTTGTCCAGCACAACCCTCTTAATCAAACAGCCACCATTGTCATGCCTGCTTGTAAAAGATCAGCAGAGCTGGGTTTGTTGACATATAGGAAGGAAGCAGGGTCACAGGATCCTCACCTGAGACCTCAACCCTTTGTGCCCAAATTCCACGAGGAGGCCTTGGAGTCTCAGGGAGGAGCTACAATAGACAGCCCAGGGAACACCGGAAGGGAGCTCCACTTGGACAGTAAATGGGGAGTCACCACCGAGGCTGGGTACAGACCTTCCTGGGTGCCTGCCTGCCTGCCTTAAAGTTACCCACAGTCTCTAAGTAAGCTTAATGAACGCATTGGCTCCCCAGGGTGAATGTTGATAGAACCGAGTTTCGCTTTGTTCCTGGGTCCTCAAGAGGAGGAGACATACAATGCTTAGTTCTACACCCTCAATACTAGGTCCCAGCTGAGTGGTGTCCACTGATTGGCTAGCCTGGCCAGCTGGTGAGCACCCAGGTCCTCCGTCTCTGCCTCCCAGCCATGGGATGATAAGCGCACAGCCAAACCCAGACTCTTCAGTGTGTGCTAGGGATCAGAATATAGGTCTTTATGGTTGCACAGGGACTTTACATGCTGAGCCATCTCCCCAGCCCCTCCTTTTGCCTCAAGAATCCAAGGAGAAACCTGCAACAGCTACAAGACATCTGGATGCCCACGGCTGTTACTCATACTTGGTTAACAGCCTCTTACAGAACCATAGCTTTGCTCCCAGATCCCCTGGAATCCATCAGTGAATAAAATCCTAAAAGGAAGTCCCTTTTACTGTGGCCTTCTTGAATATAGGATGAACTTATATGCAGCACATGCCCTGTAGTAAGTAGCATTCTGAGTCCAAGTTTATTATCTTACTGAATGATCCACCTAAAACGTACTCTAGGTAACTCCAACGAGGATCCTGAAAGATGGTTTTAGGGAGTTCGGTTCCTTTTTCTTTTGTTTCTTTCTTTCTTTTTTAGTTTTAGTTTATGTAGATGTATGCTTTGTCTGCATGTTTGTCTGTGTACCACAACCATGCCTAGTGCCCTCTGGGACTAGAAAAAGTCAAGGATCCCCTGGAACCAGATGGTTGTGAGCTGCCATGTGGATGCTGGGAATTGAACCCAGGTCCTCTGGAAGTAACAACTGAGACATCTTTTAGACTAGGCTGGCCTCAAACTCAGAGATCCTCTTGCCTCTGCCTCCCAGGTGCTGGGATTAAAGGCCTGTGCCACCACCACCACCCAGCTCAGTCAGTTTTCTTTCTCTTAAGATTTATTTATTTAATATATATAAGTACATTGTATCTGTCTTCAGACACACCAGGAGAGGGCATCAGATTCCATTACAGATGGTTGTGAGCCACTATGTGGTTGCTGGGAATTGAACTCAGGACCTCTGGAAGAACAGTCAGTGCTCTTAACCGCTGAGCCATCTCTCCAGCCCCTCAGTCACTTTTCTTTAAAAGCATGATATCAATGACATCTCTGAAATCCTACAGTCTTTCTCAATGACCCACAAATGATAAGGAGGTCTTCTAAGATCTATGACAGCTCCTCTTTCCCGAGCTTAAAAATGCTATTAATAAAAAGAACAACACCACTTTCTTGGCTCCCATGGTCACACTCTGTGCAGCTTTTATATCCCACAAGCCATCCCAGGTGCTTTAAGAGGAGCAAGGGAAGGGTAAAAAAGGGGCAGGGTACAAGCACTTTCAGACCCGGATTAACAATGGTGTTCAGTTTCCTCTATAGTTTATTGTCACAGCAGACGTTGTGTGAGACAGGAGGTCACGCTCTACACGTAACAGTATGGTCAGAGCCTGAGGTAGCCCTTCCCACCCTGATGCCAAGCCCCAAGCAGTCAGACCTAAGCTCTTTCCCCTAGTCCCACTTTAGGTGCACACTGACAGCTATCAAAGTTAGTGCGGCCAAAGGACCCAGGCCCCTCCCTACTGCCCCAGCCCCAACGTGTTTACTACTGTTCTTCACTGGGCACCATCTCCCATTCTGACTTTCTTTTTACATGCTGGATATTTCTATCACATTAAGGATCACTGACCCACCAGCAAACCTTCCCCTGATAAACATTCATTTAGGACATTGCCTTCAGAGAGGCCTTGACACATCAAGGCAAAGCCACTCTCAGCTTTGGGGAAGGAGCTCCCCATCTCTCACCACCAACCCTACACACACACACACACACACACACACACACACACACACACTCCCTCTCTCTCCTACCCTTGCAAATGTGGGCTAAGGGGGGGGGGGTGATGGAGGCCCCGTGTCAGCTAGAGCAGCTTACTGTTCCTCATCCTAGATCAGGGAGAGAACATACAAGCCTTCTCAACACCAAAATGGGAGAGGGGATAATTTAGGGGGCCTGGATCTCTAAGAGATATTAGGTCACCTCACCTAGGAGCTAGAGGATATCACAGGTTAAAGGTCAAGGTTAGGGTAGCAATTAAAGATCAAGGTCATCTCCCTGCACAATCTGTCCATTTGCCTTGCTTACTCTGGCCCAATGCCCTGATAATAACACCTCTGAAGTTAGTTTTGCAGGAGGCGAGGGCTGGGTTCCCCACCAAGGCAATGAGTGTCATTCAACAGGAGACTTCCATGGTGTGCCCTGGGGGTCCAGAAGGGAGAGTCCCAGATTCGCTACTCTGCGACAGGGTGCGGGATCGGGACCGACTGCCGTCAATGGATGCTGCACTGGTCAGAGACGCTGTGCGAGACCGAGATAGGCGAGTCATGCAGGATGAGGCCACTGTAGACAAATAATGATAAGCAAGCCATCAGAGATGAGTGGGGAAGACAGTTGGTAATTTCTAATGGGGGTCTAGGTGAAGACAAGAACTGCAGCTAGAAAATCAGCGAGCTTGCCTTGTAAGAGTCCGAGAATTAGCCTAAAACAAGTCTACCTGCCCCCCCACACACACACACACACACTCGACAGTACTCAGCCTTTGTATTCTGATTAGCTTCTGTCCCAATACTCACTGTAACCCATGCCTTGGAGGAAGTACTTGAAAGCCTCTGTCAGCTTGCCCGGCTGTGGGCACATTACAAGGAAAGAGAAGAGAGAGCGGGAGAGACGGTTGGACATCATGAAAGTCACAGCAGTGGCAAAGGGCAGGGCTCTACGACCCTAATAACCCATCCCATTTCCTCATCCCAAGGTCATCAGGGTATTCACCTGAGTCAGCTGCGGCTGACCTCCAGAGTCGGCCATCTGTTCAGGAAGGAAACACCCGGAGTAGAAGGATACATGGAGATATCAGATGATCCATGCCAAGGGGAAAAAAAGGGGGCTCTCTCTCCTCCCTCTCCCTCTCTCCCTCTCTCCCCCTCCCCCTCTCCCTCTCCCTCTCTCTCTCTTTCCCTCTCTCCTCCCAGCCCCTTCACTCAGCCCCTTTGATCTTCTCTCCCTTGACCCATAATGAACCCACAAGGCTTAGACGGTGGAATTTAGAGTATGTATGCTCCTGGACTGGGGGCCCAGAAACAAGTGAGGCTTAGGAGGCCCGCTAACCTTGAGGAACGAGGTCTGCGTGGGGTCCAGTTTTGAGTTACATTCCACCTGCAATATGCAGGAGGCTGAATGAATCAGGTAGCCCTCTCCACAAGCCTCTTGGTCTTTTCCCTTTCGTCAGCCCCTACCCAATTACATCTTAACCAGTGTCAAATCCCTAAGGCCCTCAAGTTGCTCCTCCCACCCCAGAGTTTTCAAGTTTGCAACCTGGCAAGATCCACAGCTTGGGTGGACCCAGTGTGGGCAAGACCCCAACATTCCCTCGCTACCCCAAAAGTCACTACTGACCACGGCATCTTCATGAGGTGCTTGGTCTCCAACCACCAGCATCACAGGGCACCTAGGGCACGGGGTCAGGGAGAAGACAGTGAGCCTCTACTTTCTCACCCATCCTTCCCAGAAAAGTCACTAAACAAGTGTCTGCCTCCAAGGAGGAACCAGTTTGCCTTTCTCCTGCTGAGTCAGCAGGAGGATCAGAGAAGGAAGCCCCAAAGGGAGACAACTCCTTACACAGAATGGAATAAGGGAGACTGGTAACCTCTCCACAGAGGTTAAGGGATGTTGGTACCAAGGGGCAGGGCAGAGACAGGACAAAGCCGCACACATCTACCAACGTCTTACTTGAGGGTCATCTCACCGCCTCGTTCAAAGTTCAGGTCTCGGCGGCTGCAGAGGGTTCAAAGAGAAGTTGTTTTTGAAAGGCACTGCTGTCTACCTAGATAAGCTACCTCCTCCATAGGAAGCTATCACCCTCATTTATAGTCAGCTGTCGGTGATTAATAGGAAATACCAAAGGCTTGGTGGTAGAGTACCTGCTTAGTGAGGGTCTATAAGCTACCAGGCTTGATCCCCACAGCAGTTAAAACGGGAGGAGGGGAGGCACAGGCCAAGAACACACCACCTGTAATCACCTGTGCCCTAGATCTCTGGTCAGAGGCAGTTAAGGAAGTGGAAAGGCCCAAGAATGAGAGATGCCCTTACTCCTGTCCTGAAGCTGCGGCACAAACCCTGCCTGCGGCGCACACTGCTCACGACCTGTTCTCCGCTCCCATTTCTCCACATGCACACTGCTCACGACCCATTCTCCAGTCCCGTTTCTCCACATGCACACAGCCCACTCACTTGTTGTAGCTGTTCCAGTACAGTTCAATGTTCTCCAGGTTGGGCGCGTGTGTGATGAGACCTCTATACTTTTGTATCAATTCAGAATTTCCAGAAAGCTCTTCCTGAAGCATTGAAGAGAGAAATCAGGGTTGGAAAGATAAGCCAGCAATGATGGAAACTATCTAACACTTCAGATCCTCTGCCAGCTGAGGAAGTCACCCCAAAGCATTCAACTCCCCGCTGGTCACCTCTCCTTCTCCTGCCTCCCACAACCACTTACCTGGCTGAAAAGATGTCCAAGAATCATCTCCGGAATGGAAGACGTAAGGCCCGTCAACTACGAGGACAGGTGAACGAGTTCAGGACGTTGTCGAGAAAGAAACCCAGGCAAAGCAACACAACTTCATGTTTATACCCTACTACGCCCTCTTTGAAGGCCCAAATCTATTCAGTTATACTGGTAGTGTCATCCAAGGAGAGTCCCCACCCTAGATGTCAGCACACAAGGCCCTCCAAACCTTGTGGGCTGCCCAATCCATCCAGCCCTTGGCATTGGGATCAATGTTGATGAGAACAAGACCTTCAACTGTGTCCGGGTGGTTCAGCTAAGGGATAACAGAAAGGAGTTCAGAAACGGCCACACCTTTGTCCCCCGACCCACTGAGCCCTACCTATCCCCCCAGACTCCTATATGCCCTACTCTCTACCCTGCTCCCTATTTCCTTCCAAAATCCTAGAATGACAGGAATTTGGGGTATTCCTGCAAAATCCTATTTAATAGGGCCCCCGTCAGCCCCCGATCTAGCAGTTTTTGCTTCTTACAGCATATCGTGACAGAATGTAGGCTCCAGCTCCAACACCAACTCCAATTATTGTAGAGAAACTGTAAGAGGTAAAATGCTGTGTGTTACAGGCTCTAGCAGCCAAAGGTCTGTCCCAGCCCAATCTCTTCATCCTTCCTGAGGACATAGCCACAGAAGAGGACAGCAAGGACTTTCCTTTGGGGATGTAAAAAGGCACCAAGAATGCCCGATACTTGGTGTAGATGCCTGAAGTCTGTCCTCAGCTTCCTCTTGGAGAACTGGTGTCTTGAAAAGAGGTCTCTTCCTACACATACACCTTATCAATTCTGGACTCTCTGAAACGAGTTTAACTTGTTCTGAGCCCTGGCTCTACAGAGGAACTAGAATTATGGGCCTTAAAGCCAAATATGAAACAGGTGTGGTGCTAGTCATTCGGGAGAATGGAGGAGGCAGGAAAGGAAGAAAACTAGAGCTGCTGAGAGCCATGGTGCCCAGGAAAAGCCAAACCAAGAAAAGATCCCGGGAACCAGGGGTTGGCAAGATGGCTCAGCAGTCAAGAGCACCTGCTTCCTTTGCAGAGGACCCACGTGGGGTCCCCAGCACCTCCTTGGTGGCTCTTAAGCATCTATTATTCAAGTTCCAGAGGTTGCAATGCTCTCTTCTGGCCCCTGTGGTCACATATGTGTGGTACCCATACATGCATGCAGCAAAAACTCTGAGACATAAAATAAAAACAAATAAATCTGAGAAAGAGAATACACCCAAGAATCAGCATTTCCTTCCGCATGCCAGAGGCCCTCATGAGGCTTATCTTCCTTCTCCCACTGCCTGACACACCTGTCTTCCAGTGTACAAAATGTGATCATGGGAGACAGGAATGGGGACCGAGACAGGTCTATCTAGTTCCTCAGGGATGAGGTCACCCATACCTTCTCTTGCCTAACTTCCAGGTCAGAGAAGCTTCCCCTAAGCCCAAGATAGGGCCCAGGACAAACCCTTCCCTTCTCTTTCTCCTGATCAGTAAGTAAACTTCCTCTGATCGCTCCAATCAATAGTCCAGGCCCACTGCCCTTCCTAATAATCCAGGTGAAAAATCCATGGAAGAGGAAGATAGACTGAGACCAAAATCAGCCCAAAAACCATGGTGACCGCATTCTAGGGACTTCCTTATGCTGAAAAGAAAAGTTTGAAGGACTCCTGAAGCCTCTCACTTTAAGTACTGCAGGATGCAAGGAATCATGTCTGCAAGCTGGTCCAGAGACGGGTACTGGTACCTGGAAAAGAGAAAAGTATTAGTTACCAGTCTGTACTCATAGGCCTCTTGCCTGGAGTAACCTCTGCATCCTCTGCCAGGGCCTTCTATGCCTCCAGCTACACTGTGCACTACCTTGCTCACACACACGCACACACACACCTGCTTAGTAAGGAACTAATTCTTACCCCAGAGGAAACACAGGCGCCCCTTCTTCCATTCCAGGGGCATCCACATGAACCCGCACGAAGTTCTGTATGATTTCTTGCATATCCCCAAACTGAAACAGTGGCTGGAAGCAAGATTTATCTAAAGAGAACCCACATTCCCCACCCAACAACAAAATCAGAAGGAGAAAGCATGCTCATGTCAGAACCCACCCTCTTGCTCTGATGCCACCACATCAGGAGAATCTCTCTCTGGTGTGTCACTGGGTTCCCTGGCTGACCATATTGACTATGTACCCCCCACACACACACATTGGGTTTTCCCCTCCCATGTCTCTTCCCAGAAAGAGGTAGGAAAAGAAATGAAGGTCTTACAATTGAGGCCTACATCATGGTAGGTGAATATCGCTGGGCGTTTGGGTTTGGGGGTGCCATACACAGTAAAAGTGACGGAGCCATAAGGTGTCTCCACAGAGTGAGTCTGTAAGAAAAGAAAGCTTACTTTACCATCAGGAAGAAAATAGACGGAAAGTTTTCCAAAGGGGAAAAGGCAACAATAAGTGAACCATCTGTTAAAAACAGGATTAATGGGTCTTTAGAGAAATATGACAATGGAATTGGATCTGAGGGTAGAAAAATCATGAAAGACCAGAGATTATGGAATTTAAAAAGAAAAAAAGAAGGGAAGAGAGGGAGAAATGTGAGAAATAGGGGGAAAAAGTATAGAGGGCCAGATTGGGGCCCTCTCAATTTGGAGACAGAAGAGCTTCTCCTCCCACCCTGGCACAGTCAGTCCCCGGACAGTTACCTGTCCCTGGTCCAGGAGGATGCGGGCAGCTAACTCGGCCTCCTGGAGAGATACACACAGACATACACACACAAACAGAGACACACAGAAAATGGAGAGATGGACACAAAGAGTAGATAAAGAGAGACCAACAGACACCAAATACAGAAAGAGTGACAAAAAACAAGACAAGAGAGGATGAAGGTTAGTGTAGTGACGAGACGAGGTCTGGTGGGCTCCCTTTTACAGTGTCTAGGCAGAGAGATGGGAGGAGATGGCGAGAGGAAGGATGTGCATTAGATGAGAGCCATGGGTCTAGGTTGTCGGGGAGGCAAGGGGGAATGTTCAGAGCTTGGGATTGAGGCAGGGAAGTCAGAGAGTCTCTATAAACCTTGGCAGTCTCCGGCGTTTGTCCTGGCAACAGAGGCTTCTCTTCAGTGATCTGCACCTCCTGAAGTTCTGCCATGGTGGCCTGGCAGGATAAGAAAACATTAAACCAGCGGTGGTGGCGCACACCTTTGATCCCAGCACTTGGGAGGCAGAGGCAGACGGATCTCTGAGTAAGAGGCTAGCCTGGTCTACAGAGTGAGTTCCAGGACAGCCAGGTCTATACAGAGAAACCCTGTCTCAAAAAAACAAAAACAAAATAAAACAAAAACAAAACAAAACAAAAAACAATAAGCCCGAGAGGGAGGCGGCTCAGCCCCTGTACTCTCATTCCAGGGCAATGCAAGGTACAGAGGGACCCCAGTGCTGAAAAATTCCAAGACACACAGAGGGCTTTTCTGGCTCCTCTACAGCACTTCCAGGATACTACCAAACAAGACAGCACATCTCTCCAGACCGATAGCCCCATGG
Source organism: Mastomys coucha (assembly GCF_008632895.1). NCBI lineage: Eukaryota > Metazoa > Chordata > Mammalia > Rodentia > Muridae > Mastomys > Mastomys coucha. The sequence continues at coordinate 38,365,534 of NW_022196915.1, forward strand.
CTGACCCTCAACCCCAACACTCGCACCTCAGGATGCTCCTCCCTCTCTGCCCCTGGAGGGAGACACCAGGGTGGGGAAGCAATGTGGATCCAGTTTCTTAAGCTATATTTAGGGGACATCCCACTCCCTGTCGTAGCTCACTGACTGGGTACACTCAGTGTACCAAGGGTTAGGGTAGTTAGAGTTCACAATTGACCATGACCTTCAACTATAGCCCCAATGTCAGTATCTTGAGGGGCTAAAAAGGACTGAGGCAATGATCGGCAAGTACTCAACAGAGGGACCTAGATATCCAATCCAACCAAGTTTCCCTCTCCCTGGCTACTCAAGACTCTCCCAGGTACACAAATGAGCGTACATGAACACTGGTAGGCCTAGAGAGCAGCAGAGCACCTGTGCAGGCTTGAAAGAGAAAAGAAAAGAGAAAAGAAAGAAAGAAAGAGAGAAAAGAAAGAAAGAAAGAGAGAAAAAGAAAGAAAGAAAGAAAGAAAGAAAGAAAGAAAGAAAGAAAGAAAGAAAGAAAGAAAGAAAGGGAGGAAGAAAAGAAAGCCAGCAGCATGAGCTGGGTGGGGTCAATTTACTGAGCTCCTATTGGTTGGATACAGAAAGCCTGGAGGTCAGGGTTTTTAGTCCTGACTCTGGGGTCTGAGGAAACACAGGAACAAGGTGAATGACATGGGTGACGGACTTGGGTCTTTTAGGGACATATGGCCACAGCCAAGACCCAGGATTCCAGGGTCACTAACCCTTCCTAATCTCCCCGAGTCCAGAGAACGCGTCCTCTCTAGGTTCCAATCAATACAAGCTGGAGGGGCCTACGGGCAACACAAGCGAGTCCAGGCTGGGTAGGGTATGAAGAGAAAGGAGAGCTGCCATGGCGATAGAGCATGACTGTGTCAAAAAACCCCGGGTCCTACCCTACTGCCACTACTATGTGACCTTGTCCGGTTAGTTACTACTCGGTTTTGACAGTTCTCAGTTGATATGTAGGTAATACAGCATGACCTTTTCCTCCACCGTTTAAAAACAAGCTTCAAGCCTTCATCTCTCCCCTCCACCCAGTCTAATTGTAGGTCCCTCGGAGAAAGGGGAGGGGGAATAGGGCGGCCCCGTAACCTCCACACGTCCCCGGACTGCCAGCCAGCATGTGCCAGCCGGGAAAGGATTGGTAGGACTTGACTGGCCGCTCCCAGAACACGAAACCTGACCCTATGAGTCTCTAGCTGCAGGTCCTCGTCCGGACCAACACCCTCTCACGGCAGACACGTAGCGCCCAGGACCCTGTACATCATCTCAAGAGCGCCCCAAACACGCCCTGCACTTTGCAGCGCCTCCGCCTTTGTGCGCAACAGCGGAGCGCCTCGCTTAGCCAACCCCTTCCCCAGAACTGCAACCCGGAGACCAGAAAACCACGATGCCCACCCTCCTGGCCCGCGCCTTCCCGGTCCAGAGGCGCACTTGCCCCTCCCCCTACCTGCTGCAGCCTCCACGGTCGCTGCCACCTTCACTTGCCTTTGACTTAGGTCCGCCCTAGCTCTGGCTCCCCACAAACCCGCCCCGGGCCCGCCCCCGGGCCATCTCCCTGCAGATCCGCCCCGACCCCCCATAAACACGCCCCGTAACTCGCCTGGGCTACCAGGGGAGGGGCGAGAGGGTGCGGCTTGAGAGCACACAGAGGTGATGCTCATAGGCTCTCTGAGTGCTCCCCACAAACCCTAAGCAGCGTGAAGTGGGATGCGCTTAAGCCCCCAAATGGTCCTCATGCCCACCTCAACGCCCCCTACTGTGACCTGGCTCTGCCAGGCTCACTTTTGGCTCTCTTCCTAGCCCCCCAGATTGAGTGGCAGCGACGGATAAAGTGGGGAGGCCAACCCAAGGTGCCCACGTCCCACGATTTCAGCTCCGCCCGCCCGGAAGCCGAGAGCTAGGTCAAGGAAGGGAGAGGTGGGCGAGAGCCACCGCTCAGACCGGGTCTCGGGGCAGGTAGGGGTAGTGGTGCCAGCGAGTCTGGGGGACGGGGCGTCGAGGGCGCAAGAATTCCGAACAATTGGGGTGCTGGTACCTCCTCAGTCGAGTCCCGCCGCTTGCTCTCCGGCTGCTCCGTGAGAAGTTGGACAACAAGCAGGGGGTTGGGGGGGCAAGAAATGCTGGGGGCCGCTATAAATAGAGAATGAAGGAAGGAGGGGAAAGATGATGGCCAACAGAGACTCCCGGGTCAAGGCCCCAAGGAGGGGGGCGGGTAGAGGAGGGGCTGGGGACCCCCCAAGGGCTCTGACTCCTGTGTAAACAGGCGCGGAGGCGGAGCTAACTCTGCAAGGGTGGAGTAAAGGATTTGAGGAGGACTCGATGTCCTGGGCTGAGACCCAAGAGACCCTGTGGCTGAGGCGCTGAGGCGCTAACCCCTCCTAGTCCAACCCCGAAAAGGAGGGCGAGATCAGCTCTGAAAAGCTGAGTGGCAGTGCCTGGTTGCCGATGCCTCTTGAGCTGCTGTCTCCTGGGCCCGACCCTCGGTGCCTGGTGGATTTACCATCCTATCCTAGACTTCCACAAGATTCACATCTGAGACACGTCCTCCCTGTGCTCTCTAAAGAAGGCTTGCTGAAGTGGACCGGTTAATGGACTATGGAGATTGGAAGTTGTGTTAAGCAACCAGATTGTATTTCCCCACATGCCCTTGTTCTCGCGCCCCTGCTCCCAGAATCAACCCTGCCCCATCCCCCTTCAGCCTAGTTCCAGACTTGCCATTTAGGGGGCTGGGCGCCAGGCCAGTTGAAAACAATGTCCAATGGAACTGGAGCTGCCAACTGCAACACCAGAGCAGACTGCTCCCCCCCAAGACCCCTAGATTGCCCTCCCCCCTGCCTGGGAACTACCCTCACCACCCACAACCCCCCTCCCCAAGGAACATCAATGCCCCTTTCATCCCCACTTGGCAGGTCTGTTGGAAAGGAGGAGAGGCCAAGAGGGAGGAGGAGGAGACCTGGGTAGGCTCAAACCCAGCTTAAAAAAACAAAACCAAAAAACACCCTAGGCCTAAAGAGCTTCCTATATCCCCCAAACAGTCCCAAGTTTTCCTCTGTTCTTTTTTCCTGTTCCCTTCATAAGAATTGCTCTAGAAACTGGCACAGAAACCTGGCATCCTAGCTTCCTGCGTAGCCCCTGGGTGCAGGTTTAACGCTCTCCTGGAGCAGAAGTTTGCTGGACTTAGGAGCAGAGCTACAGATGGGTAAGATAAGAAAGCTCTGACAGCCCCTGTGGCTTGTAGAAAGCAGAACCTGGCCTGAGCACTTCAGCCTGCAGGCTTCTTTCACGTGTCTAAAGTAGACATACTTAGAGAGGGGGAGGGAGAGACTGGAAGGTTCCAGCATCTAAATTCGTCTCTGGGTCAGGATGACTCAGGGGGAACCTGATAAGGGGCAGACACAGGGGCTTGGGAAGGGCTGGAGATGGGAAATTTCCACTGAGATCTGTTTACTTCCTAGAGCTAGGGGGTCTCTAGGCAACTCCTGAGGACACACACACACACACACACACACACACGCACAAAACTGGTCTGCCTCATTCATTGTTCTTCACTGGACAAGTTCAAGACCTACCTGAGTACAAGGGTCCCAACATGGACAGTATCTAGCCTTCTTTGTCAGGGTCAAAAGCAGTTTCGAACTATGCTTTTAGCTAGGGGACAGTTTCAAGCACATTCAGTGTGCAAACCACTGGATAGATGAAATTCAAAGAGGAGATATGGTCAGTTTTGTGATCCAGGGGTTGAAGAAGCATATAAATATAGAAAAGGCTAGGGGAAATAATCTATAAGATCAGTGTATAGAGAACAAGTCTTATAGCAGGCTCCACCACTCTCCAGTGGGAGAGAAGAGCTTTTTTTTGTTTCCCCAGGATAATTTTAATAACCCCTGATGAAGAAAGCACAAATTGGAAATTCAGAAATACTTAAAGTAGTGTTTAGGGCACTCTAGCCATCATATATGCATTTGTAAAGCATATTATTTAGCGTTCACATTCAATCTTGTTTGAACCAAAAGATTTCAGGGTTCCTAGCAATATTTCTGAAGCCCCACCCCTGGAGGCTAGAGACCACAGGCTAAGAGCCACATGTTTCTATAATTCAGAGGAAAGGAGTTTTGTTTCTAAGGGTGAACCTCCCAGACGAGAAGTGGAATATTTGAGTGGGAGAGATGAGGTGTTTCATCTCAGCAGAGAGCAGAAGAGAAAGTATAAGCAGAAATGCAAGAGCTCCTTGGAAGAATATATGACCCCCAAATCTGTATCATTATCCCCAACTATACAGATATGGAAACCGAAGCCCGGGAATATCAATGACTTGCCCATGGTTACCAACTGTATGGTGACCTTTTGAATGTACAACTGTTATGCCACTAGGGCCCCAGCTAAGAGCAATGTTAGTGAGGCGGTGACACTTGGTAAGATAGACTGGGTCCAAGTTGTGCCCTTGAATGCTAGGCAGAAAGATTTGACAGTAAGAACCATAGATTATACTTTTTACTTTGAAAAGATGTTTTATTTTTATTTATGTGTCTGAGTATGAGTATACGCATGTGAGAGCAATGCCCATGAAGGCCAGAGACATCAGATCTCTCCGGACCTGAAATTGCTGGCTGCCTGATGTAGGTGCTAGGAGTTAAACCCAGGTCCTCTGCAAAAACATTATATATTCTTAACCACAGAGCCATCTCTCCAGTTCCAATTATTTATAGCATAGTCATTCTGTGAGACAGGGTATCAGGTATTCCTCAAACCTGATGAGGTATTCCTCATCTTCCTGCCTTAGCCTCCATGATTACAGGTGTGTGTCACTGTAGTCAAGTACCCTAATCTGTTCTCCAGTAAGAAGAGTGGAGAGAAAACCTTGGTTGGGGAGCGTTACACTAATGGGGAAAGGGTAACAGAGCTGGTCTGTGGAATAGAGAGAAGTAAAGAACTGAACCTAGAAAAATGTAAGAGCCCCAGGAAATCGTAGAGATATGAAGTATGAAAGACTGGGGCCTGGAGAGAGAGCTTAGTGGTTAGAAAGCCTAACTGCTCTTCCAGAGGACCTGGGGGTTCCATTCCCAGCACCCACATGGCAGGTCTGGACTGTAACTCTGGTCCCAGGGGATCTGATGCCTTCTTGACACTTCTCTTCTGGCCTCCATGAGCAACAGACCCACACATGATACACAGACATGGATGCTGGCAACACACCTGTACACATTAAAATGAATAAATTGGATAAAGACTTGAATAGATGCAAGAATAGGAATGAAAAGGGTTTGTTTTGTTGTTTTGTTTTGTTTTGTTTTGTTTTGTCTTGTTTTTGAGACAGGATTTCTCTGTGTAGCCCTGGCTGTCCTGAAACTCAAGTCTATAGACCAGGCTGGCCTTGAACTCAGAGATCTACCTGCCTCTGCCTCCCAAGCACTGAGAGTTAAGGTGTACACCACCACCACCCAGCAGGGATGAACTCATAAAATTATAAACAAGTAATTAGATAGCTTAGACTAGAAAGTAACCAATCTCTGATGTGAGATCCCTGAAGCTCATCTCTCTTAGAGGGCTTTTTGTCCAGAAAGAAACCATTAAAGGACATTTGGAACTGCTCAGAATCATCTCTGGGGGATTTTCAGAGTTTGAGACTTACTCTGACACATTTCACTCTACTTTATATGGATCTGTTACACTTCGGGTCCTCTGCATTTCCTCTCTTGAGTCAACAGTAGAAGCTCTTTAAAATCCCTGCTGTGTTTGGTTTTCCATAGGATTCTCAGTCTGGTGGTCAGTACATCTTGGCTAGGCGATCAGAGGGCAGTATCCCACACAAGCCAGCCCATTCTCCTCAACCCCAAACGCTTCAGTGGTTGGGTCTTCCCAAAATGTACATGCTAAAATTCTCCCTCCCAACATGATAGTATTAAGAAGCGGGATTTGGGGGCTGGCGAAATGGCTCAGCGGGTAAGAGCACTGACTGCTCTTCTGAAGGTCCTGAGTTCGGATCCCAGCAACCACATGGTGGCTCATAACCACCCATAATGAGATCTGATGCCCTCTTCTGGTGCATCTGAAGATAGCTACAGTGAATTACGTTGGAGCAAGCAGGACCGGCAGAGGTCCTGAGTTCAACTCCCAGCAACCACACACGATGGCTCACGGTCATCTGTATAGCTACAGTGTACTCATATACATAAAATAAATAAAAAATCTTAAAAAAAAAAGAAGAAGAAGAAGCGGGATTTGGGGGAGTCACGATGAGGTTTTGTGATGGTAAAAAGATGAGATTTCAGGAATGAGATTTATAGGCCAAGGGAACTCGACCATGCAAAGGCCTAGAGAGGCCAGAAGCCGTAAGATTGGTAAACAGGGACGAAGTGGTTGGAGGAGGGAGGGTGGGTGCTTATCATCTGAAGATGCCACCAGACTGGCAGCTTACTCAGCTCAAAGGTCACGTCTTGCTATCCACAATTCCACAATCTTTACACAGCTTGAAATTCTGGCTGATTTCAACGCAGTGGCTGGACTACTCCCAGAAGACGAGAAATTGGTGGATCTCTGCTGCTGATGCTGGAAGTGAAGACAGTAGAGAGACTGAGCCAGCTGGTGCCAGAAGTGATGTCATGTATACTGTGACATCACAGTGTTTCTTTTCTGCTTTCTTCACCCATTTTTGTCTCCCTGTTGCCACGCCTTCTCCCCAGTCATCTGACTCCCACATAGCTGCACACACTTGTATACAAAGGCACAGACACCAGCTGGGCTCCCAGGTATATGAAAGTGGTGGGTAAGGGGGAACTCCTAATGCATAGGAGTTTAAGCTTGACACAGTGCTGGGAGGGAAGGATCATTGCTGCAGCAGAGGGTGGAGAGGTCGGGGAGCCAGGAGAGCAGCAATAGGGAGCCAGGAGAGCAGCCGGGAAGAAAGCAATAGTCCCTGGTACTGCTGTAGTTTACCATGCTCCTTACCCTCCCATTATCTCACCCTCCCTCACTCCCCAGCCCCATTCCCTACTGCCCCTCCCCCACTCCCACCCCCACCCCCAGCCCCAGCAACTGACCATGGCCTCAGAAGCAGAAAGAGCATTCCATCGATTTGCTGTCTTTGGAGAATCGTCCAGCAGTGGCAATGAAATTACCAACAAGAACTTCTCCAAACTCTGTAAAGACTGTGGCATCATGGACGGCAAGGCAGTGACCTCCACAGATGTGGACATTGTGTTCAGCAAAGTGAAGTAAGGAGCCAGAGGTGGGGGCTGAAGTGAAAAGGTAATGGGTCACAGTGCATGTGTTTTGTTTTGTTGAGACAGTTTCTCTGGGTAGCCTTGTCTATCCTGAAACACTGTGGATCAGGCTGACCTAAGAACTCACAGAGATCCACCAGCCTCTGTCTCCTGAGTATAGGCACTAAAGGCATGCACCACCACCAGCCTGGCACTGCCTGGCATAGTTCTTAAGATGGAAGATTTATAAGGAGCATCTGGCAGATGCTGGGAACTGTCCCAGGCCCTATTCTCAACATCCATTGGCAGGATAAAATAGGCCATTCCTGACTAAGAAGAAGGTAGATGTTGGGGGGTGATGACTTCACACTCCACAGTTACTGAATTTCTGTCTGACTGGCCAGGGCCAAGAATGCCAGAACCATCAACTTCCAACAGTTTAAAGAGGCAATGAAGGAGCTGGGCCAAAAGCTCTTCAAGGGGAAGAACCCAGATGAGGCTCTGGAAGATGTTTTTAAACTCATGGAAGGCAAGGACCCTGCCACCACCGGTGTTACTGTGAGTAATGGTCTTGACTTTTTGTCTGATCTTTTCCTTCCTTCCTTCCTTCCTTCCTTCCTTCCTTCCTTCCTTCCTTCTTTTCTTCCTGTCTGTCTGTCTGTCTGTCTGTCTAGTAGGCCCTTACTCTGATAGACTGGCCTGGAATTGGTTGTGTGACCCAGACTGGTTTTGAACTGAAGGTCTAAGAAACTTCTGCCTCCCAAGTGCCGGGATTCTAGGTGTGTGCCGCCACACTGACCTCAGTGATAATGCTCATCTCAAGCCCAGAACCCCACTTCTCCCCTAGACTCTTCTGCTCTAGTCCCCTCTCTGCATCTATACACCAGATCTTGTTGGCAGTGTGACTCAGGAGACAGGGTGCATAACCTGTGGTATACTGCCTGTACTGGAAGGCTTTAGAGCCCTTGGAGTTCTTCCAGAGGTGAGAGATCTGTGTACTGGAGAGAGACATTTGCACCCAGAGCAGTTGAAGCGCCCAGCTACATCCTTAGCCACAGAATAGCTGTTTCACTAAGAGGTATTTAGACTTGTTCTCAAGTCTCATGGTCCAGACGCCTCAACCTTCTGTGGCTTTAGGAATTGACGCCTGCATCCCCAGTCTTCCTCCTATGTGTATTAAGGTTTAATCTCAGACTTCCTGCCTCTTACCCCTCTCCTTCCTAAAGTGTTCAGAAATGATTTCTCTGGATATGGAAAAATATCCACCGTCCTTTCCCACCGCTGTGTCTGGGCCTCAGGAAGCAGCACTATGCCAGAGGCAGAACAAGTGTTCTCAGCATGGGTTCTAAGGCTCTAAGACCATATGTGGGGGAGGGCTGCGAGGGCCCAGAAAAGGGGGACCTCAAACTTACTCTCTGGTTTGCAGAAAGCAACGACGGTGGGTGGAGTAGACCGGTTGACGGACACCAGTAAGTATACCGGAAGCCACAAGGAGCGCTTTGATGAGAGTGGTAAGGGAAAAGGTATTGAAGGACGGGAAGAGACCACTGACAACTCAGGTTACGTGAGTGGCTACAAGGGAGCTGGCACTTATGACAAGAAAAGCCAGTAGAGAGGAGTCATCTTTGCCTGCTAGTTTCCTGACCCCATGTTTTTAACACCAGGAAATCTAGGAAATAATAAACAATGTGTGTGCAGCAGCATCTAGTGAGTTTCATCTTCATTATGAGGACGAGGAACAGATTGGCCCACAGAGAGAAAGGGAGAAGAGGAGTAGTGGTGGCGCATGCCTTTAATCCCAGCACTTAGGAGGCAGTGGCAGGCAGATTTCTGAGTTCGAGGCCAGCCTGGTCTACAGAGTGAGTTCCAGGACAGCCAGGGCTACAACAGAGAAACCCTGTCTCAAAAAACAGAGAGAGAGAGAGAGAGAGAGAGAGAGAGAGAGAGAGAGAGAGAGAGAGAGAGAGAAGAAAGCCCAAAGAGCTAGGGTTTTCAGTCATGGGCCCTTTACCCTGCTAAGTAAGCCTCATGCATACCAGCCATAGGATAGTAGTCTCCTTGGCAACTGCTCCTGAGACCAGGACTGGAGAATACATTTGGAGATAAGAGTTAAATCAGATGCAAAAGAAAAAATATTTACTTACTGTGTTCACATAGGAGTGGCGTCTTCCCTTCTACCTCCCCAAAGGGAGTCACAGTTCTTGATTTGGCATACCATGACCCAGATAATCATTTATGATCTTGAATGAATGTGTCTCCCAACTTCCTCATCTGCTAGAATCCAAGTTTTGTTGGGAGATAAATAGAAGCCAGGAAGGGAAGACCTGACACCTACCACAAATCACAAATTTATTTTTAGGCTAGGAAAAGATAGAACCTTTTTGGTTGGATGGATAGTTTTTGAGACAGGGGTTTCACTATGCAGTCCTGGCTGGCTTGGAATGCTAGATCAGGCTAGCCTTGAACTCCCAGAGATTTGCCTGCCTCTGCCTCCCAGGCGCTGCCATTAAAGTCTTTTATGAGTCCCACCTCCATCCTCATGCCCAGAGAGCCGAAGACATTTCCAACTGCTAAGAGGGTCAAGGCAGGGGGAGGTTACCAGGACGCACAAAGCAGGAAGGGAATTCAATCATAATTGAGTTTGAATTAATTTTTCCAACTTTTTATTTTGAAATAATTACAGATTCACAAGAAGTCAATCTAGAAAGGGGCTCATGGACCTCCTGCCCAGTTTCTCCCAGTGGTTTTTATACCTTACATGACTGGGGCTGGGACTGCCTCTTCCCCTGCCACCTGAGTAAAACAGAGATAACAGGGGACCAAGGGACCTTGGGAAGGACAGGAAAGGTCATTTGAAATTGTGGTGGGCCAAGGTGAGAGATATGGAGGACAATGTTTGGGAACAGGCAGGCCGCATGGCTAATGTTGGTTGGGGGAGTCCGGGGAAGACATCACTAGGCTCCAATGGTGGGAGGAGGTGGGGAAGGATGAGTTATATGAAGGGAAAGGGGAAATCACAGATTAGTGCAGGCTGGGAAGCTGTGACTGCAGACTGGGAAGGGAGGCAAATGGGCCTGAGGGTCATAGGGAGGTTCTTATTGCCGGAGCAGAGCAGAGCAGAGTGGAGGGTGGCAGGAATTAGAAGGGAACTTGGGGTTGCGGGAGGTGTGGTGGGGGTGGAGAACTGACTGACACTAAAAACAGGCCTAGGGAGAGATACTGGAGCTGGGTGCCTGTTGCCATAGTGTGAGCTGGGGCCTGGGCCTCCCTCCAGGAGTCGGGATCTGGCCCAGCAGATACACAAGCACTGCCAGCTGGACACAGTCTGCTTCTTGGGTGGGTTTTACTGTCGCTGGGAGAGGAAGGCTCAGAGTGGGGGCAATGGGAAGGCGAAAGAGCCTAAAGGAGGGTGGGGCTCTGATTCAGAAGTCAGGGAGGAAGGCTTGCAGACAGACTCAGAGTTTGGGAATGGGCCTCGGTGTGGCATGTAGAGGCCTGTAGTAGGTAGGACTGGTTTGGGAACTAAGTCCCTAGTAAAGGCCAATGACACCTATTGGCTCAGCATCATGCTTGCGGGAGCAGAGCAAGTACAGCCTCTGGTTGGTCAGAGTGCTGTTGTAGCTACAGCTGGTTGGTGCCTGTTGATGGCCCAAGGTGCAGACTGTGATGGGGAAGGAGCTCTGAGTGAGGGTGCAGTACTCATTGTAGTTTTCACAGAAGCTCTCGCTGTATTTGCAGAACTTCTGGATGCTTTCCAAGGGGGCATGGACCACATAGTGGATCTTAGGGCAGTACCAGTCCTGCAGTTTGCCTCTCACGTAGGCCATGAGGCCGTTACAGTATCCGTGGAAACCCTTCGGGTAGTTAACCATGGGGTAGTCAACATGCAAGGTTCGGAAGTTCTTGATGGCCGTCTGCATTGTGATGCCTGTCACCAGAGTTGGCCGCAAGACAAGCTGGAGGACAAGGAGCCAGGCCACATCTGGTGCCATGCCTTCTGCTGGCAGAGTTAAAGTAATTAGAGGCACGTTGGGCTAAAGAGACTGCCCACCCTTCCCAGAGTCTCCAGTGTTCTCCATAGGAAACCATGTGCCTCCCCTAACCTCTGAGAACTGCCCAGTACCTTACAAATTCTGTCACTCCAAAAAAGGCAAGGCACTTGCTCAAGGCCACCCCTCAGACCAGCCATCTACAGCCAACCCTTCTGCTGTGGTTCACCACCGAGACTTCGTCTCACCCAGTCCTTGGGCTGTGCAGCACAGATTCAGAGGTCCACCTGGTCCTTGGGGAAACCGCTTCTGAATGCTCCCTGTTTCCTGGCAGTCCTTATGGTAGCTACAGAAGGAATGGAGAACAGGCTGCCTTGGTAATGTCTGACAGCTCTGCAGGAAGAAACTGAAGACAGTCGGGAGGGGAGGAGTGGGAAACTGAAGACAGTCAGGGAAGGGGAGTGGGAAACTGAAGACAGTCAGGGGAGGAGGAGGACAGGGATGTCTTGCCTAAAGCCACCTACAGCCTAGAGGTGGGTTGAGACTGAAAAGATTTCTGGATAAAGACAGTCTGGAAGGAGGGAGTGTCCCCTGGGTTGGAGGAGCACTGTGTTAACCAGGTTAAGTGGGCAGGAGGAAAGAGACATCACTCTCTGGTCCCCATGCTGGTGTCCTCAGGACACTTAGATCCAACCTCCTGGCCAGAAATCCCTAAGTTCCTGATGAGGCCTTCTTTGATGTGTGCTCTGGCTCACAGGTCCTGCTTTTAGCAAAGTGGGAAGGAAAGAACCATCTTTTTTTATGAAGAACAAAGTGTTTACCTTTGATCAAGGGTTCGCCAGTGTCTCATCCTACTCATAAGCCCCAGGGCCATGCGCATCAGCACCTCCTACCAAAGTGGCAGGCTGAGAACAAAGAACCTCCAGGACTTCTTCCCACAGTCCCCATTACCAATGCCCAGCTGAGTGTGCCAGCATCTTGCACCCTTGACTCAGGGCCTGTCCATTCAGAGCACTGCTAGGAATCTCTGCATGCTGGCTCTGCAGCCCCAACAAGCTGGTTCTGGCTCTTGAGAGAATGTGAACTACCTGACCTGATCAGATTCTTGGTACTGGATGGTGTGTGGTAATTTGTCCTGCTGAAAAAAGGGCTAAGTTGCTCAGCTTTTTATCAAATATCTGGATCTTCATCAAAGTCAACAAGCTAGTTTCAAGGAACTTGCCAGCTCTAACCTTTGACCCCACAGGCCTTTCAGCCTTGTCTCCCTGAGGGCATTCTCCACATTTACACATTTACCAGAGCTATGTATCACCCTGCCCCACCTTCTGGGATGCTCTTAGGAGAACCTTTTCACCTTCAGCGGCAGAAGCAGGAGTCAGAAGGCAGACCCCGACGTGCTCTGGGGTTCACTGTGGAGCTCACAGGAAGGAGGAGTTGGTCTCAAGAGACATATTGATATTCTCTCTGTGGTCTCTCATTTGCAGCCTCCTCGGGACTGGTTCTTTCTGGCTACACAAACAAGAGCCCCAAATTAAATCTATTCTCCTCGGACTGAGTTCTCTTGTGTCTTTGTCTTTATTTTCCCTGCTGCTGTGCTAAAAAGCTTTGACAAGAGCAACTTAAGGGGGAAGGGTTTATTCTGGTTCACAGATCAAGGAGAGCCCATTGGGGTGGGCAAGACAAGGCAGCAGGATCCTGAAGCAGCTGGTCACACTGAGTCCACAGTCAGGAAGCAGGTATGAATGAGCACAGGTTGCCGCTCAGCTCCTTTTCTCCATCCATACGGTCCGCACGGTCCCAGCCAGGAAGTAGCAACTGGGTTTTGCCACCTCGATTATTGCCATCAGGACTGTGCCCCAAAGGCGTGCACAGAATCTTATGTCCTAGGCGATTCTAGATTCTACTAAAGTTGACATGAGCACTAACCATCATGGCTGTGTGTCTGCTTCCTCATCTCCCTAACCATCAATCACAAGGCATGATGGTAAGTCAAGGCTCGAGTCTTGGCTTTATATGGCATGTTCCATCCCTGAGTTCTCCAAGCTTCTGCTTCATCTGCTCATGAGGATGGTGCATTATCCCTCAGAGTGGTATTAGGACTCATTACCATGTAAATCACAAGCTTGTGCCCAGTGCCTAACTGGAGGTGACTACTCAGTAAGCAACGAGTCCCTAAGTCATGCAGCCCTCGGAGTCTTATTTAAAACTCTCCCCAAACTAGTCCCTCCCTTGCATACTTCTTTCCCAGCTCAGCCTCTCTCTCTTACCTGGACACCACACACTCAACTCCACTAAGTCTCCGTTATCTTTCATTCAACTACCAAAAAGCAAATTAGTTCCCACAGGACAGGAGAGATGGCCCAGTGGTTACAAGGACTGGCTGCTCTCCCAGAGAACTCAATTCAGTTCTCATCCTTCACATGATGGTTAACAACCACCTGTAACTCCAGTTCCAGGGGATCTGATACACTCTTCTGGACTCTGTGGGCAGGAGGCCTGCAGGTGATATATACATACATTCATGCCAGCAAAATACTTATACACATTCAAAATAAAAAATTAAGTTCCCTGTTTTGTTTAACCCTTTGAAACAGTTTCGTGTTTCTTACAATATATAATCCATGAGACTGTGGTGATCTTGCGCCTGTCTGTGGATCTGCATTTCCGCCCCTGCTGGCTTCCCACCTCTTACTGCCTGCATCTCACACTATGCCCTCGGGCTGTCTCTCCTGGGAAAGCTGTTGATGCTTCCCCCTTGCCCTCTTGTCTCATGCATAACTGGTTTGTGTGATGTGAGGACAGTCCTGAGGTCTCATTACCGAAGTATCTGCTTAGAAGACCCTCCCTGAGGACTCTGTGCAATTCAGACAAATGACAAATTCAGACCCACAGAGGCAAGTGGCTGTCCTTCAGGCTGCAAAATGGTGCCCTGGCCTGGCTGATTGAATCTGTGCTTTGAGGACATCAACCCACAAAGTCTGGGATGCCAGATTCAGTCTTCCCTCTCACCCCTAGTCCTTCCAGGCTGCAGTTGGAGCTTCAGGTGGCTCTTTCCATCCCACAGGTCACCACTCTCTAGCCCCTCCATCCGCTTACCACTCACATGTGCACACAAGATCCCAATCCTAAAATCACGTTAGAGAGGGAAGGGTTTCCTAACTGGCTCTTGTCTCATCCTCTGTAAGATGATTTTAATGATTAAATGGCATGCAGATAGGCAGCTGTCTACACCTTTCCTAGGTTCCACATTAATTCGCTTGTCATCTTTTGGGCCCCATTTATTCCCTACGCGGACCAGATGACAAATTTACATCCCTGTGCCACCAAACCAGAGTCTCCTGTAAACTCAGCCTCTGTCTGAGATTCACCTCCGCAGAGCTTCCAGTGAAAATACTATGACAGAATGTTTTAAAATATGTTTTAATTTATTCTTTGAAGATTTTGTTAGAATCACTGAGGAATGACATCCCAGACACAAATATATGTAAAAGCAAAGAGTTTATTTAGCTGAATTTCCTGCATGCAGGGGTCTCCCCATCTAGGAATGGAGATCCCTGGTGGACTCTCGGGCCCAGTTTGTATTGTCAGTTAGGGGAATTTTAGGGATGGGTATGCCCCCTTTTACATTGATTGGTTAGCTTTGTCTCTAGGAACTGACTAACTCTATAGTTGGTTAGGGTTATGGAGACCTCCCAGGGGGTCTCTTACTCACTCTAGCTACCTATTCTTACTTCAGGCCAGATGACAAGATGCCCTCAGACTGGCTGCCCGCAGCTGTGGTTGGCCAACCACAGGTTCCTGGATCCAGGTTCTCATTTCTGGGAAATAGAAACTGAGGTGTAGACTCCCAAACTGCCAGTTTGCAGCCTGTCATGGAGTCATCCTGGCTCTGGCTAACTCAGTCCTCTCAGTTTCATACATGTATTCAGATCATCCTCACCCCTGTCTCCCCTCCAACTCCCCCAAGACTCTGCTTGCGTTTGCCCTGCTCTCATCCCAACATCATGTCCAAAAGAAAAACAAACCACCCCCCCCAAAAAAAACAAAACAAACTTTGAGTCCAATTAGTACCATCCATACACAGGTGTAAGGACAACTAGGAATGTGGGTACTCAACCAGGACTATACCCCGGAAGAGAACCAACTGTCCCCCCAGCAACCAACAACTACCAGTAGCTCTTCAGTAAGGGATGGGTCTTCGGAACTCTCTTCTCTGTCTGTGCTGGAAGTTCAGCTGACTTGCTTTTGTGTAGGCAACCATAGCTGCTGTGAGTTCCTGAGAGCAACGGCCCTGTCCCATGCAGAAAACTGTGTTTTACAGCAGTCCTCCCTGGCCTCTGGCTCTTGTAATATACGCATATTATAATATACCCATATTGTAATAAATATACCCGTATGAAGTTCCCTGAGCCTTGCAGGGAGGCGGCCATGATACACATGAGGGATTTAGGGCTAAGCTTTTCACCCTCACTTATTCGTTGCACTTGGATGAGTTGAGAGTCTGTATCGTTCACTGTAAAGGGAAGATTCTCTGATGAGATCTGAGAGCCGCATGAATTTTACAGTGGGTATAGAGACGCATGTTTGGAAGGCAGCTTGATATATCCGTTTAGCAAAGTTAATAGGAAGTTCTCCCCCAGGGTCTATGACCTCCCCAGCCTTGGGTTCTTGCTCAGGATTACAGTACCAGGCATGAGTTCCATCATCCTGTGGAGCAGGCCTTACATACAATCAGAAAGCCGTTGATTATATCCATAACATTCAGGCCACTGTTGTACCGATGGGCGTATCCTACCAGGCTGTTCATTATGTAGGGTCTACGCTGGGTAAGACTGCTAATGATAGTTCTTCTCCCAGCAGGCTTTGGAGCACTCTCCAGCACTATAAAAGCTAGCCAATAGGAATAGCTCTTGCAGATCAGTACCAGCTTGATTTCTCCACGTCCTATGATTCAAGCATGCGATACCCTTCGGCAACTAGGTCTTACCTCCAAGTTCTAGTGGGTAACCAGCAGCAATGGCGATGTCCTGTATATTTTGGAGGCTCTATCCCACTGCCCCAGCCTCCTGAGTGCTAGATCTAGACTGTCCCAAACTCTGTGCTTAGGTATGTTTATAGCATTCTGCTATGTTCTATGCAAGGTACAAAAGAACTATTGTTGATGGATAAATCTAGTCTTCTGATGACTGACCATCTAAGTTAGAGGGAAAATTATTATTATTATTATTATTATTATTGATCCTTTGAGACACCATCTCTCTATTATGTAGCTCTGGCTATACTGGAACTTGCTATGTAAACCAGGCTGCCCTCAAACTCACAGAAATCTACCAGCCTCTGCCTCCCAAGTGCTGGTGTAAAAGGCATGTCCCCACCCCATCCCCCATGCCCGGCATAATTTCTTTCTTTCCTTTTTAGGTTTATCTCTATTATTATTGTATAAGTGTGTGTATATCTGCATATAGGTATTGTGCACATGTGCACAGGTCCCCTTGGAGGCCAGAGGTTTAGGAGCCCTGGAGCTAGAGTTACAGACAGTTGTTAGCTCTCTAATATCGGTGCTAAGAACTAAACTTGGATCCCCTGGAAGAGTAGCAAGGGCTCTTAGCCACTGAGCCAAAAATCATATTTCTTGAAGACAGAAAATAATATAGGAATGCGGAGATGAGAAAGATGTCGTCTCTGCCTGCTAGAGATATAGCTCAGTCAGTAGAGTTTTCCCCTAGAAGACAAAGTCTGAGGCTTGGTCCTGAGCAGTGGCTGCGGTGGGACATACCCGAAATCCTAGTCCTAGGGTGGTAGAAGCAGGAGAATCAGGGGTTCAAGGGCTATTGTCAGCTACATAGCAAGTTCTAAGCCAGCCTAGGGACCCTGGGACCAGTCTCACTGTGCAGTCAGAAGTTAAGTGGCATGAAAAAATATTATGAAAATCATGTCTGCCTGTGGCTGAGACCCTGAGTGGGAGAAAAGTCAGAGACAAAGTTAAAAGGCAGGTCTGCCTGATGATGGTAGGCCTGAGGATGGGCTAAGGAACTTCTTCTGGATATAAATAAGGAGTGTGGTGCTGGAAAGGGTTTAGAGCACAGACCAACCTGGTAAGCCCATGACCCTAAGACCAGGTCCCTCTCTCCTATGTCCTAGCTTGTCTAAAGGTCTGGGAGCCAAGGATTCTAACCTTTGGTCAGGGCTGCCTCCTCCAAACTCACAGCTGTTCCAGGAAAGGTCATGGGAATTCAAAGACCTGAAGAGAGTCCCACAGCTGATCCCAACTTTGCAGTGTTTCATTTTCTCCAAATATAAAAATGAGCCTATTACCTTTATTTATCCAAGATCTACATTAGACTGACAGAACTTGGATCGGCTCTGGTCTGGAGGGAAACACTCTCCCATGGGGTTCCCATTGGTATCTAGAGGCTGTGTGGAACTCCGGAAGAAAGGCTTGGCTCTGAAAGGTAGGCACCAATCCAGGCCTAGCCTCTCTCTCCACCCCCTGCTCCCTCCCACTGCAGGCTGGAAGAAGCAGCAGCTGTTGTGCTGTGGGGAACACAGGCAGGGATCCACCTGGCACTGGTGGAATTTTCACAACACCCACCCCAACTTCACACACACGTGCACACACACACACACACACACACACACACGGATGGACGGACAGACAGACAGATGGACAGACAGACGGATGGACAGCAGGGAAGAAAGTTGGGCCAACAGCAATGACTAGTGATAGAGAAAACAAGGAAGCCTAAGCGTGTGCTTTTCTCTGCCAGCTGTCTTTCTGCTCCGCCGTCTTCTGCTCCGTCTCTTTCCTTCCCAAGGCTGTCCTCTTTCTCTCAGCTTTTCCTCCTTTTGCCATGAGGTCCATGGACGTAACGTGTCAAAATTGTCCTAGCAAGTACAAACTGAAGCCAGTCCGCTAAGTTGGACAGTTTAGTTAGGCCAACGCAATCAAATGCAAACAGAGGCAAAGGTTTCAACCTGAGTTGTAGGTTTCAACTTTCCTGTTTCAGTTTTTGTGCACAAACTTGAAGCTCCACTTCTGTTCCCTTTGACCACAAAGACGGCAGAGCTTTGTTTATCTCATTTGCACACAGTAGACAGGCAGCCTCTGGAACGCCCAGAGAGGTAGAGTTAGGAGGAGCAAATAGCAAAATAACAAATGGAAAACATAATGCAGATCATGGCTGGGAAGCGGTACACTTTGGGAGAATGGGAATTGTGATGGGAGCCTAAGAATTTTAATGAGCTTACAGCCCCCTGCCCCCCCTCTCACCCTAACCTGACTTCCAGGGGCGAGACTGGACTGAGCTGATATGAATTTGGTCCACTGCCTACTTTAAAACATGGGTTCTGGGGCCGAGAAGATAGCTCAATGGGTAAAGGCATTTGTCACCAAGCAAGGCAACCTGACTTCAGTCCCTGATGCCCACAGGGCACGGGCGGAAGTAGAATACTGACTGCAGCAACTCGTCCTCTGATCTCTTTCTCCTTCTTCCCCTCTTTCCCTCTCTCCCTCTCTCCCTCTCTCCCTCTGCTTTTCTTTCTCCTTCTCTTTCCCCTTCCCTCCTTTTCAATAAATAAATAAAATGAGGATTCTACAGGTGTGCGTGTGTGCGCGTGCCTGTGTGTGCGTGCGTGTACGTGTTCATGTGAGTGTGCGCGCACGCGAGTGTTTGAGTGTGTGTGTCTGTGCCTGTGAATCTACAGCAGCTTGGTAGAATACTGCCTCCAAACGTTCTGACACCTGAACAAAGAAGAAAACAGAGCTCCTCAGAGCCAGACCTCTCCAGGGAAAACACCGAAGAGCAGGAGGCCTGTGTGAACTTGTCCCTAGTGCTGTTTTGCCACCTAGTGGCCTTGTCCTTCTCCAACACCACTTGTTCTGACAGAAATCCATCTTTGCCCACAGCTGTGTTGTCTACCAAAGACCACTCGAACATACTCCATGTCTTTGCTCAAAACCCCAACTTCTGTAAGGAGGTAGACGGAGCGTGCACATGATCGAAACACACTGTATTCATGCATGACGTTCGCAAAGGATGCATATTTTAAAAATATCCTAAATATATAATAAAGTATATTTTTTTAAAATAACCCCTAACTTCTGGACCAAAACACAAGCTTCATAATCAACCTGGCTTGTGTGATTTTGACTACAGCTATAATGCACATGGGTTAGGTGACCTTTTTAACAGGCCCTTTACTCCTCAGAGTGAAGTCGTAGTTCTTTTCGTGGTTCCTAAGGTTTCCTCTGTGTGGTTCTCTGAGTGCCCTGTGCTCATGCTCCACTGGGGCAGCTCACCTTTCCTCACCAGCACCCCAGGGGTATGTCCCTTAATGGCGCTACACTGCTGTTCTCTCAGCTGGGAACATCCAGACTAGCTCAGCTTTACCCTCTCATCCTTACGTCTCTGTCCTAAAGTCACCTACTTCAATGACCTATTCAAAAATCTCTGCCCACCCTATCCTCTTCTACCGTTCTTCTCTCAGCAATTATCACTTTGAGAAAAATTATATGTGCTTTCATTCATTCCCCAGTGTAAGGTAAGCTCTGTAAAGATTGGCATTTTTGTCTTATTCATTAATACATATTGTAGCCAGTATAGCTGCTGCTTTTTTATAATACGTTCATTGTATCGGGGGATGGGAGGGAGAGACAGACCTGAACCTAAGATTTTGAGATCACTTGTTTACATGTGAATTCCAAAACCATAAAATAACATTCATCTCTTTTCTGGGTGTTCCTATCCTGCTAGAGATGCTTCTTGAGTCAGAGCACCCCATTTCAAGCTCCCAGGATCCCAAAGCAACACAGACAAAAGCTGTACCCACCACAGAAGCAAGAAACATACCTGAAGGAAGGGCTGAGGCCAGACGGTGAGAGCGTTTCAAATGTAAACATTTGGGTAATGTTTAAGCTCTGCAACTTTCTATAAAACAGGGAAGGTCAGAGAAGAAACGGGAGGGACTAGGTGCCGTCTCTTGGTAAAGGAAGTAGTCTTGACCAGTACCCGGAACTAAGGAATCTTGGAGAAATGAATCTTAGACTACCTGAGCCGCTGCGGAAGGCACTGGGCAAGGTGACTGACAGTTCATCCCTATCCCTTGCTTCCTCCAAGTCCTCCAGGAGACAAGTCCTGCTGTTATATTTACCTGGATGACAAGAAGTTGTGCAAGCTAACTTTTTGGACTACTCTGTCTGTACCACAAATCAGAAAAAAAAAAAAAAGCAATCCTTAACACCGCAGTGATTGGCTCTTCTCCAGATAATAAGCCGGAGGTCCAAGTAGAAGAAGAAGATTAATGTCGTTTCTCTCCGAAATTCAGTTGAGTTGACACTTGTGTCAGATGTCTTAATAGAAGTCACTAAAATCATGTGGCCAGGGGCCAAATACAGTATAGTTTTGAATGTGAGGATTAAAGATTCCTTATTGCTGAATATGTTTAGGCAGGCCCATTAACACCACAGGCATCCACTTACTTGGCATACGTAAGCAGAGAGGCATGAGGCTGGTTCATTTCCTGATATACAGGCTGCCCCTCCCCCCCCCAAGCCTTCCCCAAGTCACATGCAGCAGAGCTCATGCCTGCCTCTAAAGAATTAGGCCGTATGCAAAGGTCCTCAGAGGACTGCCAGTCCAGGTAAGTTGAATGCATCCCCAGGCCCCTGAACCAGACATGGCACAAGGACAGAAAGCCATGAAGGCCGTCAAGGAGAGGACAGAGAAGGACCGATTCTGAGCAGATGGGCTATGTGAGCAGTAAGATGAACACAGGAGAGACGGCTTTAGGGCATGAGGACACTCTCATGAGCGGGGAAGAACGGAAGAAAGGACAGTGATGTTGGAGAGAGAAAAAGTAAAGACACACTAGAGATGAGGAGGTGAAACACAGATGTAGGACATAGGGAGTGCAAGGGTGCCTCATCCCTGACAACGAAAGGTGAGAGACTGAAGAAAGGACAGACACACGTACTTGGGGAAGGCTGGAGGGCAGCCTGTAATATCAGGAAATAAACCAGTTTTCATTTCAGACATTCTGAAATCTGGGGTCAGGTGGGCTGTGTGTGCTCTGACCGAATCACAGGAATTACTGCAGCAACCCCGAACCCCGACATGTGTCTTATGCACAGCACAGGGGGAGAGTGTCTTAAGTTACCATTGCTGTGATAAAACACAATGACCGAGGCAGCTTATTTATTTTAAAGAAGCATTTAATTGGGCTTACTGTTTCAGAGAGTTAAAGTCCAAGACGTGGGAGTGAAGGTCTTGCAACAGGAATGGTTAAGAGCTCACATCTTGATCCAAAAGCAGGAGGCAGAGAGAGCATGAGTTAACCAGGAATCGTGTGTGCTTTCTGAAATCTCAGAGCCTGCTAACATATCTCCTACAACAAGGTTACTGGCTTAGTTACTCTTTGATGGCTGTGAGGAGGCACTGTGACCAAGATAACACTTATGAAGGAAAGCATTTCATTGGGGAATTGCTAGGTTACAGTTTTAGGGGTTTAGTCTGTGGCCATCATGGTGGGAAGCAAACAGGCATGACAATAAAGCAGTAGCTATGAGATTTTTTTTTTTTTTTTTTAACCAGGGTCTTTCTACATAGCTCTGACTATCCTGGAATGCATTATATAGACCAGGCTGGCCCGAACTCACAGAGATCCACTTGCCTCTGCCTCCCCAGTGCTGGGATTAAAGGAGTGCACCACCGTGTCTGGCCCAGTAGCTGAGGGCTTTACACCCTAATTTGTAAACAGGTAATAGACACTGGGCCTGGAATGGACTTTTGAAACCTCAAAGCCCACCCTCAGTAGCACACCTACTCCAACAATGCCAAACTTTCTCCAACAATGCCATACCTACTCAAGCACAGATACATCTGCTTAACCTTCCCAAACAGCTCTACTAACTGGGAACCAAGCATTCAAGCATACAAGCCCACGGTGGCCATTCTCATTCCACTGCCTGGTCCCATACATAGCCTTGTAACTGTATCACAGTGCAAAATGCACTTAGTCCAACTCCAAAAGTCACACAGTCTTTCAGTCTCAACACTGCTCAAAGTCTCTTTGGAGTTTTAAAACAATTTCTTAACCCTCATAAAGTAAAAAGCAGATCACATACTTCCAACATACATCACCATTCCAAATGGGAAAAAAGAGGCCACAGTAATGAATACTGGAGCAAAGTGAAACTGAAACCCACAAGGCAAACTCCAAATTCTATCTTAAATGGCTTGTCCACTCCCCACAACTTTGTTGATTGCAGCATACTTCTCTCTCTTGAGCTGGTCCCATACCCTGAATATAGCTCTCTCTAGCAGATATCTCATAGCTCTGGTTTCTCCAACATCTTGGGGTCTCCAAAGCAACCCAGATATCACTTCACAACTTCATGAAATGACCTCTCTGAGCCACCATGCAGGGACTTCCCTGCCACATGCCTAGCTTTGTTATCTTAACTGTAGAGAAAGATGTTACAACTACTTTCCTGTATCTCTGTTGCCTCTAAATCCATAGCCATATGGCCAAGCTGTCTGAGTTCTTCTGGTTGTTGGGGTTGGAACTTGGCCCCATCCTTGACTTTCATTTGGGTAAGCTTTCAGTCGTTGGTGGTTTCTTGGCTTAGGCAACCCCTCCAGTTTACTCCTTTCACAAGTTGCAGGATTGTCTTAGTAGTGTCTTGTCCTTTTTATTTCATTTTGAATCAGGTCTTTCTTTAAATTTCTCATCTCTTTCAGCACAAGTCTTGGATGCCCCTTTTCTCCTCAAACTGCGTTTATTATTTCCTTTTGCCTAGCTTGCTCTTTTTCATTGTAGATCTACATAAGAGTGATCATTGATAACCATGTTATTCTGATCCATCCATCCAGAAGAACTTGACAGCTTGGCCATATGGTTCTGGACTTAGAGTCAACAAAGATACAGAAAAAGGGTGGCATCTTCCTCCACATTTAAAGAAAGCTGACATAACCAGGTATGTGTCAGGAGAGTTCCTGCATGGTGGCTCAAAGAGGTCATTCTAGTCCATAGTCAATATTAGGCTGCCTTGAAATCTTTTTTGCCAATGCTATTCATCCAAATCTCTTCAATTTGGCCTCCAAAACTTTTGTGGGTTGTTTTTTTGTTTTGTTTTGTTTTGGTTTTGGTTTTTGTTTTTTTTTGACAGAGATAGAAAATAGCCATGTTCTTTACCAAAAAACCACAAGGATGGTTTGTAGGCCACTGACTAGTATTCTTGCCCTTCTGAAACTTCTAAAGCTGAGCCACCATAGTCCTAGTCACCCTCCATACTACTGTTCCTACATGGATTGCCCATTAAATCTCACTTACAGTATTAAACTGAAAGACCCCTGGGGGAGACCCCCACTCAAATCTCAGGAGGACGTACACCCAAGGAATCACGAGAGACCGTCCTTGATGTAATTACAAGAGGTATATTTTAATTTTCAGGGCGCTCTGGTTCGGCACCACACCTATCTCA
>NW_022196915.1:38390073-38483928 GCF_008632895.1 Mastomys coucha
AAAAAAAAAAAAAAAGATCACTCCCCATGACACACCTGCTCCAACAAGGCCACACCTACTCCAACAAGGCCACATCTCCTAATCCTTCCCAAATAAGCTTCTCTTGGACCTTTCAAACTCTTTCAGCACAAGCCTTGGCTCTAAGCTGAAGAAATAGCTCCGCAATTAAGAATACTCTCTGCTCTTCCAGAGGTCCTGAGTTCAATTCTCAGCAATCATATGGTGGCTCACAACCATCTATAGTGTGATCGGATGCCTTCTTCTGGCATACAGGTGTACATAGAGATAGAATGCACATATATATAACATTTTTTTAAAATCTAAGAAAAATGACCCAGGTATTCAAATATGCTTGTGGAGGCAATTCTCATTTAAACTAACCACAGTCCATTCCCTGGCCACCTAGGCTCATGCCTATATTATGATGTAAAATATATTTAGTCCAATTTCAGATCTCCCCCCATACATTTGCTCAGTCTCAACACAGTTTAAAAGTACAAAGTTTCTTCTGAGACTCAAGGAAATCTCTCATTTGTAACCCTCTGTGAAATAAAAAATCAAATTACATGCTTCCAATATACAATGTCATAGAATATACATGACCATTCTAAAATGGTAATAAAATAGGGGTACAATGATGAAATAATCAACCAAAGCAAGACAGAAACCCAACAGAGAACATTCCAAATCTTATAGTTCTACATCTAGAATCAAACAGCTTAGCTCGTTCTGTCCTTCCAGTCTTGTTTCCTGCAACACACGTCTCTCTTTTGAGCTGGTTCCACTCCCTGTTTACAGTTCTCACAGATCTGGCATCTCCAGCATCAGGGTCATTAACAAAACCCAGGCTTCACTCTCACAGGTTTACTCAGTGCCCTCTGTTCAGGGATTTCCCCTGCCATATGCCTTGACAGCTCTCCTTAAAAATAGAGGAATATTTTACAACCCCTTACTCATTCTTCATGACTAATGCCAGAACCACAAGAAAGATGCTGCCAAATATGGCTGCCTACTTGGGTTGGAGCCTGGCCCCCTCCTTAAATCACATCTGCATAAGCTTTGATTTGTTCTTCGGTTTGTTTTGATTTGTTTTGTTAAACAGGAAATTCCTTAGGCCTTTTGTATTTTACAAGTAGGAAGCATAGGTCTATGGGCTCTTGTCCTGAGGACTCCGTCTCTTTTCCACTTTTCTTCAGGCCTCTCTTTAATCTTTTCATCTCTTTCAGCACAAGCCTTGGTTCCTGAAACTGTCCCGCAGTTTCATGAACTGGGTTCTGCCTCGACTGAAGGGAGAAAGGAGACCTGAAACACAGAGTTCGAGAACAAAAGGACACGAAGCCAAGTTGAGGGTTTCCAATCAAGGCTCCCCTTTACTTTGGGGGTTCAGCATTTATATACAAGAGAGCATAACTGAATCTCTAGGTTACAATGACATTTGAATAACATAAGGAATTCGGGAGGAGTCAGGAAGAGTCCCAACAAAGTCAAGGGGGAAGTCCAAGGGAAGCTGGCTGCTGGGCTGAAGGTGGAGACTCAGGGCGTCCCACAGGTCTCAGCTTTGGGGAGTGGCTGGAGGCACAGGTCAACAACAGATGTCCTCAGGCTGTATTCGTGCTAGCCAGCAGGCATAGCTTTCTCTGGAATCCTGGAAGGTGGAACTCATAGTAGTGAGCCTTTGGTTCAGGCACAGCAGGCGTGAGTTGAGTCTCCCGTGGCAAGCTCCGTGATGTCTTGCAGCTGAGGCATCCAACAGGTTCCAATATTAAACTTCCTGGTGTGCTCTTCTCAAACTGTACGTTTGGTATTTCTGCTTCCCCTGCATGAGAGTGACTACTAAGAACGACACACTAGAGTCAATTATTAGGCTGTCTTGAAATGTCCTCCACCAAAGAGATTTGTCCATTGCTTTTCAATTTAGCCTCAGGCAAGTTCTTAGAGCAAGGGCAAAAAGTGGCTACATTCTTGGCCAAAATATCACAAAAATAGTCTCTCTCCCAATTCCTAAATTGTACCACTCTGGAAACTTCTTAAGTTTGGCCTCCACAAACCATGCTTTCAGCACTACTGTCTTCCAAGCTCTTCCTAGGTTGAATGTGTAAGTTCTGCTTACACACTCAACTGTTTTATACTCATAAGCATTATAAGTTTCATACTTAGAATCTTCTACATTCATCCAAACAACAACATGGCCTATCACTGCAACACTCCATTCCTCCTGCCAACTTCTGTGTCAGTCATTTTTCTATTGATGTGATACTAAAACCAAGGTAGCTGATAAAAGAAAATATATTACTGGGCTTACGGTTTCAGAGGGTTAGAGTCCATGTTGGCAGAGTGAAGGCCCGTCAGCAAGAATGGCTGAGAGCTCATATCTTGATCTGCAAATAGAAGACAGAGAAAGAGCAAGGGAGAGAGAGACAGAGAGACAGAGAAAGACAGGGGTGGGGGGAGAAAGAGAGAGCTAATAGGAAATGCCACTAGCTTTTTGAAATTTCAGAGCCTCCTCTTAGCAACACACCTCCTCCAACAAGGCCACTCCTCTTAGTCCTTCCAAAATAGTTCTACCAACTTGCAATCAAGTATTGGAACATGAGTGTGTGTGGGGGGTCACGAAACTGTGTGAATCGGGATTACCGACAGAGATGAAAGGAAATCCTCAAACGTGGAAAAAAGGTTAAAACAGCTTATTTATTCATAAGTAGCAATAAACAAGCAAATGGCAAAGTGGGCTCTCACTCGTTTTCGTCGTTTTCACACACACACACACACACACACACACACACACACACACACCACTAACCTCCAATCTTGCCAATGTCATAGCCTGGCTTCTGGCTTTTGTCAGGTATGCCACGAAATTTCCTACTGCCTTGGGCCGTTCTCATTTGGGCAGCAGGTGTCTGCTTGGATTCCTCTCACAACGGCAGTATCTCCATTGGGCTCTGGGATTGAGCAAGTTGCTGGGCCAGACCAGGTTTGTTTGTTTTTTTTTTCTTTAAACTAATTTCAGTCAATCATAACTAAGGCATTTACACATTACCTCCCTTACTCTAACCTTATCACACACACACACACACACACACACACACTCTATGGCTTGGTCTCCATGGTTTCCTGGGGCCATGGAGTGGGAGGCTCTGAAGCCTGTGCTCAGTGGGCAGCTTTGTTTCCTGGGTCCATGCATTCCTTACAGGGAGGCATTCTCATTTAAACCACCACAGACAGGTTAGTTAGACCCAGTAGTAGGTCTTCTTAGGCTACAGTCTCAAACATTCAGAAGGGGGAAGCTGCAGTTGCTAGTTTTTGCACGTGTTGGTTGACCACTCCTACTCAGACCACCTAGAGAAGGCTTTGCTACCTCTCTGAACCTCATGCAGAGAAAGCTTTGTTACTTCTATGTGGCTGAAGCATTGGGGGCTTTTGTCATGGCCATGATCATGTCAACAATATCCATTCACTTGGGACTTCATTTTCTCGGGGATTCCTCCATTCCCTACACAAGGAAATGGGGACCCAAGAGACAGGGCAAAGAGCAAAAGGTAACAGAATTATGCAAGAGATAACAAGGTCAGGATACTGATTAGTGGATGGTATCACAGTACCTGGTTAGTGGTAAGTTAAAATAGTGGCCAAAAAATGGGGGACGTGGCTGGGTGGTGGTGGCGCACGCCTTTAATCCCAGCACTTGGGAGGCAGAGGCAGGCAGATTTCTAAGTTTGAGGCCAGCCTGGTCTACAGAGTGAGTTCCAGGACAGCCAGGGCTACACAGAGAAACCCTGTCTCGAAAAACCAAAAAAAAAAAAAAAAAAAAAAAAAAAAAAAAAAAAAATTGGGGGACATGCAGTAAAAAGCTTGGTTAATTAGCTAGAATAAAATACAGAAAAGTAGTGCCTTAACTGAGTAGTCTCTGTGCTCTGTCCCAAGCAGCCCAGCCTCAATCCCAACTCCTCCTGTGATGGTTTGTATATGCTCGGCCTAGGGAGTGGCACTATTAGAGGGTGTGGCACTATTAGAGGGTGTGGCCCTGTTGGAGTAGGTGTGGCCTATTGGAGTAGGTGTGTCATTGTGGGTGTGGGGTTTAAGACCCTCATCCTGGCTGCCTGGAAGCCAGTCTTCTGCTAGCAGCCTTCAGATAAAGATGTAGAACTCTCAGCTCCTCTGCACCCTGCCTGCCTGGACGCTGCCATGTTCCCACCTGGATGATAATGGACTGAACCTGAGAGGTTAAAATTTTCAAACTGTACTGTGGGAACTTAGCCATTAGTTGAATTCAGTGAGAGACTGGCTCCCAGAACCTAAAAACAATGGGAGGCCAGTTCCCAAGAACCCAGAAACAAGGGAACCAAGATGACCTGGCCTGAGAACCCAGAAACAACCTGGCCCAAAACAATTGCCAGGTGGCTAGCTGGCCCCTGGACCCTAGCACGAGCCAGCACCAATCAGAAACCACCCGTACCTTCCCCTTTCCCCAGTCTTCTCTTTTGCCCCAGCAACTGCACAGAAATAAAAAGCTGCCTAAGACCTTGCTCGGGGCCAGACTCCTCTACCCCTAAAAGGGATATGAGTCTCACCCCAGCTAGCTGGAATAAAAAGCCTCTTGCAGATTGCATCAAGCCCGTGTCTTGGTGGTGTGTGGGATCGTTGCTCCCAGGATTTGAGTGTGGGGGTCCCTCCAGGAATCTCACAAACCTCTGAACCTGTAAGCCAGCCCCCAATTAAATGATGTCCTTATAAGAGTTGCCTTGGTCATGGTGTCTGTTCACAGCAGTAAAACCCTAACTAAGACACCTCCCTCTCAGGGAGATGGTACCAACCAGAATAAGATTCTGTCTCCTCCTCCAGACACTGTAGGTAACTGAAGTCCCAGTCAACACTGAGCCACTGAGCCTAATCATATGACCTCATCTCAGAATTTAATCAGAGCGTGCACCTTAGCCATGGATCACATCAACAAGTACATATACTTGAGAGCACACACACACACACACACACACACACACACACACACACACACTGTAAAAACCCCAACATCTCTGTGCTTCAGTCCTATCCTGGTATAACCATCATCTGCCAGATCCTAGACATTGTCTGCAAGAATGGCCAAAAAAACTACCACCAACTCAAGAGCACGAGTCCCTGACCATGTGTGAGCTCTCCTCAGGGAAGTTCACACACTACAGGTGACATCTGAGTACATCTTACACAGTAGCCTGCCACCCTCCCCAAGAAGAAACTCTGGAGAATCCCCACAGGTTCCTGTGCACTCGGACCAAGTTCTCTAGGCTTCCAGAATTCTCACTCTTTGTCCACTCGCTGACTCTGCTGTGGCCCTTTTCCACCAATGCCTTCTCTTCCCTTCATTTCTTGGGTCCTCTCTGCCTCAAGCTCTTCAGAGAGAAGCTGGGGTGGCCCAGTCTCCAAGGAGAGTGTCTTCATTTTTTGCTTTTTGTTTTGTTTTTATTTTTGTTTGTTTGTTTGCTTATGTTCAGATAATTTCACAGAACTTTCCAGGTCTACTCTAGAGGGAGCAATAATGCCTTTGTCTGTCCAGGTGACAGGGAGATAGATGACAAGCCCCTACCTCAACCCCTCAGGCCCAGGCAAACTGCCAGTGTAGAGAGCCAGGGGCTTATCTCCAAGGGAGAGATGAGCAAGCTCCAGGGGGACCGGCTTCCTGGCTTATGCCTTTGACCATCTCTCTCCCCGCTCTGTCTAATAAAAATATGACAAGTGGTAGGAAGAGATGGAGAAAGGGTGTGTGAAATTCATAAGCAGTGCTGTTTCCGTTCCTAAGTGCGAACTCTGACCTAGTGAGGTGACTCCTTGGGGACAGACAGCTGGAGGGAGAGAAGACAAAGAAATTCCACATCATATTTTATCCAGCACTTCATGCCTTGCATGAGCCATCCAGACACATCACCTAATACCTGCGAATATGCATTTGACAGGGACCCCTTGCCTCCTTTATGGATGAGGAAACAGATTTCAGAAAGCATAATTTAGGGCTGGAGAGATGGCTCAGTGGTTAAGAACATGGGCTGTTCTTCTAGAGGACCCAGGTTCAATTCCCAGCACCCATATGGCAGCTCACACCTGTCTGTAACTCCAGTTTCAGAGGATCCAACACCCTCACACAGACATACATGCAGGCAACACCATAATGAGCATGAAATAAAAAATAAATAACAAAAATCAAGGGGAAAAAAGCATAATTTAAATAGAGCTTGTCTAATTGGCAGAACCTTGCTGTGAAATGGGTGCCTTGAATTGCTGTGCTACTGTTCAAGCTGGGTAAGAAACATTACAGACAGGAGAAATAGGTAAAAGTTTGCTCATGAAATGGATCCTGAGAGTTCCATAGAGCTGGGTACCACTGCTACCAATGTCGCCAAGAAACTGATTACGAGGTGTGCTGGGATCTTAATTCATTCCTTTTCCCTCTCCTCAATGCCCTTCCCCCTTTCTAGGCCTCCCCCCCCCCCCCCCCCCCCCCCCCCCCCCCCCCCCCCCCCCCCCCCCACCCTCCCACCCCCAGCAACCAACCCTTGGCTCCAGGCTGGCTGTTGCTAGATCCACTTGGCCTGAGGGCTAAGGGGAGTGTCCCAGTTTCATTCCGTTTCATTTCATTTCTCCAGATCACATTTCCCTTGACCTTAGGAACTTCCGTGGCCCTTGGCCTGCTCGTCAGAGACAGGCTGGCGAAGCTGACAGAGCTTCCTTCCTTGCATTCACTCTCCCTTGATTCTCTACACTGGCACTTTGATTCTCTATTGTGGCACTCACCACAGGCCTGAGCCTGGGGTGTTGAGGTAGGGGCATATCATCTCCTTGACACCTGAACTGCAGGCATTATTTTTCCCTCTGTTGGGCAGAGCTGGAAAGTCTTGGGCAATTACCTGACCGTTGCCATGCCCTCTCTCTTCCTTTGTCTCAGTCCCAAAGATCACCTTGCCCCATGCCCACTCTGTCAAACCAGCCCCATTGTAGACCTTCCCCCTACCTCACTGAATGGTTTACGCTACTCCTCCCCTCACCCCCCCCCCATAACCCTATAGTGTACCCCTAGCTGAAGTCAGATGAGCATTAGAGCTTTGGAGCCAGGCAGAATTTCATAATCCTGGCTCCTGGCTCAGTTGTTTAGTGACCTTGAACCCTGTTCCTGTACTTTTCTGCAGGTCAATTCCTTAAAGCAAAATAAGAATAATCCTACCTACAAACAGGATTGTAGGGAATCTTAGAAATAAAAACTAAAAGCTGGGCACTTACCTTTAATCTCAGCACTCGAAAGGCAGAGGCAGGTGGATCTCTAAGTTCCAGGCCAGCCTGGTCTACAGAATGAGTTCCTGGACAGCCAGGGTTACACAGAGAAAATCAGTCTCAAACAAAACAAAACAAAGTAAACAAGAAAAAGAAATAAAATTATAGAATTTAGGAAGCTCCAGCCAGCTGCAAGTACCAGAAGGCACCAGATGTTGGCGAATGGTAGTGGGGTGCAACAGATCACCCACCGTAAGTACCCCAACAAGTTTCCCAGGGACACTGTTCTGCTCTTGTGGCTCTCCTGGGTTCCTCAGAGGCGTAAAGTAGGAGACGATACTCTGAGCATGTAGCTCAGTGGCACAGTACTCGCCCTACATGTGTGAGAACCTGGGTTCAATCCCCAGCTACTGTCTGGAGAGAGAGAGAGAAAAAGCAAAAGTATTAAAGAGGAAGCTAGAACAGGGAAAGTGACAACTCAAACAGGATGTGGCCGGCAAGTAGTTGAGATGGCCCTTACAGGGCTGGAAAGTGACACACACTAAACACACACTGTCCCACCACCAAACGATGGAGCGAAACCACTGCTTCCCGAAGACAAAACATTGCCATCATATTTGTGACTAACAGAATACTCAAAAAATATAAACTTTTACCCAAAATCTTAATTAATAATTTACTTCTCCTAGGGTCTCCATACAACAATACATATGTGTGTTGCTCCTGGGAACTGGACCTAGAGGCTCATCCATGCTAGGCAAGCATTCTACTGCTGAGTTAGACACATTCCCCAGTCCATTCTGAAGTTATTCTAAATAAACTTTTTTTTTAAGGTTTATTTATTAGTATATGTAAGCACACTGTAGCTGTCTTCAGACATACCGGAAGAGGGTGTCACATCTCATAGATCTCATTACAGATGGTTGTGAGCCACCATGTAGTTGCTGGGATTTGAACTCAGGACCTTCGGAAAAGCAGTCAGGGCTCTTAACTGCTGAGCCATTTCTCCAGCCCCTAAACAAACAGTTTTTAACTGAGATGTACAGGAAGGCAGACACTTAGAGGCACAAGAATTTATTATTTTTCACAATTCTTTGTATTTTTTTTTTTTAATTTGCAAAGTGCTTTAAAAAGCTTCTGGAGCAGGGTGGTATGGGCAATGTCATGCATGCACATGTGGAAGTCAGAGGTCAAGCTGCAGTAGGCTCCCCCCTACTCTCCTCTTTCCCACAGTGTGTGAGCCAGAGATTATTGAACTCAGGTCATCAGGCTTAGCCATTTCTGCCCCACTGCTGTTGAATTCTGACCTCCAATATTCCTGAGTTAACACCTTTTAAAATCTATATTTCGGGGCTGAAGAGATGGCTCAGCGGTTAAGAGCACTGACTGCTCTTCCAGAGGTCCTGAGTTCAATTCCCAGCAACCATATGGTGGCTCACAACCATCTGTAATGGGATCTGGTGCCCTCTTCTAGTGTGTCTGAAGGCAGCGACTATGTACTCAAATAAATAAAGTAAATGAATCTTTTTTTAAAAAAAAATCTATATTTCATCTCTGCTACCCCAGACCCAGTTGGGGAGGTGGCCCCTGGGACCACTTTCCCGGGTTCTTATACGTAAGCAAGCTCTTAAGTCTGATATCTCTGCTTCCCCATCATGGTGAACTTGCTCCTTCTGCCCCCTCCGTTTCTTGCCCAGGAATCCTAAAAGTCCCGCCTCTATATCCCTGCCCAGCTATTGGCCATTGGCAACTTTAATACCCTGTCAGAGCCAACTGGGGGCAGGCTTCCTTTACCCTGACTGTGGGACCCTGCAAACAGGTTTTTTGGGTAACACAATTAGCATGAGAACATAAGCCACTACATTACACCTTTAGTGTTTCTTTCCAAAATGAAACAAATGTCTAGTCGTTTTCGCTTTTGTTTTCTAAAAAGACCAGCTAAGTAGAGTTAAAAACTAAGAAGTCCTGCCAGATAGTGGTGGTACACACCTTTAGTCCCAGCACTCAGGAGGCAGAGGCAAGTAGATCTCTGTGAGTTCGAGGCCAGCCTGGTCTACAGAGTGAGCTCTAGGACACTCAGGGCTACACAGAGAAACCCTGTCCTGAAAAAAAACAAAACAAAAAGCAAGGAGTTCTTCAGTAGACTCAATAGCAGAGTTCTCAGAAGAAAGCTGTAAGTTTGATGAGGTGAGGGAGAGAAAGTAAACGAAGCAGGCAGAGTAGCTCATCCCTTTAATCCTAGTACTCAGAGTCAGACAAGGAGGAGTGAGGAGCAGCTGAGAGGTCAAGGCTAGCCTGGGCTACACAGTAAGTTCCAGAATAAATAGCCTGATCTACAAAGTGAGATCCTGTCTCAAAACACAAACAAAACAGTTTTTAAGAACTGTGTATTGACAAAGGCCTTTGGGAATAATAACTAGGAAAGCGTGTGTAGAGACCTTCTGAGAGGATGCCGAAGTTCTGTTGTCTAAATATGTTTACTGTGTGGGAACTGTGGACTTAAGATTGATGTCTACTTCTCTGTACCTTAAAGTTATACCTTAGGGCTCTTCCAGAGGTCCTAAGTTCAATTCCCAGCAATCACATGGTAGCTCATAACCATCTGTAATGAGATCTGAGGCCCTCTTCTGTCATACAGGCATACTTGCAGGCAGAACACTATACATAATAATATTTTTTTTTTTTTATTTTCAAGACAGGGTTTCTCTGTGTAGCCTTGGCTGTCCTGGAACTCACTCTGTAGACCAGGCTGGCCTCGAACTCAGAAATCTGCCTGTCTCTGCCTTCCAAGTGCTGGGATTAAAGGCGTGTGCCACCACCGCCCAGCAATAATAATTTTTAAAAAGTTATATGCTTCATCCTTTCTAGAACCTTTCAAGTTCCATTTACATGATAGCTGTTAATACAGCAATTCATTCCACTGAGTATCATTTAATTAAATCATAGAATATAGTTTACTTTATATTCTTTTGTATTATTTGTTAGATAATACTTTTATTATTTTCAAAATTGCAAATATATATAAATATATATGTGTGTGTGTGTGTGTGTGTGTGTGTATTTCTAAGATCATCTAGCTCATGAAGCTTTTCCTAATACTTATCTTCCCCCTCCCAACCCTCACACAGTCCCACCCCCACACAAGGTTTCTCTATGCAGCCCTGGCTGTCCTGGAACTAGCTCTGCAGACCAGGCTGGCCTCGAACTCAGATATCTGCTTGCTTCTACTTCCTGAATGTTGGGATTACAGGCATGAATTACCACACTCAGATTCTTAATATTTACCTTACCTGTCAGTTAATTTTCCTTTTTTTTTTAATCTATGTGGAAAAATGTTAGTAATCACTTTATGAATACCATTATAAGCTCTTGCAGCTATTAATTGTTAAAGTTTTAAAGTTTTAAATACACATGTATACTTGTACTGGTGATAGAATTTAATTGATTTTTCTTTGTTTGAAACGGGGTCTTGCTCTGTGTGTAGTTCAGGCTGGCCTGGAACCCCTGACAATCTCATCTCACCCTCTCAAATTCTAGGATTACAGGCATGAGCCATCATGACAGGCTGCATTTTCAACATTTCCTACGTTCATGAGGAAACTCTTCTCTCAGAGATACATTAAGGATGTGCACCAGTGTTTGGAACTGCCTGGGTTGTCAGTATAACGCAAGGAATTGCTTGATTCTTCTTCCTGGCAACTAGAGCTTAATAGGAGCTCATTGCTTCTTACGGTCTTGACCATAGTACATTTCAGAATGCCAGGGTAATGGGATAAGCATTTGACCACTCAGCTTTCCAAACACCAAAGGTGAGATCCAAGCTGATAATAATTAAGGCCAAATCCCAGGCCGATGGAAACCTGATGCATTATTCCTTGAAAGTTACAGAATGGAGAGTGGGGAGTTGAAAATTAGGGAAAGAGGGGGCTGGAGAAGATGGCTCAGAGGTTAAGAGCACTGACTGCTCTTCCGAAGGTCCTGAGTTCAATTCCTAGCAACCACATGGTGGCTCACAACCATCTGTAATGAGATCTGACTCCCTCTTCTGGAGTGTCTGAAGATAACTACAGTGTACTTACATATAATAAATACATCTTTTTAAAAAAATAACTTCCAAAAATTAGAGAAAGAGATTGGGTAGTACCTCAAGATTTCTGTTGCTGAGGGGGACAGAGGGAGAAGGCTATCCAGGGGAGAACTGCCCAGGCACTACATGCGGCTTTCAGGATAACTTATACCTGGATCCAAGAAACAGAAGTTGAATCTAGTAAATAAGTGAACTTAGTACTGAAGCTAGGGTGAGCTAACTATCCTAGCCATGAGGCTATCCTACTCAATGAGCTTGGGATATCCATGGAGACACAGAAGCATTAGGAAACCTCCTTGCTGGGCTGGAGAGATGGCTCAGCCGTTAAAGGCTAGGCTCACAACCAAAAATATAAGAAAACCTCCTTGCTAATGATACCCTACTGGAAGTCCTCAGTTTATAGGAGAAGAAAGAAAAAAAAAATGTCTGTTGTGATAGAAATATGCTCTATCCCACACAGAGATACATCCTAAGATGTCTCGGATCCTGTGAACTCAACAGGACTAGATACAAAGTGCTGATACAGTGATTAGCATGCAGGGAAAGCTGGAGAGGCATCTACGTCATCCATACCTCTCGCATCAGATGCTGAGTAGTCGGATCTGAGAGCTCCACTGACTGCTAGGACAGAAGAACAGAGACTTCAAACAAACTTCCCCTCATCTTCTACTGCCAAAAAAGGAAAGATGGCTCAGTGGTTACGCGTACCGGCTGCTCTTGCAGAGGGCCTGGGTTCAGCTCTATCACCCACAGGGCAGCTCACAGCCCTCTGTAATTCCAGTTCCAGTGCATCTGGCACCTCTCCCAGCCTCCTCAGTTGGCAGATGTACATGTGGCACACATACACACATGCAGACAAGACACTCAGAAACATTCACGCATGTAAAATCAAAAGCAAATCTTTTTAAAAGGCTCCCAGCCAGAAGCAGATAAAGTAAGGTTCAAGATCAGACAAATAAAACCTTAATTCCTCCAGGTAAGTTAATTTATCGGGGTTGGAAGGATGCATTTAATTGGGGGACAGGGGAGGGGAGAACATCAAGGATTTTGTTGAGCATACCTGTAATCCCAGTCCCAGTAGGATCACTGTAAATTGAAAGCCCCACTAGGCTGCAGTGAAATACTATTTCAAAATATAGGAACATTATGTCGTGAAAATTTTTGGAGACTTGTGGGGTGATGTGTAAGCATGCTTATATGTGCAGGAATGCATGTAGAGGTGAGATATTCATGCCAGAAAAGTAAGGCACAGATGTCTTAGACACATGCCCAAGTTCATACAGGTAGTTTAGGTAAGAACCCAGATTTTCTTTCCTTTTTTTTTTTTTTAATCCAGTCCAGTGACATTTCAAGCTAGCACTCTAATTAGTAATTCTAAGTGGATCGCAAATATTTTCCAGTGTCTAATTCATAATTTGTAGGCTTGGCAAAAATCAATCTTTAGATAGATAGACTCCTGGATTTGAGACAAAGACATATTTAATGCCCATGAGGCAGACATGTATGTGTACATCCCTGACATCTTGTTATTCGGGTAGGGGAGTTGTTACTCAAGGACTTGCCAGTCAACTGGTCAAAGATGTCCCTGGCCATACCACTGGCTGTTGGAGACATAAATAAGGACACTCAGCCAGAGTAAAGACCTGCACCTCCATTAGCTGTTCACAGACGGGGGCTACATCACAAAGGTCCCATCTGGCGGCACTGCAGGTGAGCCTGTGACATCCTGAGGTGTCCCATTTTTAGTGTTTACATATTTTTTTTTTAGCTGAATATGTAGTTGTTTGTTGTTTGGGGTGCTTATTGTTTGGGTAGTGGCAGGTGTGCACAGATGTGAACAGATGTGGAAGTCAGAGGACAACCTGAAGCAATTTTACCGCCCAGAATCTATATTCTTTAGATGGACAGATTCAAAGTTGAGTTTTCATTCAAAGTTGAGTCAACAAGAGGCTGCAGAACAACTCCCAGGCTTTCCACTAAAGTATAATGAGAGTAGAAGAGAATCATTTCAAACTCCTGACAAGTGGGCCTTATCAAGCCCAGGCTTTCTCCAAAATGCCCCTCTGAGCAAACACTCAGAGATAAGAATTATGAGCATATCACATACATTGTCTTAAAACTTGCTTGTTGCCAGGCAGTGGTGGCACATGCCTTTAATCCCAGCACTTGGGAGGCAGAGGCAGGTGGATCTCTGAGTTGGAGGTCAGCCTGGTCTACAGAGTGAGTTCCAGGACAGCCAGGGCTACACAGAGAAACCCTGTCTCGACCCCACACATTCAAAATTTTGCTTGTTATAATGGTAGATCAATTGCTCATTTCCCCGTCTTGTTGGTTATACTGTGACTATAAAAGCAAAGGTAGTTACATTAGCAGATGGTCACTACAGCTTTAGTGGGCATTATGGTAGGGACTTCTTTTTAATTAATGAAGATATGTTAACAACAATGGGAAAAATCTTGATGAGGTATGTAGGAGAGCTTGTACAGCTCTTCTGTAATTCTTTGTTTAAATTTGAAATTATTCCAAACTAAAAGTATTTAAAATAATTTTTTTTAAATTTATCAATATGCATGTTTTAGTTAGGGTTTTACTGCTATGAACAGACACATGGCCAAAGCAACCATTAATTGGGGCTGGCTTACAGGTTCAGAAGTTCAATCCATTATCATCAAGGTGGGAGCATGGCAGCGTCCAGGCAGGCATGGTGCAGGAGGAGCTGAGGGTTCTACATCTTCATCTGAAGGCTGCTAGAAGACTGACTTCCAGGCAGCTAGAGCTAGGGTATTAAAGCCCATACCCACAGTGACACACCTACTCCAACAGGGCTACATCTCCTAATAGTGCCATTCCCTGGCCTAAGCATATACAAACTGTCACAATGCAGTTTTATTTTCTATGAAAATAATGCCTTAAGGGATTTCTTTTGAGTTGAGCATATAGCTAATTCAGTAACAGTGTTACTTGCCTGACATGTACAAGGTCCTGAATTTAGATCCCCAATAAAAATAAATTTTAAAAAATGTATTTCTATTAGCATACTGTTGATAAAAAATAGTTGTGGTAAATATGGGCTGAAGACATTTACCTTGACACCCTCTGCACATCCGAGTTCTCCCTGGAGTACCTAAGGGTCAGTGAGTAGGAGTGAGGCTTCCCAAGAATGTCAATACTTGAGAGTGTCAATACTGAACTCGGTCAACTACAATCTGAGACTCAGAGCCTCCAAAGGAGAGTCCAGGGTATTCCTGTAGACTGTCAGAGCCACGATCTCATTTTAGAAGGAAATCCTCATAAAGAGATAACTTTAGAAGCTTTGGGCTAAGCCCTTACCTCAATCTGAAACTAACCCAGCTTCCCTATCCTCATTATTGACCTTTGCCAGGATCTGGGACCCCCCCCCCAAAAAAAAATAAACCAAGAACAGTTAGTTTTTCATAACCTGGAGGCTATTTGAAGAATGAATCCCAAAAATCCCTACCAGAGGCCCATGAAATGACTCAGGGGGTAAAGGCGCCTGCCGACCTACTATCAAGCTTAAGGACTTGAGTTGGATCCCTGGAACCCGCATTGTGTGTGAAAAGAGAGATAAGGCTCCCACAAGTTGTTTTTGGTGATACACACACTCACCCACACTTGGGTGTGCACATGTAATAATATAAAAGAATTTAATTTTTCATTTGTTTGTCTGTTTGTTTTGAAACAGGGTTTCTTTGTGGACCCCTGGCTGTCCTGGAGCTCTCTCTGTAGACCAGACTGACCTCAGAATCACAGAGATCCACCTACCTGCCTCTGCATCTCGAGTTCTGGGATTAAAGCCGCCACCGCCGCCACCACCACCACCACCACCACCACCACCAGGTAAGAATTTAATTTTTAAAATCAGAAGACTCCTCCTGGGTGGCTTTTATATTTAATAGACTGGCCTCACAGGGCATGGTGTTGTTCAGGCTAATAACCAGCAAGAAGTTATAGAGTTCTTTTTTGTTGGTGTGTTTGTTTGTTTGTTTGTTTGTTTGTTTGTTTTTCTGTTGGTTTGAAACAGTCTTACTGTGTGGCCCTGGCTAGTCTGGCACTCAGTATGTAGACCAGGTTGGCTTTGAACCCATTAAACTCCACTTGCCTCTACCTTCCAGTATCTGGGATTGAATGTATGTACCACCATTCCCAGCTCAAACAGGGTTTTATCATATCCCACCTACCTGAAGTATCCAGAAAAATAAGGGATGTAACTCAGCTGGGAGAGTGCTTAGCATGCATGAATCGCTGGGTTTTATCCCAGCATCATATAAAAACTCCCTATAATCCCAGTGCTCATTAGGGAAGATCAGAAATTAAAGAACATGCTAGGAGCTTGAGCCAGCCTGGGGTAACCTCATGTGCCTCTTTGTCTTGGGTCGTAGCTGTTGTTTTCCATTTCTCGTCTTTCAAGCAAGTCATGATCTCACACCTGCCCTCTTCTTATTCTCCCTTCTAGCTGCCAGCACTTTCATTCTTTCTTCTTTGAACCACAGGGCATTTTAGAAATTATTCAACTGAGCTGGGTAAAGTAGTTCAGTGCTCATCTCAGCACTTGGGAAGGGAATTGCTGGGAGCTGGAAGCTAGCCTGGGCTCAGAGTAGTGTTCAGGCCATCTCAGGCTATGAAGAGAGACTTTGTCTCAAAAGAAAAAGAAAAGAGAGAGAGAAAGTATTCAACTGAAACTGTGTGTGTGTGTGTGTGTGTGTGTGTGTGTGTGTGTGTGTGTGTGTGTGACTGAGACACACATGGTGACCCTGCTCTTGTGAGCCAGCAAGGCAGGGAAAGAGGGGACAACAGCAAGTTCAAAGACAAGCTGTCTTGTAGAAATGTAGTCATTTAGAATAAACTTCGTTAGAATGGTTCACATGTGGAGGAAAGTGAGAGACCACTGGCATGGTGGACTAGTGGTTTAATACTAAGTGAGGAAGAGCAAGTATCAGGATACAGGAGAATGATTAGGGATTTTCTAACTCAAAAAAGTTGTAGGAAAATGAACATCATACCAAGATCTAATAAACAACATTGCATATGATCCATACGACTCAGGACATAAAGTAGGCAAGGAGGCACACAGTGGTGATGACCATCCAGACCAGGGGCAGAAAAGGATCAGCAAAACCAACAGCAAAATGTAGCACTGCCACTACCTGTGCTGGAACACATCGGACGTTCAGTATATTAGCTATAAAGGGAGACATCAAAGAAAAAGCCAAAGACAACTAATGTTTCAGTTACAAGTACTGAAGAAAAGAAGGAGGAGGAGGAGGGAGAAGAAGGAGAAGAAGAAGAAGGAGGAGGAGGAGGAGGAGGAGGAGGAGGAGGAGGAGGAGAAGGAGAAGGAGAAGGAGAAGGAGAAGAAGAAATGTAAAAGAAAGAAATGGAGATTTTACACAGTAGAACCAGTTTTTGAAAAAAGACTGAGTTAGGTAACAGAATCTGGTGCAGGGCAGAGTATCGATCTTGCTGCCAGAGACAATCATCCCCAAAATGTTGCTGGGAACAATAAAGAGTAGACCTCCAGTCCATTCAAGAGATAAGATTAGCTGTACTCCCAGCACCGTACAGCTTTTGTGTTTGATAAAGGTGGGTGCATGTAAATTAATCATGTGCATGACTTGAGACCAGGCCACTAGTTGGGTTGCCAGAAATTAGGGCTGCCATTGTCTAGTTCAGTATTCTTACTACCTCATTGTTTCAATACTCACATAAAAACAACATCAATAAGAATTGGTGGGGGAGGAGACAGAGAGATTACTCACTGCTTAAGAGCACTAGCTACCCTTCCAAAAGATCGGGGTTCAATTTCTAGCATCCACATGGCAACTCACAATTGTCTATAACTCCATTTCCAGGGGATCTGGCACCATCTTCTGGATTCTGTGGGCACCTGGCCTGCATGTGATGCACAGACATATTAGCAGGCAAAACATCCATATAAATACATCTCTTCAAAATAATTAAATAAAAATAAAGAATTGGTCCTGAAATGATGCAAAGCACCATTTGATTCTGTTACAGTGCAGCCTGAACAGCAGATGCACTTGGCAATGTGACTGAACTGGCTGTTACACACAGTAGCATCGCTTTATATGTTCTTCAACTCTTCACACATGGACATTGTTTGTGTAGGGACCAAAAAAAAAAAAAGCAAATGTTTTTCCCTTGTGAGGATGCTACAAGGTAAGTGAGCTTTGGTCTTCAGGAAGGATGGTGTAGGAGGAATCTCTTATGTCTCTGTGAAAGCTCACCTGGCAAATATAGCTGAGTCAGGAAATAGAAGGTAGGCGTTCCGGTGGGAAGAAAGGATGCTGGAATAGAGAGAAGCAGTGGAGGAATGACCCTGAGGACGCCAAGAAAGGCAGACATACGGAGCCTGAGCAGAGGTAACCAGTTATGGGGCAGAACTTAGATTAGAGTAAATGGGTTATTAATTTATGAGCTAGTCAGAGAACATGCCTGACTATACAGCATATTGTAAATATATTTGAGTCTTAGAGTAGTTATCTTGGGAAACATAGAGACCGTTTAGAAAACAACCCACAACAGGGTGGTTAACAACAAATAGATTGGTAGACATATGCACGGTGCTTAGGTCGGTCTCAATATCATAACAGCTGAAGGGAGTAACATTCATTTAACTTATGATTTGATGTAACCCAGCTTCCAGGCCAGTGCCCACAGGGAGACTCTCCGCATAAAAGATCAATGAACTAAAAAATTAATGTGGAAAAGAGCCATAAGAAGAAATTTGGGGCCAGATAGACATAATGTCCTCCCATTTTCATGTATGAGGTATGCATGCATGTGTGCATATGTGTGGGTGAGTGTGTGCATGTACACATGGTACACTTGCATGTAGAGGTCCAAAAATGGCATGGGAGATTATCCTCAAGTGTTCTTCCACCTATTCAGTGAATCTGGCTTTCTCAAACAAGGATGACCTTGAGTTTCTGGTCATCTTGCTGGCACCTCCCAAATGCTGGGATCACAGGGCATGTGCCACACTTTTTATGCTGTGCTGTGTCTCATCCAGGGCAGGCAAGCACTCTACACCCCCCCCCCCGAGCTACCTCCCCTAGCCATTGAGAGAGTACCTACTAGCCAACTCTAGACAACCACAGTGGGGCATGTTCACATTTAATGGATAAAAGAGACGAAGATATCAAACTTTAGTCCTTAATGGATGGAACTGCCCTAAACTGTGGCAGTCAGAAGGGATGAAGATGAATGACTGGAATCAAAATACACACAAGACACAACTCCTGAGTGAGCCTGGCCGGCCGCAAGCACCTACTTGGGGGGAAACATGGTTGCAACTTATTTGGACTCAGAGTTTACCAAGTCTGTGGTCAGTCATCTTGGTCCTTGGAAATGTTCAAATCCCCAGCCACCATCTCACTCCGAAGCCTTTTAGTGAGCAATCACGTGGGGATCCTCTCATCCTGATGGGAGAGGCTCCAATGAGGGTCTGCAGACAAAAAGGACCTCCTGAAAAGAAAAAATAAGTTAAAAAAAAGACCTGCTCCATGATGCTCCTGGCAACTGCCTGCTGGGTAGGGAAAGATTCCTGCTAGGAAGCGGTGAGTGAGATCTGTTAGTGACCAGTACCTCAGAAACATCACATCCAGAAACAAAGAAACTGGGAAATATTGAAGCCCCCCCCCTCTCCCGTCTCTCTGTTTCTTTCTGTCTCTGTCTATCTCCCTCTCTGTCTCTTTCTGTCTCCGTCTCTTTATCTTGCTCTCTGTCTCTCTCTATCTTGCTCTCTGTTTCTGTCTCTATCTTGCTCTCTGTTTCTGTCTCTTTCTATCTCTCCCTGTTTCTTTCTATCTGTTTCTGCCTCTGTCTCTCTCTCTGTGTCTTGCTCTCTGTTTCTGTCTCTGTTTCTATCTCTCTCTGTCTCTTTCTCTCTCTGTCTCTATTTCTCTCTCCCTGTCTAGCTCTCTGTCTCTCTGTCTCTTTCTCTTACTGTTTCTTTCTCTGTTTCTGCCTCTGTTTCTGTCTCTCTGTGTGTGTCTCTCTTTCTCTCTGTGTCTAACTCTCTGTCTCTGTCTCCCTCTGTTACTTTCTGTCTCTCTCCATCTCTCTCTCTCCCTGCCTGTCTGTCTCTCTTTTTCTCTCTGTCAGAAGCAGAGAAGTCATCTTGATCATTAGGAGACTAGATGGGTCCAAGACACCACACAGACCTGAGAAGCTGTTATATTTAGTGAGCTATGGTGGTCTGCTTTTTTTCTTGACAATTTTTGCAGTTTGACTCATTCTGGGGTTATAGTTGATCAATATTATTTGCTCATTTCATTTAAATAATTATTCAAAAATGCAGCACTCACAGGTTGATATGGTGCATGCTTAATCTCAGCATCAGGAGGCAAAGGCAGAGGCAGGCAGATCTCCCCATTCAAGGACAGCCTGGTCTACAGCGAGAGTCCCAGTTCAGCCAGGACTACACAGAGAAACCCTGCTCAAGTACAAAACAAAAGAAAAAGAAAAAAAACTGTAATATTCACGTGAGTGTTAACTATCTTTAACTTAATTTAACTTTAACATTAATGTTAACTAGTAGTTAGAAGTAAAAATAAAGATGGTGAATGCCATCTGATTTTTTAAAAATTCCTTCCAGATATTTGTTTTTAGCTTCCGACTCTAAGTCCAGTTGTTGTTATCGCAAAGGAGGATAGACACTCACTAGAGAGTGCAACAGGATTTACCTTGGTGCTGAGAGGAGACCTCCTTGATATCATCAGGAGGCTTAGAAGCAGATCTTTCAGGCAATTTCCACTACTGCCTAAAACCACAGAGAGTCCTACTCAATGTGTTCTGCAGCTCTGGGAGACACGTTTTTCCTTCCTTCGAAACTGGCCCTAGACTGGAAGTTCTCTACCTGGGGGTCCCAACCCCCACATGGGTCACTATCAGATATTTACATTACATCCTTAACAGTAGCAAAATTACAGTTATGAAATAGCAACAAAATTAATTTTATGTTTGGAGGTCAATCAGAACACAAGGAACTTTATTAACAGTCACAGCATTAGGAAGGCTGAGAACCACTGCTCTAGACCAAAGAAACA
Organism: Mastomys coucha; assembly: GCF_008632895.1. Taxonomy (NCBI): domain Eukaryota; kingdom Metazoa; phylum Chordata; class Mammalia; order Rodentia; family Muridae; genus Mastomys; species Mastomys coucha. The sequence continues at coordinate 38,410,507 of NW_022196915.1, forward strand.
GCTGAAAGTCAGGCAACTTGGGGCCAGGCCTGACCAGCTATAATCAGCCCCCGACTCTTACTCAGTGGCCTAGAAGTGACACTTTCTGTTTAAGACACGCAAGTTGTGTTCTCTGTGAAGCAAGGTCTCTTCCAGCTCTGTCCCTGAATCATTCTAAGACTTTCTCCAATAGCTCAAGACAGTAAGCCAGGCCGATCAGCCAGGTGGAGCAGGTGAGAAAAGTGGCCCCAGAATGGAGAGAAGAATGAGCCTGGGAGTTCAGCCTTCCAGGAACAGCCATCCTGGCAGCACGTTGGCTCAGGTTTCTTCAAAGATTACTTTTCCTCTGCAGCACTTCTCAGACATTCAAGAGAGAAACATGAGAGTATGGAAAGAGCACGACTCAATTCTAGGGGATCTAGTGCCCCTTCTGGCCTCCATGAGCACTGCAAACACATATGGTGTGCATACATACATGCAGGCAAAATACTTATAAAATAAAATAAATAAATAAATAAAAGTACACAAATTTTAAACTCATATTTGTCATTCTGGATGTGTGATAGAGAGAAATTCCCTTAACTTCCCTAAGTCTCAAGTGTGCTCACCCCTTTGTTAAGGGTAATTATACACATCTTATAAAGCTACTGTTTTGAGAGACATTATAAAAGTTACGTGATGTGGCTGAACCATAATAAAATGCCCACAGTGTTCCTAAATTTCTTGTACTGCAAGAGTCCTGTAGCAACTCACTTAAAGAATGAAACTCCTAGGTGGACAACCAGAGTCCAATGACCAGTACTCACCCACCACTCCTCCCCTGTTCCCCTGCCTATGTAGGAAAGATGATACACACCTAGAGATGGTTTCAACCGTGCTTCTGGGGCTGGATGTGGCTGAGGTCCCAGTCTGTAGCCATGAGTTTAATGAGTTATACTGCTTAGTGCTCCGAGCAGGTCAGCCACCCTGGAACTCTTTGGATCCTTGAATGGAAGACAAACACACATTAGCTTGTTTTTGAAATGCCTTGGCTAGCTTAAAAGCTGGAGAGTTCTAATCCTCTGCCCCACTATCATTGATCTCTCTCGGGTACTCCTGACTCAACACCTTCTAAATCTATGCTTTATCTTTGCTGCCCTGTTCCTTCTGGGCAGCCCCTTATTCTTTGCTGCCCAAGAGGCTTCTAGGCAGCCCTTTTGGGGGATGCATTCCTTCTCACCTACATTTCCAATTATTTTCCTTCTGCAGCTCTAAATCTGATCCATCTCTTTCTGAAACATGGTAATTCTCTCTCCTCCCCTCTCCCTCGTCCTAGCCCATGCAAAAAAAAAATCTAAGGGTCCTGCCCCATGTTCCTTTGCCCAACTGTTGGCTGCTGGCACCTTCATTGATTGATCAAAAACCAATTGGGGACAAGGACCTTCAGTGTTTGGACACACAGATTCCTGATTAAATCAAAGCATTAGAACCAAATCCCCAACAGCAGTCAGTGCCAAGCCTAGCGGTGCATGGTAATTTGAATAAGAATGGACCCCAGAGGCTCACACATTTGAATACTTGGTCCTCAGTAGGTGAAACTATTTGGGAAGGATTAGAGGTGTGGCCTTATTGGGTCAAGTATGTCATTGAGGGTGGGCTTTGAGGTTTCAGTAAACTCCTGATATTTCCTCTCTCTCTCTGTCATTCTCTCTCTCTCTCTCTCTCTCTCTCTCTCTCTTTCTCTCTCTCTCTCTCTCTCCCTTCCTTCTTCCTTTCCTCCCTCCCGCCTCCCCTCCCTCCTTCCCCTCCCTCCTACTTTGGATCAAGATATGAGCTCTCAGCTATTCCTGCTACCATGCCTTCACTCTGCCACCATAGACTTGAGGCCCTGAAACTGTAAGCCCCATTAAACCCTTTCTTTTGTAAGTTACCTTGATCATGTGACCTCCTCTCAGTGATTTAACACTCAGCACGTATAGCCCAACCCTCAACCATGTAACATGACCAGGGTCACAAGCACACACACAGAAATGCAAAATCACATCTGCCAGATACTGGCGTAGCCTGCAAGAGTAGCCAGAAGAACTGCCACCAAAGTCAAGAACACATGTCCCAAACTGTGTGCAAACTCCTCTCAAGGAAGTACCCAGGCAGGACATATTCTCCATTGTGTCCTGTGACCCTCTACAACAGAATGGTGATTGGCTGCATTTGCACAAAGTCCTCTGATGCCTGGAGCCTCTCCACATGCTGTGCAGGCTCCACACCTCTGCTAGTTTCTGCCTTCAGTTCTTTACTAATCCTTATTATTATAAAAGCATTTCCCTCCCGCAAACACAACTTCATACACTATCAAGTCCTTGCACACTTCCAGTGATATGGGGCAAGATATTTTTCTCTTTCTTTAGTCTCCAGTGTGACCTCCTTTGCTTTTATAGTGTTCGGTACTTTGTGACCCTACCAGATTCAGGCCCTTCAGGTCTAAGAAGGATTGTATTCCAAATTGTATGGAAAGATTCGTTTAAGACGTTTTAGAATGTAAAGTATGGATGCAACTAGATTGGGGCCTTGGGAGGACTGTAGCTGGAGAGCTCAGAGGAACCCCAGGCAGATGGACTGTCTAAGGGAGCTCAGTTTCAGGACTGCTTCATGAGACAAAGGAATATGTGCTGCTTTTACTGAATTAAAAGACTTCTGCTCCTGACTGAATGTCTTAGTTTTCTATGGCTGTGAAGAGACACTGTAGCCATAACAATTCTTAAAAAAGAAAGCATTTATCTGGGGCTTGTCTACAGTTTCAGAGATTTAGTTCATTTTCAACACCGTGGGGAACATGGCAGCCTGCAGGCAAACAAAGTGCTAGAGAAGTAGCAGAGAGTTCTACATCCAGAACTGCAGGCAGCAGAAAAAGAACCACTGGGCTTGGCTTGGGCTTCTGAAACCTCAAAAGCCACGCCTAGGACACACTTCCTGCCACAAGGCCACACCTTCTAATCATTTCAAATAGTGCCACTCTATAGTGACAAGGCATTCAAATCAGTAAGCCTATGGGGTTTTTTTCATCCAAACCACCCCAACTGTGTGTTACTGTTCTGCTCTTAGCTTTTAGTTCTCATTGTTCACGAAACCCTCTTCCTTGGTACCTTGATAAGCAGCCACTTACTCCCAATGCTTTTCTTCCAACCCAGACCCCTTAGACTTGGGCATATATATCCATCTTCTTATGTTTCTAAACCCCTCAGTGCCCTCAAGTCATTTCGGAGGGAAATAGAACTAAGTTCATAAGGGCAGTCAAGATGGCCCAGGAAGGAAAAGTGCTTAATTCAGTCTCCAGAACCAGGTAAAGGTAGGAGGCAAATGGAGACAGATTTCTGTGAGTTCAAGGCCAGTTTGGACTACAGAGAAACTTTCAGGCCAGTCATAACTATATTTGTGAAATCCTGTCTCAACAAACAAAGAAACAAACAGTAATTAAACAAAAAATATTATTATGGAGTTTATCCAGACAATTTAAAATATCTATTGTTCTAGCTTCTGATCTCAGCCTAGGTCTTATGTTAAGGTGTTGAGATAACCAGGGCTGCTCCCATCATTTCAGTTGTTCAAAGAGCTTCAGTGTTACCTCTTCCTGCCTCCTTCTGTGCCTTACATATCCCTTACATCTCTGTCACCTGTCAAGGTCTCCCTACATCTAGCTGTTATACAGAGAGTTGCTGATTCAACACCCAATGACCCCACCCAGCAGGAGGAAGCCAGATTCCATCATTGCCTCTGTTTCCTAAATGACAGAGATGCCTCTTCAGATGAGAGAAACTAATAAGGACAGCGGCTAGAAACTGAACAGTTTAGGGATGGGGCCACCATCTAAATCCTTAGCCATAAGCCAAAACTCTCCTGGATCCTGCCTGGCTGGAGGCCAGGAATGTCAAAAGGGAGCTCTGGGTTTTTTAAATCGCCCTTAAATGAACATTATTGCCTGAGGGCTAGATGTGAGGGTATGAACCAAAATGTCAGTCAAGTCTTTAATCTATGGTGAAGAATTTCAGGGACTAGATCTCCAGACTTCAGTGGTAGAGACTGGCTACACCTATTCTCCAATTCCAGCCCATATCCTGAAGGATTTTTATGGTTGCCTCTTCAGAGTGGGAAACGCTACACTAAAAATGGGGTCTACCTCTGGGTGGAGGCATGGCATTGTTTTCTCCTTTAAGAATTAAGAGTTGGGGGCTGGAGAGATAGCTCAGCGGTTAAGAGCACTGACTGCTCTTCCAAAGGTCCTGAGTTCAGATCCCAGCAACCACATGGTGGCTCACAACCATCCGGAATGAGATCTGACGCCCTCTTCTGGAGTATCTGAAGACAGCTACAGTGTACTTAACATATAATAATAAATAAATCTTAAAAAAAAATCTTGAAAAAAAAAAAAGAATTAAGAGTTGGGCAGGTCTGTCATCTGGCTAAGGGACCAGCCCTCAGAAAGGTGGATCCACCTTAATGATAAAGAGCTATGAGCAATACTTGGCTCTCTAGTGAGCTGATGTACTTTTCCTTCCCAGAATTCCCACCTTGTGTGTACTTGTTCTCTGTCCACCATGAGGTTCTATAGATCTGCCCACCTTTCTGAATTATGGCTGAAAAAGATGAAGCTTTTTCTCTTTCTCTCTGTCTTTCAGATGCTGGCCAGAGCCCAGGTGTGCTTTTCCTGGCATTTTGGGCTTGCTCACTCTTTCTCTAAAGCTTCCTGTCTTAGTCACTGTTCCATTGCTGTGAAGAGACACGATGAGTCATAAAAAGAAAACATCTAACTGGGGACTTGCCTACTGTTTCAGAGGTTTAACCCATTATCCTCATAACAGTGAGCACTCCAGAATGAACGGCACTAGAGCAGTAAGCTGAGAACAATATCCTGATACACAGGCAGAGAGAGAGAGAGAGAGAGAGAGAGAGAGAGAGAGAGAGAGAGAGAGAGAGAGAGAGAGAGAGAATGAGACTGGGCTTGGTGGCACGGGCTTTCACAACTTCAAAGATCATTTCCAGTGACACATTTCTTCCTCCAGCAAGGTCACACACCTGGATCCCTCTAATCCTTTCAAACAATTCCACTCCCTGGTAACTAAGCATGTGAAACTTTGGGGGCCTTTTGTAATTCAAACTACCATAGTCAACTAACTTGGAGTACATTTTGAGGCTTCAGACACAATCAGAAAATCTGTCTTGGGGGGACTGAAGAGATGGCTCAGCAGTTAAGAGCACTAACTGCTCTTCCAGAGGACCCAGGTTCAGTTCCCAGCACCCACATAGCAACTCACACCTGTCTAACTCCAGTTCCAGGGCTTCTTACACCCTTAGACAGACAGACATGCAGACAGCACCAATGAACATAAAAAGAAAAAAAGAAAAAAAAACTTGTCTCAGTGAGGTGGAAGGTAAAAGCTGATTTTCCTCTCATCCTCTGACTTCCACACATGTGCAGAGCATGCACTACATAGAAATACTGCACACGTGCAGTAATAAAAATTTAAAAACAAATTAGGGGCTGAAGAGGTGACTCAGCAGTTAAGATCACTTTCTAGGTGCCAATACATACAAGGTTACTCACAGCTGTCTGTAACTACAGTTTCAGGGAATCTGCTGCTATTGTCTGTCTTCTGCAGGCACCATGTACCTGTGGTACATTAACATACATGCCAATACTCACACTCTCAAATAAAATGAATACATTTGAAAATAGAAGTTGGGAGGATGGTTTAACAGTTAGGAACCCTTGCTGAAACATCTGTGTTCCTGGACCATGCTTACTCAGAATGGTCCCAGGATAAACTATCCCTTCTTCTCTTAAAAATTAAAGTTGTGGGTTTTGCATCAACAGCTGTGGCAAAACGGGACTTTGAGAATGACCCACTTTCCAGAAGAATCAGCTGCATAGAAGGAAGCCAGGCAGCTGCATGGATCCACTGAACCCAGGTCCACCTAAGGTTACCTCCTCAGTCCGACTGTGGCTGAGTTCTGTTCAGGGCTCTGGACTTCCCTTAAGTTGGTTGGTCCATGATCCATTTTGTGTATTCTGAGCTGGTTAACGAGAGTACTCCTTTGTTAAATACTTTGTTGGTCTGCTTTCAAAGTATTGGGTTTAAAGTATCTAATTTGTTTGCTCTAGAAGCATTTTGGTCTAGACATTGGGTTTGATTTCTTTCCTTATTTTTGGAACTCTAACTGTATTTTGGATTCCGACTGTCTACAGCTGTTTTCAGTATTTTATCCACTTCTGGAACTTTGAATGTGTTTTGGTTTTGGTTTTGTCTTGGTTTTCATTGTCTTTGAAAAGTTTTGATTTATTATCATTTGGCCTGTCTCCTGACACTCCTCCTCAAATGTACAATCCTGCGTCTTTCTGCTGCTTCTCCTGTGACCTTGCCAAGATTTTAGCTTAGGAATTTTATGAGTGCCTGGTGATAAGACAAGAGGCACTTGTTTCTCCTGATGATAAAGGCACTGAAGAAAAGAGGCACTTGTTCCCTCCCACACAAAGTGTGGAGGGGTCTGACAGAACAACCCAACAAACCCGGATAGCAGGTCAGAAGGAACTTTATTGACTCCCCCGGAAGACTCACTTGAGGAATTGGTTCACCCACTGTCTTGTTTTGTTTTTTGTTTTTTGTTTGTTTGTTTGTTTTTGAGGTTTTTTTTGTTTTTTTGTTTTTTTGTTTTTCCCGAGACAGGGTTTCTCTGTGTAACCCTGGCTGTCCTGGAACTTACTCTGAAGACCAGGCTGGCCTCGAACTCAGAAATCCACCTGCCTCTGCCTCCCAAGTGTTGGGATTAAAGGCATGCACCACCACTGCCCGGCTCTCACCCACTGTCTTAAACCCCTTCACATTTTAGTGAGACACAAGATAACCCCAAACCCCAAGACCCAGTTGGAAAAGACGGTCTTCAGAGGAAATACAGAGGAAGTTGATGTGTGTATGTATGTGTGTGTACATATATGTTTGTATGTGTCTATATATGTGTATATATGTATATATGCAAGTGTGTGTATGTATGTTTATATGTGTATATGTATGTATGTATATGTGTTTGTATTTGTGTATGTATATGTGTTTATGTGTATATATGGGGAACAAGGTTTTCAAAATAAAGAAAAATTTGGAGATAAACTGCCATCAGGTATTCTAGCTGACTATATATGATAATAACTTCCAAGTATTTAGAAAAATGAAGAGAAACATTTCCTACCTCCAAACTGCTTCATATTGTGCCCTTAACTAAGTCCTAGACAATGAAGCTAAAACACACACAAGCAGGCTGCTTTAACTAAAATGTGAAATGATCTGGGAAAAAACAATAGAAGTGGTAATTAATAATAATAATAACAACAACAGCAACAACAATAATAATAATAAAGAATGCCAGGCGGTGATGGTGCACACTTTTTTTTAAAAATATTTATTTATTATTATATGTAAGTACACTATAGCTGTTCTCAGACACACCAGGAGAAGGCATCAGATCTCATTAAGGATAGTTGTGAGCCACCATGTGGTTGCTGGGATTTGAACTCAGGACCTCTGGAAGAGCAGTCGGTGTTCTTAACCACTGAGCCATCTCACCAGCCCCTGGTACACACTTTTAATCCCAGCACTCCAGAGGCAGCGGTAGAAGGATCTCTGTGAGTTCAAGTCCAGCCTGGTCTATAGAGTGAGTTTCAGGACAACCAAAGCTGTTAACAGAGAACTCTGTCTCAAACAAACAAACAAACAAACCCCCCTATGTCTCCCCAAATTAATAATAAAGAGATTGTCAAAGAAAAATCTGTGGGGCTGGAGAGATGGCTCAGCCGTTAAGAGCACTACCTGCTCTTCCAGAGGTCCTGAGTTCAAATCCCAGCAACCACATGGTGGCTCACAACCATCTGTAATGAGATCTGTGCCTTCTTCTGCTGTGTCTGAAGACAGCTACAGTGTACTTATATACAATAAATAAATAGATAAATAAATAAATCTCTAAAGAGTTGCCTTGGTCATGGTGTCTGTTCACAGCATTAAAACCCTAACTAAGACAGACAATATGGATCATTTAAAAAGAAAAAGAAAAAAGGAAAAAGAAAAATCTGTACCTGTGAGCTAAATCAGGTGCTAAAACGATGAATTAATAAATCTTTTATCAGGCTGGAGAGATGGCTCAGAGGTTAAGAGCACTGGTTGCTCTTCCAGAGGTTCCGAGTTCAATTCCTAGCAACCACATGGTGGCTCATAACCACGTATAATGAGATCTGGAGCTCTCTTCTGGCCTGTAGACAGACATGCAGGCAGAATGCTGTATACATAATAAACACACCAATTAAAAAAAAAAACAATAAATCTTTATCACAATCACAAGTAAATTCTAAAGTAACACCCTCTTCTCTGACCTTGCTTCTTTATCTCTGATTTTTTTAGTTTTCCTTGAGCAGCTTTTTTAACTCTCGCGTTTATTATAAAAACCAGCCCTAAGCTTTCTTTCAGCCTTAAAGCCAAAAATTTCAGTGCACCCCCCCCAGCTTCCCCACCCCCTCGTGCCCCTGGGAGGTCCCTACAGCTTAAGGGAATTCAGGTTAATGGCAATCAAATTAAGTCATGTCTGTGTCGCCTCTGTGGCCAACATTCCTGGGGATTTTCGCTGACACCATCTTCAAGCGTCTGGGGCGTTTCCCTGTCTGTCATTTGACTGATCCATCCTATTAAACATGGCTCTGGTGTTCTTTTGCTTCTGTTTTTCTTTCTCTTTTTCTTTCTTTTTAACGGACAAGGGCCTGTTTTATTTTAATGACTGATCCATGTGAGGCCACAGCCAGGCCACTATGTACAGACACGATGGAAGCTTTATTTCTTGTTCTCTTCCTCCTTGGACAGAGTCTTGATGATCTCTTCCTTCTTGGCCTGGAGGCGCTCCTCCCGGCGCTTTCATGCTTCCTTGGTCTTAGACCTGCCAGCCTCAGCCTGGTCAGCCTGGTAGCTTCTTACGGGCTTTGTCAGCCTTCAGCTGTGGATGTGCTCCACGAGAATCCGCTTGGTTTTGAGTACATTCCCTTTGACCTTCAGGTACAGGCTGTGGTACATATGGCGGTCAATCTTCTTAGATTCCCGGTATCTTCTGAGAAGCCAGCGCAGGATCATCATCCTTCTTATCCAGGTCACCTTCTCGAGCACTGGCGGTACCCTTCCTCTTCCCTATGCCCATATGCCTGCCCTTCCGTCGGGCCAAGGTGTTTTTCTGGCAGCGAGCCTGGGAATGGATAGTCACAGGCTTCCGGATGATCAGGCTATCTTTGATCAGCTTCCAGACCTGCTGACGGGAGTTGGCATTGGCGATTTCATTGGTCTCATTGGGGTCCAACCAGACCGTTTTCCCACAGCAGAGGACAGTAGAGGCAAGCCTCTTCTGTAGCCTGAGCATACTCATGGCTGCGGATGCGGCAGCAAAAGGGCGCTTCTGTCTCTCTCACTAAAAAAAACCACTAAATGTTTGAGTGAGCTAACATCAAAGTGGACATTTCCTAGACCCATGCCTACTCTGCTTCTAGGTTTTATGTAAGAACACATGGACTTTGGTGGACCATCTTTGAAAACCCGAATGTAGTGGGTCTGGTAGATGAAAAGATACTCTAAACAGGCACTCATGTCTCTCAATCTAATCATCAGACAGTTGCAAGAATAGGCCCTAAGGATATAGGAGTTTCCATGGAAATCTCATACCTTGAGAGGGAAAGGCGCCAAGCAGAACTGGAACTTGTCTCTATGAAAGAGATTTCAGTTTGAATAATTAGTCAAACAACCTTATAGGATGAAACTAAAACCTGGATAATGAAGAAGATTCAGTGGTGGGCGTAGCAGGACCTTGGCCAAGACTGTATAGATGTGTATGTATACCCTTGGCTGTGTGTGTGTGTGTGTGTGTGTGTGTGTGTGTGTGTGTGTGTGTGAATGTACCTATACATACATGCATGCACGCATATATACATACATGCATACATACATACATACATACATACTACTTCAGGACCCTAAAGATAGGCTTGAGGGGGTTGCAGGATCTCTGTCTGTCTTTCCCATGTGACTGCATTAAATAAATCTGCCTTTTCTGCTTTTCACTTTTAAGTTTGCTCTTTTAATTCAATTGTTGTGGTTAGGCGACCTGACCTGATTGGCACAAGTTGTGACCGCATGAGTCTAGGACAGAATTAGAAAACACCCCCTTCAACAGAGAGACGGGGAGTCTGGGAGAGAGTGGGGGGAAGGGAGAGATAGAGAGGGAGACAGAGAGGGAGAGGGAGAAAAAGAGGAAGGAGAGAAAGGGAGAGGGACAGAAAGAGGGAGGAGAGAGAGGGAGAGAGGAAGAAAGGGAGAGAGAAAGGAAGAGAGAGAGAGGGAACCTTAAGTATATATGACAAACTTTACCTATGATCTTTTGTGTTACCAAGCCTTTCTACTGTCCTTAAAGAAATACAGTAAACTTTTTATCTCAACTGGGTGAACCTAATGTTATATAATTGTGGCATGTGTCTATAATAGTTGTGTTAGTATGTTTTTGATTGTTTTCATATGTTATTTGTATCAAAGGTTCTTTTTGTTTTGTTTTGTTTTGTTTTAAAATAAACTGTGGTCACATCAGTTCTCTATTTAAATTCATTTTTTAAACTTTCATTAATTCTTTGTCAATTTCACATCATGCACCCCAGTCCCACTCATCTACCCATCCCCCCACATCCACTCTTCACCCTTGCAACCTTCTCACCAAAAGAAAACAAACAAGCAAACAAAAAACTTTCACTGTGGAAGCTGTGCTGGGTCTTGGTGTGTATCACACAGTATACCCTTTTGCCCAAAAGCTTTTCTTGCAAATGTTCATTGCAAGAAACCTCTGGCTTCTGGTTCGAGACCTCTGGCTTCTGCTACACTACCAATACTGGATCCTCACAAGGACTCCTCTGGGATATCCTGTTGTTGCCCTGTGTCATGAGATCCTGCAGGTTTGGTTCTGGAGAGCCCAGCCCCTTCACATGCTCCAGCAACTCATAGATGGGGTAGATGTTGGGTTGGGCCAACTCAAAGGCCTGGATCTGGGCTTGGGTGGTAGCTGAGTTGGTCAGCCTGACAGCTCTCCCATGCTCACTGCCAGAGCCGTGACAGAGGCAGGTCACCTGAGTGCCACAACCAGTGAGAGGTGGCACCTGCTCTGCACAGCCCTCAGATATCAACATGGCCCCAGTCAGCAGCCCAGACCAGGGACATCTGCATGATCTTTGATAATAACATGGCCATAGACATCTACAGACCCCCACTGCTGCATGACTGTGAATCCAGACACGGTCCCAGGTGGCACCATCAGGTACTCACATCAGGCTGTCCCTCACTACCTTTGAGTCCCCAGTTCCCCCTCTCTTCACTGTGCCCACATCCTTCTGTTTCTCTTCCTCTCCCATCTCTCCACCACACACATGTTCAACTTACTGGTACCAGGACCTGCAAAAATGGCATCTTTGGGAATATTGAATGTTTCAAAAACCTTCAGTGTTGTATACATAGATTTTTAATAAGATTTCATTCCAGGGCTGGAGAGGTGGCTCAGAGTTGGTTAAGAGCACTGACTGCTCTTTCAAAGGTCCTGAGTTTGAATCCCAGCAACCACATGGTGGCTCACAACCATCTGTAATGAGATCTGACACCCTCTTCTGGGGTGTCTGAAGACAGCTATATTGTACTTATATATAATAAATAAACAAATCTTTTAAAAAATTCATTCCAAAACAGTTTCTCTTTTATATAATATAAATGTATAATCATAAAATTCATATAATTTCTTCAAAATATTCCTAATATAGAACTGTTAAATGTAAACCTTTTTTATTCATATTGAAATATATATAAATTAATAGATACGCTTACTGAAGATGCCATGCTTTCTCTTGTAGAATTATTATGAATTATGCTTAACCCTGCCTAGCTTCAAATGAAAGAGACTTGAACTATGATATTTATCTATTAATTACTATGTACAATTACTGAGGGGGCTACCCTTAGTCTAAATCTCTAGTGCTAGCCTAGCTGCTATCAGCTGTGCTCCCTAAATACTTGCTGTTTCAATTCTCTGGGTTATGTCTGCTGCAGCAGTCTGGCGTCCTGGGGAGGCATTTCACTCTGGCACGTGCTGCTGGCCCGTCTTGACTCTTGGAGGCCTCCTCTTCTCTTTCCTTCCTCTCCTACCTTCAACTGTATCTCAGTAACACAAACTCCACCTCTCTCCCCCACTAACTAACTGTCACTGGTTTTATTTAACTAATAGTTTTAAATTGGAGTCTGGTATACATGAGGATCCACTCATCTTGGAGCAACTGGATCATGGAGTACAGAATTTGGCATTTGCATGCAAGCAGCACCAAACCAACCCCTACATCTTTCCTTTTCACAATGAGGATTATAAAAAATATAATCCTTGGCCAGGCATTAGTGCCACATGCCTTTAATTCCAGCACTTGAGAGGCAAAGGCAGGTGAGTCTGTGAGTTCTAGGCTAGCCTGATCTACAGAGTGAGTTCCCGGTCAGCTAAAGCTTCAAAACACAAACAAACATACACACACATGCACACATACATATATGCATATATATGTATGTATGCTTACTTGTATGTATATATACACAAATATGTATATATGCATCTATATTTATATATCTATTTGTATGTATATATATACTTTTTATATATATCTGTATGGATGGATGGATGGATACATTTGTAATCATAACAAGGTCTTGCTTTATTAAAATATGTCTTGGACTAGAGAGATGGCTCAGTAGTTAAAAGCACTGGCTGTTCTTCCAGAGGATCCTGTATTCAATTCCCAGGACTCACATGCCAGCTCAGAACACATGTGTATGTGGTTCCAGTTGCAGGGGATCTGACACCCTCAGACAGACATAGATGGAGGCAAAACATCAATGCACATATAGTAAAAACAAATCATTAAAATATATCTTATACATGATTATGTATATAAACTTTCTGTCTACATGCGGTTATGTTTTATTTTTACATAATGTACTTATTGCCAAATTGGCTCAGAAGTAAGTGCTTGTGTAAACTAAAGTTGTTAATTTGGCTCCACTTCATTTTGGCTCACAGTGAAATTAAAATTTTAACAAGAAAAGTTGTAATAAAAGACAAAAAAATAATCTAATAAATGTGACCACATAAGTAAAACAAATAGAGATGGGCAGTGGTCCTAAATCTTTCTTTGAGGTAATGTACAAAATTTAAGTCTGCTTTTAAGGACAAGATATGCATAATCAGGTAATTCTAGTCAATCTCTCTCTCTCTTTTAAAAAGATATATTTATTTATTTTATGTATATATGTACACTGTTGCTGTCTTCAGACACACCAGAAGAGGGCACCAGATCCCAATACAGATGGTTATGAGCCACCATGTGGTTGTTGGGAACTGAACTCATGACCCTGGAAGAGCAGTCAGTACTCTTAACCTCAAAGCCATCTCCCAACCCCCTGGTCAATATTTTATCTCCTTGATCTTTATCCCAGCTAAGTTCTAGAACATGTTCTCTATCAACAACTTTAGATCACTCCTACTGAACAATGTGTTTATCCTAGAAGATAATTGGCCTTTCTTGAGATAATAAACTCTTTACTCCAAAACTAAAGAGGGCAGCTCAGGTCTTTGTTAGATGTATATGTTTTTAGGTATATCTGTATAAATACAAACACTTTAAGGACGTTGTTGACCATTTGTACTTCTTTAAAAACAATCAATCAAGTTTTTCAAGATCTTTATTTTAGCCAGGTCTATGTCGGAGAAAATCCTAAGTATTTTTAAATTGTCATTTTGAAAGCCTACTTTGAGGCTTACACAGATATCTTAGAGTTTTACAGATCATCTTAATGTGTTACACTGTAACGATATTTTTTAAATTATTTGATTTTTAGCTATAAATAAATAAAATAATAATATGCTGGGTGGTGATGGCACATGCCTATAATCCAAGTGATCAGGAGGCAGAAGCAGGCAGATCTCTGTGAGTTGGAGGCCAGCCTGGACTGGAAAGCAAGTTCCAGGGCAGCCAAGACTGTTACAAAGAGAAACCTTGTCTCAAAAAACCAAAATCATCATCATCATCACCAGCCTCATCACCATCATGGTCATCATCATAAATGCCAAACTCTAACCTTTTTTGGAGGTTTTATCCTACTTTGGATGCCCCCTAAACACAAATAAAAAATAAATGCTTTTTCTAAGCAAAGAACCACTTTAAGGTACCTATTATGTTAACTTAAATCTTTAACAAGTATTTGATTTAAATTTGGTTAAGAAAACAAATTATTAATATACTCTATTGTGTTTAACTATTAGCTATCTAAGATTCATATGTTTTTGTGGCTTAGATAGAATCTTCTGAGCTTTCATTTTTACCTCATTAAAATTCTTTCCTTGAGCTGGTGAGATGGCTCAGCGGGGAAGAGCACTGACTGTTCTTCGGAAGGTCATGAGTTCAAATCCCAGCAACCACATGGTGGCTCACAACCACCCGTAATGAGATCTGACGCCCTCGTCTGGTGTGTCTGAAGACAGCTACAATGTACTTACATATAATAAATAAATAAATCTTTAAAAAAAATTCTTTCCTTAATTTTTTATTGACAATAACAATGTTAAGATTAAAGTATGTTGTAAATGTTGTTAAAAAGTATGGTTATAACTAAGTTAAGGTACAATAAGATTATACTTTTTTGAGACAGAGTTTCTCTGTGTAGCCCTGGCTGTTCTGGAACTTGCTCTGTAGACCAGGCTAACCTCAAACTTACTGAGATCCACCTGCCTCTGCCTCCCAAGTGCTGGAATTAAAGACATAGGTCACAACTGCCTGTTGGTTATATAATTTTTTAAGGTTAATTCTATACACTGACATAAAATTAATGCTTACTTTTCTACAATTTTTTGTTGTTTGGTTTTTTGAGACAGGGTTTCTCTGTGTCATCCTGGCTATCCTAGAACTTACTTTGTAAACCAGACTGGCCTCAAACTCAGAGATCTACCTGCCTCTGCCTCCTGGGCACTGGAATTAAAGGGATGCATCACCACTGTCCAGCTTCCTAGAATATTTTATTAACTATTGATCTGTTCTTGGTATCCTTTTACTAAATAAACATTTAAAAATCTATTATTGGTAATACCCACGGAAGGAGTTGCAGAGATTAACTATGGAGCAGGGACTGAAGGAAGGCCAAGCCAGCCTAAATATAGCTATCTCCTGAGAGGCTCTGACAGTACCTGACTAACACAGATGTAGAGGCTCACAGCCATCCATCGAACTGAGTACAGGGTCCCCAGTGAAGGAGTTAGAGAAAGGACCAATGGAGCTGAGGGGTTTGCAGCCCCTTAGGACGAACAACAATATGAACTAACTAGTACCCTCAGAGCTCCCAGGGTCTCAACCACCAACCAAAGACTGCACATGGAGGGGTCTGATTGTTCAGGCAGCATGTGTATAGTAGAGGATTGCAAATTCAATCATCAATAGGAGGAGAGGACCTCGGCCCTGTGAAGGTTCTGTGCCCCAGTGTAGGGGAATGCCAAGGCCAGAAAGTGGGAGAGGGCGGGGTGGCAGGCATGGGGAAGTGGGAGGCAACAGGGGTTTGTTTTTGTTGGTTTTGTTTGTTTCTTTGTTTTTTGGAGGGGAAACTGGGAATGGAGAAATTTACATGTAAATAAAGAAAATATCTAAAAGAAAAAAAATCTATTATTGGGTTTGTTTTTAATGTTTTCCCATTGGACAAAGCATTTGCTTTTTGGATTGTCATTATTGCTTTAACCATTAAAAAAAAAATCTGCTTGGGCTGGTGAGATGGCTCAGCGGGTAAAAGCACTGACTGCTCTTCCAAAGGTTGTGAGTTCAAATCCCAGCAACCACATGGTGGCTCACAACCATCTGTAATGAGATCTGACGCCCCCTTCTGGTGCGTCTGAAGACAGCTACATTGTACTGACATATAGCAATAAATAAATTTTTTTAAAAAAAATCTGCTTAATGATACTGGTATAGGGCTGGTTTTGATGCTAAGGTCCTATTCCCCAACTGGTTCTTGGTCAATCAGTAAAGAAGCCATGGGCTAATTGCTGGATGGAAGGAATAGGCATCCTGGGTCCCTGGGAGAGAGGAGACATATGCAGGAGAGAGAAGAAGAGAGAGTTCACCATGCATCAGAGAGAGAAAAGCCAAGCAGCCATGTGAGGTCTCTGGTGAAGTGGCAGCATGTTACTTGATATAACTGAGCAACTAAAGCTGAGGGCAGTTGGGGAGCTGTGAAGCTAAGAGTATTGACAAGGGCACGCCTCTCCAGGAGGAGATAAGTAGTGCCCAGTCATTGTATCTATAATGCAAGTTGAAATTGACCATTGTATGTGTTTGTGTTTTTTATCTGTGGATTCAGGGGAATCTGGGTGGGGGCTGGTAGCACAGCCCGTTCCTGGAGCTCAGGTAGGGTAGCAAAAGCTACACACAATCTGGTTATGGAGACCTTTTCACTAAATTAAATAGTGATTACAAAATGTGTTTTCATGGACAAATATTGAAATCTGTTTATAAACTTTTGTCTACTAGATAAACAAGTAACACATGATATTGTAAAAAGACTTTTAACTGTAAGTTCAAAATTAATTGCACAGTCTTCTTCAAAAGATAAACATCAGATGATTTCACTAAAAGAAAGAAAGACATCACATCAGTGAATTCATTCTGATTTACGGATGAGGGTCATCTCCAGGTCCTTCTCACTCAGTCCCAGGAGGTGCTGAGCTTTCTTCTGTCATCTGAGAGCACATTCGTTTGGTCTTGGAGAACGCTGGTGGATGGTCATCGTCAATGCCACCAACAATCAAGTTCTCCAAGGAAACAAATGTTCCTTTTGCTGCTTATGTCTATTAAATATCTTTGTAATTGGACTTTTAAAATTATTTATGGTATCTAGTAATCTACCCCATATATTTTTAAATGATAATTTTTTTTTCAAGAGAAGATTTCTCCATGCAATGCTGGCTGTCCTGGAACTCATTGTGTAGACAAGGCTGGCTTCAAACCCACTGCCAGCCCCTGCCCCCCAAGTACTAAAGTTAAAGACATGTGCTTCCACTGCCCAAGATAGAATAATATTAATTGTGGTCTTAAAAAGTTACAAATGAGGGCTAGAGAGGTAGCTCAGCAATTAAGAGCACTGACTGCTCTTCCGAAGGTCCCGAGTTCAAATCCCAGTAAGCATGGGATTTGCTTAACATGGTGGCTCACAACCATCCATAATGAGATCTGACACCCTCTTCTGGCGTGTCTGAAGACAGCTACAGTGTACTTACATATAACAATAAATAAACCTTTGAGCCAAAGCAAGGGGGGCTGGAGTGAGCAGAGGTCCTGAATTCAACCATCTGTACAGCTACAGTGTACTCATATACATAAAATAAATAAATAAATAAATAAATCTTTAAAAAAAGATTGAAATTTACAAATGAAAATATTATGTCTTTCACTTGGTCATACCCTTTTGTTATGATGGTTTGCTCACCCTAAATCCCTACCTTATTCTAAATTATATTTGAAGTATTCAAGTTTTTTATTTTCTTTATAAATACTCTCTCTCTCTCTCTCTCTCTCTCTCTCTCTTTCTCAGTATAATTTGGATTTTAAAAAAATCTTGTTTTTAAAGTAAATTTAACTCCATTTACTCTAGCTAGAGATTTGGGATAATTCTTCTTCTCCAGAGTTTAAAACAGACATCAATATCTAATAACAACAACATCCATGATGACTTATACAAGTACTTATGTTTCTTGATATAATTAGCATCTAAAATATCCTCTAGTACAGTTGGCAGGGAATAAAATAAAATTAAGCAACACTTGTATTTTAGAAAGAGAGATGGTACTTCAGAGACTCCTTCATTTCTAACCATTTAAATATAAAATATAGGGCTGGTGAGATGGCTCGGTAATTAAGAGCACCGACTGCTTGTCTGAAGGTCCTGAGTTCAAGTCCCAGCAACCACATGGTGGCTCACAACCATCTGTAATGAGATCTGACGCCCTCTTCTGGAGTGTCTGAAGACAGCTACAGTGTACTTATGTATAATAAATAAATAAATCTTTAAAAAATAAAATAAAATAAATATAAAATATAAAGTAGTCCATCAAGTACAAATAACTATATATGAGGAGGAATTATGTAGTTGAATTCATTTAAAAATATGTAAATTCTGGTTATTTTAGATGTGTTTTTTAAAAAGATTTATTTATTTTATTTACATGCGTATACTGTAGCTGTCTTTACACCAGAAGAGGGCATCCGATCCCATTACAAATGGTTGTAAGCCACCAGGTGGTTACTGAGAATTGAACTCAGGACCTCTGTAAGAGCAGTCAGTGCTCTTAACCGCTGAGTCATAGGAAAACCAGCCTTATCATCATCATCATCATCATCATCATCATCATCATCATCATCATCATCATCATCATCATTTGTGTGTGTGTGTGTGTGTGTGTGTGTGTGTGTGTGTGTGTGAGAGAGAGAGAGAGAGAGAGAGAGAGAGAGAGACAGGTGTGTGCATGCCATAGCGAGTGTGTGGATGTGAGACAACTTTCAGGAATTTCTTTCTTTCTATCCACAGTGTATCTAGGACTTGAACTCAGGTAATTAGGTTAATTTGGCAAGCTTCTTCACACCATGAGCCATCTGGCCAGCCTAGCATAAGCTTTTTTTTTTTTTAACTATGTTTTCTATGTTTTACTATGTTGTTCTGCCAGGCCTGGAATTCACTATGTAGACCAGGCTGGTGTCAGACTCATGAAGGTCCACCTGCCTCTGCCTCTTATGTGCTGAGATTAAAGGTATATACTGCCATACCCAGCCTTTATTTATTTATTAATTGTATTTTCATATTTATTTACTTATTTTTTGTGTATGCATGTGGCTACACATGTGGTATGATCCTGGTGTGAAAGTCAGAGGGAGGTCAGAGGACAACTGGCAGAATTCAGCACTCTCTCTCTCTCTCTCTCTCTCTCTCTCTCTCTCTCTCTCTCTCTCTCTCTCTCCTCCCCCGCCCCCATGGGGGTGGGCTCTGGGGATTAAACTCATGTTATTAGGTTTGGCAGCAACAGCCTTTGTTCAATGAGCTGTTTCACCGAGGCCTAAGAACATACATTTTTAAAAAGAAAGCTTTTCTTATATTTAATTTATTGATTGTATATGTGCATGTGTACATGTGTGCATGTGTGCCATAGCATGTGTAAGGAGGTCAGAGGAAAGCAGTGGCAGACATCTAGTTTCTCCTTCCATTGTGTGAGTCCTGGCAATAGAACTCTGTCATCAGGCTTGGGGACAGGCACTTTTATCCATTGAAGCATCTCCAAGACTCAGAGGACTTAATTTTTTTTTTTAAATCAAGTGGTTCTCTGAATATTCGTTGCTAGGCAAAAATAGGGACATTTTAAATGTTTTCTGTTGTTTGTGTTGGAAGCACAGCAGAAAGGTCCTTGTACTCACAGATCTCCAGAGAAACCAGGAATGTTAAGCACACAGGATTGTCTTTCCAATGGGAAAGATGAAAAAAAAAATCTGTTCTTCCATCCCCCAAAAGGGACATTTTAAGAACTCACAAAACTGATAAGTGGTGGTGTACACCTTTAATCCCAGCACTTGGGAGGCAGAGGCAGGTGTATCTCTTCAAGTTAAAGGCCAGCCTGATCCACAGAGTGAGTTCTAGGACATCCAGAGCTACACAGAGAAACCCTGTCTTCAAAAACAAACAAACAAAAACTCGCAAAAGCAGTCTATTTAATGAGTTGGTTTTAGGTGACTCTACAGTTGGCTTTGCTGACTGTATTCTCTATTCTTATAGTTCTTGTTTTCTCTGGACACTTTAGAAGGGAGGTAGCGTGGTTGGAATGAAAAGTAGCCCCCATAGGTTTGCAGGGAATGGCATTGTTTGAAAGGATTAGGACTGGTCTTGTTGAAGTGGGCGTGGCCTGACTGGGGTGGGTTTTGAGGTTTCAGAATCTCAAGCCAGGCCCAGTGGATCACTCTCTCTTCCTGCTGCCTGCCAATCCAGAGTTAGAACTCTCAGCTGCTCCTTCTGAGCTTCCGTGCTTCCCATCATGACTAATGGACTAAATCTCTGAAACTGTAAGCTATCCCCAGTCAAATGCTTTCCTTTGTAAGAGTTGCCATGATCATGATGTTTCTTCATAACAATAGATCACTGATCAGGACAGGAGGGCTGTCTCTGGTGATACAAGGGCGACAGCTGAAGTTCCAGGGCACACAGTGGATAACGATGAGACCAGAAGTAAAGACTGGCCTGCCCTAAGAGCTCTTCTTTCTCCTCTCTGTGCTGCCTTTTGGGTCAAAGACAAATCTCCAATTGACTCCTGGAAGAGCTGGGAAAAGGAATCAGGCCTTCCTTGAGGCCTCTGGCAGTAGTGGTAGAAGTAAAAAAAGAAACAAAACAAAGCAAAACAAAACAAACAAAACACTCCAAGAAAAATCAGAACTCAGCCTCTGATAGAGTTGTCATCCTCAATAGGGGCGTTTTCTCCTTGGCCAAACTGAAGTTGTTTTGGTTTTTTTTGTTGTTTTAGAGGTCTGTAGGCTTGAACTTTGTACCTAAGGATGACCTTAAACATCTGGCCACCTTGCTGCAACCTACTAAGTGTATGTGGCTTTATGTGATCCTGGGAATGAAATTCACAACCAGGCAAAACTCTACCCACTGAGCTATACTCCTACCAAATTTGAGGTTTTGTTGGGCAGCAGAAACAGACAAAAAACACAACAAATTATTAAGCTATCAATTCTTTCCATAAATCAGAATGTCTACCCAGAGCTAACACACACTCTGTGTGTGTGTATGTGTGTATGTATGTATATGTGTATGTATGTGTGTGTGAGTAAATTTATATTAATGAAAGTAAGTGTGTAATATTCTACCAACTACAGGTTCCTTAGGGTTCAGACTCTCATTGGAAATGCAAATGCTTTTTGACAGAAAAAAAAACCATCAACAGCATAATGTAATAGTACTCGGAATTGACCACTTATGTGCTAGTGTTGGCTTTGGAGCAACTGACAGCATGATGCAGCTTTATAATAATAAATAGAATAGAATAATTATAATATATCTTATATAATAATATACAATATGATAATAAAATAACACATAATTATATATAAGTATAATAATTAATATGCTATAATAAAGGAGCCTTATAATAAAGGTCTAGTGAGTAAGCGCAACATGGCAAAGACCTTGTGGTGGTTTGAATAAGAATGGCCCCCATAGGCTCATATACTTGTATGCTTGGTTTCCAGTTGGTGGAACTGTTTGGGAAGGATTAGGGGGTGTGGATTTATTGGAAAAGGTATGTCACAGCCCTCAGCATTCCCAGTTACCCTCCCTGATCTCAAGCATGTGGATCACATGTAAGCTTTAAGCTGCTGATCTATCACCACGCCTACCTGCTGCCATACTCCCTGCATGACAGTCATGGACTTGAAAATTCTGGAACCTCGAGCCTCCAGATTAACTGTTTTATTTTATAAGTTGCCTTGGTCACAGTGTTTTGTCACAGTAATAGAAAAGTAACTGAGACAGACCTGGAGGAAGGCAATGAACACAGAAAAGGCAATCTCGGGGAACTGGAGGATCCCAGTGTTTGGGAGTTGAAGCAGGAGGGCTGCCATAAGCCTAAGGCTACCCTAGGTTATACAGTGACTACCAAGCAAATAGGGACACAGAGTAACATCCTGTCTCAAACAAATAGCAGCAAATTAGCATCTTCAGAAGAATAAATGCTTTCTCCCATCTTTACCACATACAGCTGGACACTCCTATAACTCCAAGAGTTTGTCTGGAAATAGAGGCAAGACCATGATTTACAAACCATTCGGAGCTATGCATTCAGATACTAGACTGTGTTACGGAAAAGAAGGAAAAAGATAAAAAAGGAGGAACTAGAGTAAACTTGAACCTACTGTTTGGCAGTTCTAAAGATGGGAGTGCATTAGTTTATGATGTTCTAGTCTCCAGATGCCTGCCCTGGAGAGTCATACTCTAGTTTTCAGTGAAGGCTCAGGGATGCTGCTACCACCAGTGGTCCCTTTACCTGGCCTGGAACTCTGTAGACCAGGCTGGCCTTGAACTCACAGAGATCTACCTGCCTCTGCCTCCCTAGTGCTGGGATTACAGGTATTTGTCCCTATGCCTAGCCACATGTTCCACCTTAATATATGCTCCTTTAACAAAATTTACTCTTAGAACAGAAGAATCAGACAAGGAAAATATACAGATCACAAATCTGGAAAGCTCATGGTACAGTTTCTCTAAAAAACTCTCTCACCGTGATTAAAAGTGTTCATTGAGGGGAAACTATAACTTAAGGACATACTGTGCCATTTCTGGCATTTCTAAATGTTAATAGCTCCCTTAAGTGGAACTTAACTAAGTTCTCTGCTTAACTGCAACAATTCACGGATGCACTACCACTTTGGGCCACTCGGAATAAATCTTGTCCCTCACAGCCAACCTTTTAATATTTGAAGAGTTCTCATGACCCCTGACCTCCAAACGTCGCCTTATCTGGCAGCAAGACAGGGTTCTCTAGAGGAAGAGACTCACAAGAATGAGTACACATATTCCAAGGGGAGTTCCTAGGCTGACTTACAGGACATGCCCCTCATAGTTCAGCAATGGCTGTCTCACACTGGAGAAGATGAGAATCCCAGAGCTGCTCAGTGACAGAGGTGTCAAGTCTCAGCTTTTCCAGTCTGGCGCTGAAGACCCCAGGGATTCCTCCAGAGCCACTGGTCTTCAGTCTATGTCGGAAGCCTGAAGATCGTTCTAACATCACCAAAGGGATACCACAGCAACAGGATAGGATTATCCAGAAGCGAAAGCAAACGTAGAAAAAAGCAGTCTCCTTCTTCTACATCTTTTTCTCTGGGCTGTCACCATGAAGTACCACCCACATCTAGAGCAGGTCTCTCTGTTTAAATAATCTGAGGAAGAATAGCCCTGGCCGGAGTGTGTTTTAGTTGACCCCACACTGGGTCAAGGTGGCAACCACAATGAGCCATCACCATGACCTATAAACCAACTCCTACTGTATTACCCAGCAATTCGTTTGTAAAATACACCACATTGGAATAGACCAAAATAAAGAGCAAATTTATACAATTTGTGTTACACTTTTCTTTTCTTTCTTTTTTGTTTTTTGTTTTTGGTTGGTTGTTTGGTTGGTTGGCTGGTTGTTTTGAGACAGGGTTTCTCTGTACAGCCCTGGCTTTCCTGGAACTCACTCTGTACACCAGGCTGGCCTCAAACTCAGAAATCTGCCTGCCTCTGCCTCCCAAGTGCTGCGATTAAAGGCATGCGCCACCATCACATAGCCACACTTTCCTTTGAAGAAATAAAAACTTAAAATAATACAAATTCCCTAAAGTTGAAACCAACTAAAGAAATGACAGGCATCTACTAGATGCTTTTATTGAAGATAGCATGTGTAAAAATCATCTAGTTTTCTTGGAGACATGTCTTCCTATATAGCGCAGGTTGGCCTTCATCTGCCATGTTGTTCAGGCTGGCCTCAGATTTGAGTTTTCTACCGTCTGAGTGCTGGGATTGTAGGTTTGTGCTATCATAGTTGACTTGAAAGTTTCCCTAATACATGGGACTATGTATGAGCAATACTATATGAAGAAACAGAACATGGGTCTGGAGAGATGGCTCAGCATTTAAAGCACATTGGCTGCCCTTCCAGAGGGCCTAGATTCTATTCCCAGCACACCCATGGTGGCTCACAAACATGCATAGCTCCAGTCCAACAGGATCTACCTTCTGAACTCCATAAGCATGAAGATTGCATGGGGTACACAGATTCACATACAGGTAAGACACCTAAATACATAAAAATAAATAAATTTAAAAACATATTTCTAAGCAGAGTTCAACTGTATAAAAGGGTCTGTGTGCTCATATAGTAATCAAGTCCATAACTAAATCTGCAGCCTTTTCAGAAGTTTTTTTCCAGCTGGGCAGTGGTGGCGCGGATCTCTGAGTTCAAGGCCACCTTTCAAGCCGTGCCTTTGCCAACCCATATAAAACAATGAACTTACCTCTGGCCCACAGATGTATCCTTTTGTTTAATTCTGTCCTGTGTATCTTCTGTTTGCAAATAACCTCAAGAGGACGACACAGTGAGGTTCAAATTCAGGAGAGTAGGAAAGATCTGCAAGGAACCCCAAGCCTTCAACTCCCATTCTTAAGCAGTTCCTACATCTCCCATGTCCCCACCTCCATTCCTGTTCCATGGGGACCTTCTCTCTTTGCGGTCTGCACCTGTGTTTTTGAAGGGCTGATCAGACACTAGTTAGGAAGGATCAGTGAGAAATTATACATGACTCCTAACTTCACAAAATTTATTTTTATAGTACATGTGATGGGGGTGGGGCTACAGCAAGAGGCAGAGAATAAGTAGAAAAATAAATACATAGTAAGGTAGATGCGAACAGTGTGAATAACAAAACAGAGTAAGAGACCACATCAGACTGCTGTCCAGGAGAGAGCTTCAAGACAGCAGCACATTAATACAGCCCCAAAGGGTGAGAGCCAACCTAGAATTATGAAAACAAGACTCCACACAAAAGGCAAGGGAGAGCAAGTCATGCTTAAAGACCTGGAAGGGGGGCTGGAGAGATGGCTCAGTGGTTAAGAGCACTGATTGCTCTTCCAGAGGTCCTGAGTTCAATTCCCAGAAACCACATGGTGGCTCACAACCATCTGATGTCCTCTTCAGCTGTGTCTGAAGACAGCTACAGTGTACTCATATAAATAAAATAAAAATTTTTTAAAAATCTTTAAAAAAAAAAAAAAGACCTGAAAAGCAACTGTGGCTGGAGGGTCAGTCACTAGTGGCTGACCACATGGGGTTTAGGGGTAGAGAAGAGGGTGGAGAGGTTGTAAACAAGTTGCCAACTACACTTGGAACTGTTGGAAGGGGTTGCCAAGATGGGACTTGGATTTTTACTTAATTATTCTCTATCAAACTGGGGATAAAATTCAGGCCTTTGTGCACACTAGGCAAGTGTTCTACCACTGAGTTACATTCTTACCCTCCTGATTCATATTACTATTTTGTCTTACCTTATTTACATGTGTGTGGGGGGGTGCGCGCATGCATGCATGTGTGTATGTACACCACAGTGCATATGTGGAGGTCAGAAGCTAGCTTACAGAGGTTAGTTCACTCCTTCTACCACATGGGCCTGGGGGACAGAGTTTAGGCAGTCAGGAGGCAGCAAGCACCTTTTTGGACTGAGCCACCTAATGGGCCCTGACTTGTATTTAAGATTTTTCATAAGAGTGCACAGAGTGACTTATCAGAAGGTCAGAGTAGAGTCATTAGGCCAGTAAAGAATGACTGTACTGGCTGGTAAGATGGCTCAGCGGGTAAGAGCACTGACTGCCTTTCCAAAGGTCATGAGTTCAAATCCCAGCAACCACATGGTGGCTCACAACCACTCATCATGAGATCTGATGCCTTCTTCTGGTGTGTCTGAAGACAGCTACAGTGTACTTATTTATAATAATAAATAAATCTTAAAAAAATGACTGTACTGGCGTTAGTTGGTATGCTTTGATAGTACCTCAGTCACAAAAATGTCATAATAGATTGACTTAGTGTGTGTGTGTGTGTGGGGGGGTGCCTGCTGAAGTCAGAAGAGGGCAGCCGGGCAGTGGTGGCGCATGCCTTTAATTCCAGTACTTGGGAGGCAGAGGCAGGCATATTTCTGAGTTCGAGGCCTGGTCTACAGAATGACTTCCAGGACAGCCAGGACTACACAGAGAAACCCTGTCTCAAAAAAAAAAAAAAAAAAAAAAGAGGGTAGCATATGCCCTAGAACTAGAGTTACAGACAGTCGTGAACTACCCTGTGGATTCTGGGAACTGAGTCCAGGTCTGAGTGCCCTTAAACCTTGAGCCACCTCTCTAGCCCCATGAGTTATAAACTTTTTTTAAAATTTATTCACTTGTATATGAGTACACTGTTGCTGTTTTCAGACACACCAGAAGGCATCGGATTTCATTACAGATGGTTGAGAGTCACCACGTAGTTGCTGGGTATTGAACTCAGGTCCTCTGGAAGAGCCGTGTTCTTAACCACTGAGCCATTTCTCCAGCCCCATGAGTTATAAACTTTTGAAGAACTGTTATCAATCCAATAAAACTAAAAGTAATGGAAAATCACACCAAATAGAACAAATATAATATTTATTTATTCTTATCCTAAAACAACTAACATTTGATACCCAGTTTCCTTGGAAGACGCTGCTAACAAGAACACATTCCTTCATATCTGATCCTAAAATTCCCCGTTATGGTCCTTCAATTTCCTCTTGACTGAGACACAGAACTGAGGCAGGACCCTTACCACAGCTTCTCCTCAGGTGGCTAAGGATCAGTGGGCAGCCCACAGCACCAGCCCTCTTCTGCCTTCCCCCATGTTAGGGTAACGCTATGCACCGCTTCTGCATTGCAACCATACAGAGCACTTCTTAGGAATTCGTTTAACTATTATTCTATACCAGGTCTAGATAGAAGTGGACTTTCTTTCTCCTTTGGCCCACAGAGACACATTTATCACTTTTAGACTCTCAACACTATTACAAAAGCAACGTTAGTATATTAATGGGATAGTGAGGCGGTAGAAAAAGCGGTGTAATAAAGTTCTTTTATGTACTTTGACAGCTAAGGTAGTATAACTTATAACTTGGTTACGAGTTAAAACCCTCGAGTCAGACAGCTGGGCACAGGCCCTGGCTTTCCCATTTACTCTACAGCATATGCAAAGTTACATCATGTCAATAAAATGAAATTTCTCCTTCTATGAAATAGGTAGGAATTTGCTAGGCTACAAAGAACTCAAAGTATATATATATATATACATATATATATATATATATATATATCTCACATGAAAACATCCTTGTAAGCTGGGCAGTGGTGGCACATGCCTTTAGTACTTTAGTACTTTTAGTACTTTTTAGTACTTTAGTACTTTAGCACTTGGGAGGCAGAGGCAGGCAGATTTCTGAGTTCGAGGCCAGCCTGGTCTACAGAGTTAGTTCCAGGACAGCCAAGGCTATACAGAGAAACCCTGTCTTGAAAAACCAACCAACCAAACAAACAAACAAACAAAATATCCTTGTAATGCAGGAGAGGGCCTGCCAGCCTGGTATATTCTCTATCTCTGACTTTATGCTTATCCCTTCACATCACCTATCAGAGAGCACACACCAACTCAGACTGCATTGTAGGCACACCGGTAGGTAAGAGATGCCTATGGAGAAAGGGCTATTAACCACTGTAAGCACACACCATGTACCTGGAAAGAAGGGATAACTTGTATCCCAGAACCCAAATCCAAACTCCTTCGCGCCACCAGTTCAAAGCCTTTGAGTGGATCTTTTTTCCCCTGGTGTATGTTTATATCCCACTGCCTAGCTGCGGGTGACCTTGGATTCTACCAGATGATTTGAGCATAAGGAAGGTTAAGTTCCAATACGGGAAGGTTCAATCGTTCCAGACCGAGAATGTGTGAACTAGATTTGATGAGTAAGGTTCATAGAACATCCTCTGAGAAAGCTTCCCTAGAAGGCCTCTACGGTCTGCTACTGGGCAGACACCAGGGGGTAGTAAGATCTCACTCTCTTCTGGTCACTAATGACAAGGAGACCGAAGAGTCTATCTCAACTGGAAGGTTGGAAATAGCTACACAGCTCTAGCCGGCTGGTCACAGGGTTCCCCGCTTGAGATTCTTTTTGACCCTATGAACCAGAGGGCTCGTCTCATCCTCCTACGAATTAAGTTTCTCCCATCTCCAGACCCACAGGGGAAAGGGCAGAATGTAGCATCCTAGGGTGAGAAGAGCCTGTCACCGAAGCCCTTCCCTCTCCCGCTCCAAGCCTCCTCGACTGCATCCACTACCACACGTCTTCTAAATAAACTTTACCTTCTAACAGCAATGCCGACACCTCCACGACCTCTTTGAGAAATGAGTACCTTTCAGATCGCCTCCACCTTTTGGACCAGTCCGTCTGTGACTCAGAGGCGGGCAGGGCAACCCATTGCTGTGCTGAGGTTCCTCAACCCCTTCTGGGAAACCCCACCCGGCCTTCGTTTTCCACGTAGAAGCGGTACGCAGCAGTTTGTCGGTGGGGCAAAAGGGGTGAGGGGTAAAAAGGAAGAAAGAAAGAAAGAAAGAAGAAAGAAAGAAAGAAAGAAAGAAAGAAAGAAAGAAAGAAAGAAAGAGAGGAAGGAAGGAAGAAAGGAAGAAAGGAAGAAAGAAAGAAAGAAAGAAAGAAAGAAAGAAAGAAAGAAAGAAACCTAGCCCCTTTTGTCTGAAGTGTAAGATAATAGTCACTGCCAAGAGCCCTAGCATATGGGCCACTGTCGCCCTACGACAAGAAGGAAAGATCTGGCATCAGTACCAAAGCGTGGGGTCTAAATCCGGGAACTGCTGCCTCCCCTCCTCTATCAGAAGAGCAACAGGGGTATAAGGTAGAGAAAAGGGCAAAAGGCAACGTGAAGCAACTCCGCAAACGTCTCCAGACCCTACAGAGGGCTCCTGATCCCGGGGCCCCGGCCTCTCAGCCATGACACATACCCCCCACGCCAACCCTTTACTTCGTAATTCCCCCCATCCCCCCCGCTCTCCCCAGGCTGCACACAGGAGCCCATTGTAGTCGCCTGGAGCCTTAAGACCCAAGAAGGTGGAAGGGGAAGAAGGGCGGGCAAACGCCCAAGGCTTGGGGGAATACCCTAATTTCCCGGCCTTCAGCTCTACCTAAAGGGAACCAAAGCTTGTGGGTAGCTCTGGGCCCCAGGACCTTGCCAAGCCCGGCCACGGACCGGAGAAGTGTCATGGACCCTAGAGATGGAAAAAGGCTTTTGGCCGCCGGGCAACCTGGGACCTAGGCGGGTCCCCTGCAGGGTCCCGAGCTGAGGCTGAACTGATCCCGCAGAGCGAAGAAGACGCGGGAAGATCGGGGCGTCCTCAGCTGGGCGGTTCTCGGAGGGGGCGGGGCGGGCTGGCAGTAGACAGCTAGGGGAGTGGAGGCGAGGCTTGTGGCCAGGGTTGGGGGTGCGTCTCGGCTGGGGTCCCGGGCTGGGCGGGGCGGTGCAGGCGGCCGTCTCGGCCCTCCCTGGCGGGGCCCCCGCGGCCTGGGCTCCGAAGCGAGCGGGGAGAGCCGCGGTCGCCGCGCGAGCTGTCCTGCAGCTAGACCCGGCGAGACTGAGCGCCCGGAGGGAGGCGGTGGCTCACCCGCCCCGCCCGCCCGCCCGCCCGCCCGAGAGTGGGACACCTCCCGACGCCGAGCCATGGTGAGTCCCGCCAAGCACCCCGGTGTCCCCTTCGGCCTTCGTGCAGCCCGCTCCGGGCCCCCAGCCCCGTGCCTCCTGTGCCCGCCTAGCGCTGCTCAGCGCCTCGGAGACTCTCCACCCTCCCATCCCCCCCCTTCTTTTCTTCGAGCTGCCGTCCTGCAGCCTGCTCGGTCCCCACCGAGTACTGCCGTGACCCCTTTCTTTCTTCTGTGCCACCTCCCCATCCTTCGATGGTCTTTGCACACTTCCCACCCCCGGTGTTCTCGGTCCTGCCCAGTCCTCTTTTGCTGAGTTTTCCCTCCCCCTCGCTCTCCCAGCTTTTCACTCCTGGAGACCCTCTGCGAGTTGGTCTGGCGGCAGCCCTGGAAAGGGCACTGTCCTGGGTCATGAGAACTGACCTGCCAGGAACCACCATTTTCCATCCCTGTCCCCAAACCCGGTGAGATGGGCCCACCCATCCGGCCCTGAGGGACTAGCCACAGCTGTGGCTGGGCCAGGGCCAAAGGGCATGTCCAAAGGGAAATTCCCTCACAGAAAGGGGGCTGTTTGAGGGTGGGTAGGGGGTGTTCCGCAGTACCAATGGGCGCGATGTTACCAGAGCCAAAACCATAGTTTTGGGGGGGCAAAGTTCCCCAAGGCTTACGCAGCTGCAGGGAACTAAAGCCTGCCTCGGAGCACTACCGCTGCAGGGAGGGAGCTGGACGGAATACTGTGCACCAAGCAGAGGCTCCGAGAGCAGCAAGTCAGGGTACCAGAAGCCCAGGTCAACGGGAGTGAACACTAAGCCGGGAACTTTCCGGCCAGAAGTACTCTGAAGTACTACGGCGAGGGCGCCCACTGCCCAGGCGGGTGCAGCCTATAATGCTCATTGCAGAGTGGAGGAGGGAGAGAGGCTCTGCCAGGGCAATGTCTACGGAG
Organism: Mastomys coucha; assembly: GCF_008632895.1. Taxonomy (NCBI): domain Eukaryota; kingdom Metazoa; phylum Chordata; class Mammalia; order Rodentia; family Muridae; genus Mastomys; species Mastomys coucha. Next base: position 38,440,854 of record NW_022196915.1, read on the forward strand.
AGCCTGGGAAGCATCACCCTGCTCAAAGGGTTGGAGCAAGACAGGAACTAGGCCAGTAAGAGCTGACTCAGTCTCGCTCGTCTTTTGGTCCCAGCCGACCAGAGAGGCCTGGTGTCTTGGGCTCCTGCCCACCACCGCCTGCTCCAGACCCCTCCTCCCCTCCTGCCGAGGCCGTTTCCTGTGGCTGCGACTCTTGTTCAGCCATGAGCTCACCGCCCCTAATGGGTTGCAGCTGCTTCGCTGCTCAAGCAGTAGCTCCCCGGATCCTAACTTCAGAGCTCGGGCCCACTCAACCTCACCCCTACCCTTCTTGCCACCCACGTACACAGTCCTGAGAACACTGAGGGTCTGTCTGCTCGCCCACAACTTGGAGCCAAGTTTGTGCTCTGATAACACAGAATGCTAGTCTCTGGGGTGTCTGAATGCTCTAATCTTCCCAAACAGCCGGGATTAGGCAACCCTGGCTGGAGAGATTTCAGAGTAAAATAAGTAATTTTTGTCTTGGGGTGGAAACAGGACCGTCTGCAGTGGGTAAAGAGAAGTGGAGATGAATACTGCAGAATACTTTCCTCATTTACAACAAAGACATCTGATAAAAGGAACTAAAAAAGCCATCTTGAGAGAGATATGGACTTGCAAAGAAGTGGACCCCAGAGCTGTTGTTTAGGCAGCGAGGTGAAGAAAGGAAGCCCACTTAGGGAGGTGGTCAGAATGGGACAGGGCTTAGTCTTTGAGACAGGTTATCAGAGAGAACCCTCTGGGTTAGAAAAAAAAAAAACTAACTGGAATACATAGCATCAGACCACCTTCTCTCTTCTCCAAGAATTTTGGGTACGTCTTTATCTTCTTTCAAATGGCTCCACCCAGTTCATTGTGGCCAATCCCACAGGTTCTGGGAATTGAAGAAAGGGATGCTATAAAGACCTGAGATAGCCACAGTCTTCTCGTCTTCTTTCTTCCCACCTATCAACCAACTATCTCTAGGATGCAGTGGGCATACCTCCACTTACAATAAAGGTATCTGGAAGATGAACTCGGAAGAATCCATTGGCAAGATGGCTGTGTAGAAACCCCATACCCCACCCCGGACACCAGAATTCTTAAGCATCAGATGGGTCCAGTGACCTCGCCTGTCTCTTTTCTCCTGAGGTGCAATCACCTCAATTCACAAGTGCCTGGAACAGTCCTGACCAGAGTCATTTATAACAAATTCTCCCTGGATCACCAAAGCCAAGGTCTCAAAGCTTAAACTGAAGCTATGGTAAGCCTGTGTGTGCTGACTGGCCAGGCCCCTCCTATTCCTTGGCTCATTCAGCCAGCATTTTCTGATTACTCACTGTGCACATATGATAGGAGACATAGCTATCTTCAGACTGGCCACCTCCCAAGGAGCCATGCTTATAACATCTAGGTGTCTATAGCTTGGTATTGTCTCTACCAGGAGCCTGAACCAGTGGAGGACTGTGTGCAGAGCACGCTTGCTGCCTTGTACCCGCCCTTTGAAGCCACAGCCCCAACCCTGTTGGGCCAGGTGTTCCAGGTGGTGGAGAGGACGTACCAGGAGGATGCGCTGAGGTACACGCTGGACTTCCTGGTACCTGCTAAACACCTGCTTGCCAAGGTCCAGCAGGAAGCCTGTGTGAGTGGCCGTCAACCCTTTTCTGCCAGGCTAATCTCCTCCCACTTAGAGACACAGTCTTCCCAATACAGTTCTCCACAGGAGCCCTTAGGTCTCATTTGCTGACCTCCCATGACTGTGACTACTCAAATACTAACAATATGCAGGGGCATTCATTTTCCTTTAATATTGACTCTTAACAAATATTGACTCCCCCTAAGAGACCCTGACTTTTCCAGAACAAGTTTCAAATAGTGCCTCCTCGTGGATATCTAAAAAAGAAAAAGAAAGAAAGAAAAAGCTCCCTCAGACTCAGACTCGATTCAGAAAAAGATTCTCTGTTTCTGATGATATAAAGACTAGCGTAACTGTCTTTGATTCCTCCAAGGTAGTGACATAGGTTTGAGCAGATTTCTGTGATGACTGGGTCCTTACCTTCCCACATAGACTACTAGCTTTCCAGAAAAGCTTCTTCCACCCAAGCAACAACAGTTCTGGGTCTTTCTTCTGGCACATGACCTCCTTCCCTGTGTCCCCTTAGGGTTTTAGCCCACCAGATGTAAGGCTAGTCCTAACTAGTGTGGAATTATTCTCACGGTCCCCTCCTGCTGGTTTCTTCAGCAGAGGCCTCTTACTTCTCTCTCCAGGCCCAGTATAGTGGATTCCTCTTCTTCCACGAGGGCTGGCCACTCTGCTTGCATGAGCAGGTGGTAGTGCAGCTCGCAGCCCTACCCTGGCAGCTGCTGCGCCCTGGAGACTTCTACCTACAGGTCGTGCCTTCAGCAGCCCAGGCACCCCGGCTGACACTGAAATGCCTGGCCCCGGGAGGTGGGCGGGTACAGGAGCTCCCAGTGCCCAGTGAAGCCTGGGCCTACCTATTCACACCTGAGTGGCTACAAGGCATTAACAAGGACCGGCCGACAGGGCGCCTCAGCACCTGCCTTCTGTCTGCACCCTCCGGAATTCAGCGGCTGCCCTGGGCTGAGCTTGTCTGCCCAAGATTTGTGCACAAAGAGGGCCTCATGGTGGGACATCAGCCAAGCACATTGCCTCCAGAACTGCCCTCTGGACCTCCAGGCCTTCCTAGCTCTCCACTCCCCGAGGAAGTACTTGGTACCCGGAGTCCTGGGGACGGACACAATGCCCCTGCAGAAGGTCCAGAGGGTGAATATGTGGAGTTGTTGGAGGTGACACTGCCTGTGAGGGGAAGCCCCATAGACGCTGAGGCCTCAGGCCTCTCCCGGACCCGCACAGTACCGGCACGTAAGAGCACTGGAGGGAAGGGCCGGCACCGGAGACACAGGGCGTGGATGAATCAGAAAGGCCTGGGGTCTCGGGATCAGGATGGGGCACGCCCGCCTGGTGAGGGCAGTAGCACTGGAGCCTCTTCTGACTCCCCTTCAGGGGCTGAGGCAGACCCAGATGCCGCAGTTCTCCAAGCACCTGAGCCCCCGGCAGAGGCTCTGGGGGAAGCCTCTGAATCCTGCCTCCTGTCAGGGGAGGCTGTGGGAGGAGTGGGCCACGGGGCTGAAGGACCACCTGGAACCCCTCGAAGAGCCGGCAAAGGAAACAGAAGAAAGAAGCGAGCTGCGGGCAGAGGTGCTGGAAGCCGGGGAGGGGAGAGTGCCCCACTCAACCCCAGGGACAAAGAAGAGACCAGACAGCAGGAAGTCCTTGTCAGTCTGCCCTCACCCAGTGAACAGGAACCTGCAGAACGCAGCCTGCTTAAGGAGAAAGAGGATTCTGGGAAGCCAGAGTCTGAATCAAAAGAGGAACTCAAGCCAGCAGACGGAAAGGAGCCTGCACCCCCAGAAGACTGTGAGCCTCCAGAAGAGGGGATCAGAGAGAGTGAGAAAGAGGAGTTGACCCCGGAGTGTACCGCAGGTGAGATGGCAATGAGGTCCAGGGGCAAGGCTGGGCCAAGGGAGACTTGGGATGGAGACTGGAAATGGAACAGAGTAACTCTGCATCTGTCTGCACAGGATCCGCAGGTCCAGAGTGGTTCCCATCTGAGCCCTCAGCACAGCCCCTGGAGACTGTGCAGGACGTAAAAGGAGACAGCCTCCCGGAAGAAACTCCCCCAGTTTCTGTTTTGGATGACCCAGTTGTAGCTTGGGACTTGATGGCATCTGGATTCTTCGTTCTGACTGGTCAGTGGGCATCCGTGAATAAAAGGGGCTGGGGAGATGGCTCAGTCGGCAAAGTGCCTGCTTTGCGAGCGCAAGGACTGAGTTCAGATCCCTAGCATCCACGTAAGAGCTGGGCATAGCATGGATGTGTAACCCCAGTACTGGAAAGAAAGGGCAGGCTGAGACAGGTGGATGGATGTCCCGTACTCATTGGCCGGCTAGTCTGGCTGAACCAGAGCTTCTCCGGATCCAGTGAAAGACCATGCCTTTAAAAAAAAAAAAAAGGTTGGGGGGGGGGGGAGTGAACACCTTTAATCCCAGCACTCAGGAAGTAGAGACAGGCAGATCTCTGAGTTTGAGAACAGCCTAGTCTACAAAGTGAGTTCCAAGACAGCCAAAGCTACACAGTAAAATCCTGCCTTGGAAAAACAAAACAAAACAAAAACCAAAAAGGGAGTTGCGGGAGAATGATTGAGAAAGACACCTTACATTGACCTCTGGCCTCCATATATGTGTATACATGTGCATGCACTCACAAACACACATACAGGGTAGGTGGGAAGGGGTTTGGGGAAAGTGAAGCAGTTGAAGTGGACTTGGGAGAGAGGGAAGGTGGAAGGGGGGTAGTCAAAGATTGACCCCAGCCAGGACAGCCTGGCCACTTTCTGTCTTCAGGAGGGGTAGATCAGACTGGGAGAGCTCTGCTGACGATCACACCTCCACCTCCGTGCCTTCCTGAGGAGCCCTCACCCTCCCAAGAGACACTGAGCACTGCTCTTCGTTACCTCCACTCGCTGCTTAGGTGGGCATCCCAGACTTCAGTCCCCTGGGCATTAATGTGCAGAGTGGGGGAGAACCTGCTTCCCTTCCCAGGACACTGGCCTACTATTTCAACCCTCAGATTTTCAAGCCATTGACCTTGACCTTTCAATTCTGACTTTTAGGAAATCTTTCATGATCTTCAAAGTCAACCCTGCTGACTCTCTCTGGGCTTTCTGACAGCACCCAAATTATCAGTACACAGATCTATTTGTCCAAAAAATGCTTTGTGTACACTGAGTACCTATTGACAAATGCTATAGCCTTGAATTTATACCATTATAGCACATAGAGTTCTAGCCCTCTGACCAATAGCCATGTCAACTCTGTAGGTTCTTGATTGTTAGGTTGCCTGTTGGGCACATGAGCCAGACATCGACCATTTGCTCATTGCTCCCCAAATATGGTAGCACTAGCTTCCTAAGACTGTTAGTGCTAAACCAGAAGGTCTGTATTCTTCTTTGGTCTGTCTTTGCTGTTTACTCAACACCCTGTCTACCCAACACTCACACACACACACACACACACACACACACACACACACGACACACACGCCTTTGGCTATCCTTGCCTCTACAGGCCTGATCTGCAATTATTGGGGCTGACCATCCTCCTGGACCTTCGCAAAGCACCCCCACTGCCTCCAGCACTTCTTCCTGCCTTGAGTCAGCTTCAGGTAATCAACTACTTGAGACAGGCTTGTCCCCTAGATCCTCCCTTTTTCCCAGGGGCAGCCATTCCAGGTCATTCAGTTGCCCAAAGTGTAGGGATATTCTTCTTTGCCTTTAGGACTCGGGCGAGCCTCCACTCATTCAGCGGCTGGTGATCCTCATTCATGAAGACCCTCCAGCTGAAGTCTGTGAATTTCAGGTTGGTTGACTCCCACATAGTTCCCCATTAGTAATGGAGAGGGGAGGGAAGGCTTGTTGATCTCCCGGATTGATCTGAATCACCAGGGGCCTGTGCAGAAAATTCCTGTTTTCTTATGTCTACAGGGAGCTGAGTTGCTGTCAGAGAAGGATATGAAAAGAGTGGCCAAGCCAGAGGAGCTACAGTGGGACTTAGGAGGTCACAGGGACCTCTCCCCCAACCACTGGGCAGAGATACATCAGGTAAACTCTTTCAGCACCTAGGGTCCTGGGAAGTAGAAAAGACCCAGCTAAGGATACTCCAGGAGAAAAGACAGACACAAACACAACCGTGGAGCTGGGAAGGATGCAGTCCATTCAGTTCAGAAGATAGTTCTGACTCGTGAACTGTGAACAAATGTTGTTGGCCATTGGGAAGATGGGAGAAGGTTGTTAAATTCTTTTGTTGTATGTATGTCTGTTGCCCTGGAAGTCAGAAGAGGGCATCAGATCCCCTGGAACTACACAGAAGGTTGTAAGCCAACAACATGTGGGGCTGGGAACTGAACCCCAGTTCTCTGCAAGAGCAACAAGTGCTCTACCCATCTCCTCCTCCTTCTTCTTTTCAGACAGGGTTTCTCTGTGTAGACCTGGCTGTCTCCTAGAACTAGTTCTGTAGAGCAGGCTGGCCTTGGACTCACAAAGATCTACCTGCCTCTGCCTCCTGAGCGTTGCAATTAAAGCCATGTGCCACTACCACCCGGTTACAACAAGGGCTCTTAAGCTGTGAACCATCTTTCTAGCCACCACCCAGATTTTTAAATTCTTTGTAAACTTTTTTAAAGATTTATTTTCTTTTTAAGCATGCACACACACACACACATATGTATATATATATATATGTGTACACACACACACACACACACACACACACACACACATATATATATATGTCTGTATGTCTATGTGAGTGAATGCCATGTGTGGTGTCCTTAGAGGCCAGAGGCATCAGAACCCCTGAATCTGGAGTTACACGAAGTTGTGAGCTACTTGTGAGTTCAGACCAGGCTAGCATCAAATTCACAGAGATCCACCTGACTGCTAGGATTAAAGGCCTGTACCACCACACCCAGCATATTTCTTATCCTAAACTCTCTCCCTTAACTCTCTCTCTCTCTGCGGGTTTCAGGAAGTGGCAAGGCTGTGCACCTTGTGCCAAGGTGTGCTGACCTCCGTACGGCAGGCCATTGAGGAGCTAGAGGGAACAGCAGAACCCAAAGAAGAGGTACGGAGTGACGTGGAATAATGGCAGATGTAAAAGGGATGGGACTGGGGTGGGCACTCTCTAGTGGACCTCAAAATGTTTCATTGTCGCAAGGAGACCGTGGGAATGCCTGAGCCCCTGCAAAAGGTGCTGGCGGATCCTCGGCTGACAGCACTACAGAGGAACGGCGGAGCCATCCTGATGCGCCTGCGCTCCACCCATAGCAGCAAGTAAGAGAGGCAAGTGGGAGGGAGACAGCAGAGAACCGTCTTAAACCTTAAGCGACAGATAATCCTTACTCTACATTTATCTGGACAAGATACGGTGCCTTTACACTCATAACATCCATAACATCCCCGTGTGCTAGTTATGATTACAAATGAGGACGTGGAGGATGAGAGATGCTAAATATTTCAGCCAGGCTGACTCAGCAAGGGAGGTGACAGTACAAGTCTGATTCCCAGAGCCAAGACACCTCTGATGTTTGCATTCCTAAGGGGACAAAGATAGAACTGACCAGGGCAGAGACTCAATATCGCCTCTCTTTCTCCAGGCTAGAGGGCCCAGGCCCAGCTGTGCTATACCAGGAAGTAGATGAGGCCATTCACCAACTTGTGCGTCTGTCCAACCTACGAGTTCAGCAGCAGGAACAACGCCAACGCCTGCGCCAAGTCCAGCAGGTGAGGAGACCCCCATTACCCTTGCTTAGCCTGGGAGCCGAGCCTCTCCTTATTAGCATCTCTGTTGATACTAAGCATGGACAAATCCTTCCAGCTTTTCTCCTCCCTCTCCTAGAGTGAGAAAGGTCATCTCAAAGTCGTTGCTTTTAAAGGGGAGCTAGAGCTCTGTGTTCCAATAAGTTGCCTGTCAGCTTCTGCTGTTCTATCAGGGGCTGTCTGTATTGATTAGCTGTCTGCACCCATTTAAAAACATGTTTTAAGAACAGAATTTGGAGTTTAAAGTGCTTAGCTTTGAGGTCTAGCTCTGCCAGGCATGAGACGCTGCTGCCGAGTAGCCCATTCTTACACAGTTAGTACAACACACAGGTGGGCAGGATGAGGAGTGAATTCAGCACAGGACTCTGAAGTGGCTATTGCTGGCACCAGTCTTTAGGAACATACTGAGACTTCTCATTTTCCAGTCGCTCCACCCCAGCTTCCAGACTTTCTTCAGAGGAAAAAATTAGTCAAACGTTTCAGAACAAGTAAGAGATTCCATCCAGCTCTACATAAGAAAGAAGAGCTGGGTACACACACACACACACACACACACACACACACACACAGACCACCTCCTGGGCAGTCCTTCAGGCTTGGTGCCTAGCTCTCCTGCCCACTACTCAACAGGACTCAGTGGCTGTGGAATTCCTCTCGGTCCTGTTATCCAAGTAACTTTCATCCTCCTGCCTCTCATTCGTAGCCGTTTATCTGTCTCCTCATCCTGGCCTTGCCCTGGCACACTAACCTGTGCCTCCTGCCAACTCTGCTCCGTATGGCATGTTACCAAAGATGACATACCCAGTTTCTCATTTAATCCTGTGGGAACAGTTATCATTCATTGTTATCAATCCCACAGCACCAGTGAGACAAAGATAACCAAGGTTCTGTACTTTGGAGGTTGAGTGGATCTTAGCCTGGCCACCACACAGACTCCCCCATCCTCATAGACTTCTACTCTGTCTCAGGTGTTGCAGTGGCTGTCTGGCCCAGGGGAAGAGCAGCTGGCTAGCTTCGCCGTGCCTGGAAACTCACTGTCAGTCTTGCAAGAGACAGAACTTCGATTCAGGGCTTTTAGCACTGAAGTACAGGTAAGAACAGAGAGGAGTTGGGGGTGGAGGTGTCACTGGGGGAAAAACTCAAGTCCGAGCACAGACCCCTTTCTCCAGGAGCGCCTCGTCCAAGCCCGGGAAGCTTTGGCTCTGGAGGAGGACATCACCTCCCAGAAAGTTCTAGATATCTTTGAACAACGGCTGGAGCAGGTTGAGAGTGGCCTCCATCGGGCCCTACGGCTACAGCGTTTCTTCCAGCAGGTGAGTACAGCACCTTTCTGAGCTGATTTTCTCTCTTCAGCCTGGAGCAACTGGTCAGGCAGTTGTTAAGAGTGATACCTTGGGGCTGGAGAGATGATGGTTCAGCGGTTAAGAGCACTGTTTGCTCTTCCAGAGGTACCGAGTTCAATTCCCAGCAACCACATGGTGGCTCATAACTATCTATAGTGAGTTCTAGTGCCCTCTTCTGGGCTGCAGGCATACATGCAGGCAGAACACTGTATTCACAAAAATAAGTCTTAAAAAAAAAAAAAAGTTGGCCGAATGACTTGAGCCCTCAGAAAGGTCCTCTGTAGACGTCACACATCTGCACACATCTGCTGTGGAAGTTAGTTGAAGCTCAGTGAAAAGGCTTAGTTATTCTCTCCGGGGAGCCATTGGGAATCAGATATGTGATTGGGAGTGGTGTGTATCCTCACCCTTTTTCTCTAACTCCAACCTGTTCTGCTTTTGTAGGCACACGAATGGGTAGATGAGGGCTCTGCTCGCCTGGCAGGAGCTGGGCCTGGTCGTGAAGCTGTGCTGGCAGCCCTGGCCCTGCGGAGGGCCCCAGAGCCCAGTGCAGGCACCTTCCAAGAGATGCGAGCCCTGGCCCTGGACTTGGGCAGCCCCTCAGCCCTTCGAGAGTGGGGCCGATGTCGGGCACGCTGCCAGGAGCTGGAAAGAAGGATTCAGCAGCAGCTGGGAGAGGAGGCCAGTCCTAGAAGCCACCGACGACGTCGGGCAGACAGTGCCAGCAGCGCAGGGGTCCAGCACGGAGCCCATAGTCCTTCATCCAGTCTCAGTTCCCTGCTGATTCCCAGCAGCCCTGGGCCACGGGCAGCCCCATCACATTGCTCTCTGACCCCATGCGGGGAGGATTATGAGGAAGAAGGCCTTGAGCTAGCTCCAGAAGCAAATGGAAGACCCCCAAGAGCTGTGCTGATCCGAGGACTGGAGGTCACCAGTACTGAAGTGGTAGACAGGACATGTTCACCCCGAGAACACGTGCTATTGGGCCGGGCTGGAGGGCCAGATGGACCCTGGGGAATAGGTACTCCTCGAATGGAACGCAAACGAAGCATCAGGTGAGAGAGTTCAGGCCAATTGTGTCTAATAAGCAAGCTGAATGGACATTATACTGTTGGGGTTAGTGACTCCTTCCCATGCCAGAGTGACACCTCTGCTATTCTGGTTGTACCCACAGTGCCCAGCAGCGTCTAGTGTCTGAACTGATTGCCTGTGAGCAGGAATACGTAACTACCCTGAATGAGCCAGTGCCACCGCCTGGGCCTGAGCTAACTCCTGAGCTTCGATGCACCTGGGCTGCAGCCTTGAGTGTCCGAGAGAGGCTTCGCAGCTTCCATGGGACACACTTTCTACAAGAGCTTCAGGGCTGCACCGCCCACCCTCTGCGCATTGGGGCCTGCTTCCTTCGCCATGTGAGCAATCCACCACTTCCAAGTCTTTCCCATGTCCTGCCCTATCCACCATCCTGCGACTGCTGCTGCCCCCTACCTTCTCCCACTTGTGAAGTCCCGAGGGCGGGCCCTGTACCTCACCTTGGTCCTTGTGTCCCTTGTCCTCAAGTGTTGTGTGGACGTCACTGTCTCTTCAAAGAGCCTTCATAATCCTTGGCAGGCGGAGTGCCTTCTGCTTATCCCTCCTTGGTTAGTGGGGATGGGTCACTCACTCTCTCACCAGCCAGGGTCACTCACTATCTCTTCCTTACCGGCACAGGGGGACCAGTTCAACCTCTATGCACAGTTTGTGAAGCACAGGCATAAACTGGAGAGTGGTCTGGCTGCTCTCGCCCCCTCAGTCAAGGTAAGCTTTCCCATCGACTCTTAGAAAAGTGGATTGACAGAATGGCTTAGAAGATAAGGACACTTGCCACCAAGACCAACAATTGAGTTCCATCCCAGAAGCAACCCACTAAAATGAGAGAACTCCTGACAGTTAGTTGTCTTCTAACTGACTGCACACCCACACATACTCGAGCACACACACAAAGTGAGTAGAATAAGAAAATGTTTTTAGGAGAAAGGACCGAGAAGACCTAAGAAATGCACCCCACCTTGAACTCTCAGGGAAAGCAATCTTTCCTGGATGTACCCAGGAGCATTCTCCAGCAATCTCTGGGAACCTCCTGACTGCTGTCTGGAACCAAGAGGGTTTCCTAGCATAACACGGAGACACAGAAGAGACTGGGCTCTTACCCAGATCCCCCACTGGAAGGAATCTGGGCAGAACCCTTGATTCTTTGGGCCTCTGGTTTTTGTTTGTTTTGTTTTGTTTGTTGTTTGTTGATTGGTTGGTTAGTTTATTTTTATGCTTGCTTGCTCTGTTTTAAGATTTATTTATTTATATTTTATGTGTGTGACTATTCGCCTGCAGGTATGTATGTATGTGTGTGTGTTATGACTGAGCTGAGGGCACAAGGAGACCAGAAGAGGATATCAGATCACCTGAGACTGGAGTTATAGATACTTGTGAGACACTGTGTGGGTGCTGGGAACTGAACCAGGTCTTCTGCAAGAGCAGTAAGTGCGCTTAACTGCTGAGCCATCTCTTCAGCCCCTAGGCCTGTTTGTGTCTAGAGGTGATAAGCAAGGACAGTAGGCACTGTGTCTAACTGGGAACATAAGAATCAAAAGGCCGGGCTGGTGAGATGGCTCACTGGGGAAGAGCACCGACTGCTCTTCGGAAGGTCATGAGTTCAAATCCCAGCAACCACATGGTGGCTCACAACCACCCGTAATGAGATCTGGTGCCCTCTTCTGGTGTGTCTGAAGACAGCTACAGTGTACTTACATATAATAAATAAATAAATCTTTAAAAAAAAAAAAAAAAAGAATCAAAAGGCCAGTCGGTGGTGGTGCACGCCTTTAATCCCAGCACTTGGGAGGCAGAGGCAGGCAGATTTCTGAATTCGAAGCCAGCCTGGTCTACAGAGTGAGTTCCAGCCAGGGCTATACAGAGAAACCCTGTCTCAAAAAAAAACCAAACCAAACCAAAACAAACAAACAAACAAAAAGAATCAAAGGATTTCATATGAAAAGATGTGAAAATGGCTGTAAAAGCCAGAGGGCTTCTGTTGCTATGAGCTGGGTTCTCCTCCAGCACAGGACAGCTGCAGGTCATGTGTGGGGAAGCCACAGGGGTTGGTTCTCTTTCCACCACCTGGGTTCTAGGGATGGAACTTAATTCCCAAGCTTGGTGGCAAGTTCCTTTAGGTTCTGAGCTATCTTACTCACCTCTACTTTTTTTTCTCTTTACTTAAAAAAAAAAGAAAAAGGGAAAAGGAAAAAACTTTTTTTTTAATTTTTATTATTGGAGCATTTGTGTATATACATGTGCGCACATGCATGCACGTGCACAGACACATACATATATGTATATATATACATATGTATATGTATACACATACATATATATATACATATATATATATGCATATGCATTGTGATGCCCATGTGGAGGTCAGAGAACAACCTTCATGAGTCAATTCTTTCCGAAATGTGGATCCTGGGAGTGAAACTCAGGTTGTCAGGCTTACTAGAAAGCACCTTTACCCACTGAGTCTTGCAGGCCTCTTTCTTTACCTTTAAGAGTATTTGGTCCTCTGTTTCCCAAAGCCTGTACCCGGCCTCTCACATTCTTGTCCTCAGACTTTGGCTCCTACCACCCCCAACCCCTCTTCTCATCCCCTGCTATGGTTTCACCCTAGGGTTCCATGGAGAGCAGCCCTTGCTTGTCCCGGGCCCTGCAGCAGCCACTGGAACAGCTGGCTCGGTATGGACAGCTCCTGGAGGAGCTCCTAAGGGAAGCTGGGCCTGAGCTAAGCTCTGAACGCCAGGCCCTCAAGGCTGCTATACAGTTGCTCCAGGAACAAGAGGCCCGAGGCAGAGATCTGCTCGCTGTGGAAGCTGTTCGAGGCTGTGAGGTAAGGTGCTGGGCGTCACTTCTGCTTGCCCAAACTGTGTAACTCTGTAGCCTTAGAAAGTGTGGGCTGGTGACCATAGAACCAGAGCTGAGGTCAGCGGCCCTAGGCTCTGTCTAGCCCTTTGTTGCTCATCTATAAATTACAAGTTCTATCCAACATCCTCTGCTCTCCCTCCATCTGCCCAGCACTCTTCTGTTCCATCCAGTTCTTCTTATTTCTTATCTATTCTACTTCTCTGGCCTACCATATTTTCCTCGACCGCATCTTGTTCCAGATTCCAGATGCAGAGTTCCCTCTATATCAGCTCTCTCTATAACCTGTGGGTCTCACCCTTTGGAAGGTCAAAAGACCCTTTCACAGGGGTTGCCTAAGACCACACAGATATTTACATTACGATGTATATAACTGTAGCAAAATTACAGTTAGGAAGTAACAACAAAAATAATCTTATTGTTGGGAGGGGGGGATTGTCACATGAGGAACTGTATTTAAGGGTCAAATGGTTAGAAGGTTGAGAACTGCTGCTCTAGATGGACCTCCTCATGTTCTTTGCTGGTTCTTTCCTGCATCTCCAGTATGCACAGACTTCCCCATGGCAACCAACTGGGTACCAACTCTGCAGTGCATCTCTTTCTCTTTGTAGGAATAGACAGTGCGGCTAGATATGTGTGCATGAGAGACAGTGAATAGGGTCTAGCGGTCCTTCCTGACTTCCTGACCATGCCAACAGCCGGTCCATTAGGCCCTGGTTCGATCCCGGGTTTCGGCACCAAATGATGTGTTGGAGCGGCGGGTCATGTCAGAACATAGCACACTAGGCCCAAACAGTTCCACGTGTAAGAGGTTTAGTTGAGAGAGAGAGAGAGGGAGGTAGTGGCGCAGAAAGAGAGGAGGGAAAGAGATGGAGGAAATGTTTCCCGTGTGTGTGTGTGTGTGTGTGTGTGTGTGTGTGTGTGTGTGTGTGTGTATGGGTTGTGATGTAGCAGTCACAGGTAAAGGTGGGAGGTGAGCCCAATGGATTCTGGGAATATGGTGGCTGTTGCCCTAGCAACAGGTCTGTGGACCCCCCCATGCATCACCACAGGCTTTGGATATCCTGATGCTAACACCTTTCCCTCTAAATCCTTTATGTCTCATAACGTCACACAAGGCTTCCTAGAGTGACCTTTCCTTCTCTCTCCAGATAGATTTAAAGGAACAGGGACAGCTCTTGCATCGGGACCCATTCACTGTCATCTGTGGCCGGAAAAAGTGCCTTCGCCATGTCTTTCTCTTTGAGGACCTGCTCTTATTCAGCAAGTTCAAGGGTTCTGAAGGAGGATCCGAGACCTTCGTTTACAAGCAAGCTTTCAAGGTATATCGAGTCGGGGATATTGAGCCATGCTCTTCCTGAGGACTCAGAATGCTCTGTAAGTTCAACCAGGTTCAGAATCTTCATCGCCTAAAATCGGTTTTGGCCTCTAGTCATGGCTTTTAGGGTGTTAGAAGGTGAAAGAAATTCCTGCCATTGGTGAACCCTTTTGGGTTCTTCATGCAGAAAACTAAGGAGGCATTTTAAAGTAGAATGGGAAAAGACCTTCCCATTAAGAACACACATATCTGCGGGGTGGCGCATGCCTTTAATCCTAGCATTTGGACAGCAGATCTCTGAGTCTGAGGCTAGCCTGGTCTACAGAGTGAGTTCCAGGACAGCCAGGGCTACACGAAGAAACCCTGTCTAGAAAAAAAAAAAATTATACACGTCTTTTGAGTTGGTCCCTGGTATATGAGGAAAAAGACCACACACACTCACACACACACACACACACACACACACACACACACTTCTTAATTTCACTGAACTAAATAGAGCTCAAGAGGCAGGCATTGCTTCAGGCATGTAGCCAAATATAAACATCCATAGCAACCCAGGGTCCTGGATCAGGCAGGTCAGGTGGAATGATAAAAGGTTTCCAACGGTCCTTGCATTAGCTTCATCTCTTACGAGGTAGGACAGAGAAAATGGTCTGTGTGTGGAATAGCATAGACATGCGAATACTACACTCTGGAGAATGTCGCTTCATGTCTCTGTGTAAGCCGTACGTTCCCATCTGTATATTAGGCCTGTTCAGCAGTGTAGCCAGCCTGGTATCTGACAAATATTGACCAAATGTGCGCTGAACATTGACCAAGCTAAACAGAGCACTTCTCAGCGTGGTGCCACCTAATGAGGGCACCTCTGTCCTCACAACCCTGTCTCTTCTGCCCTTCTTCAGACGGCTGACATGGGGCTGACGGAAAACATCGGGGACAGTGGACTCTGTTTTGAACTGTGGTTTCGGCGACGGCGTACACGGGAAGCATACACTTTACAGGCTACTTCACCAGAGACCAAACTCAAGTGGACAAGTTCTATTGCCCAGCTGCTGTGGAGACAGGCAGCCCACAACAAGGGTAACGGGCAGGTCATAGGGACATTCTGCTTGGAATCGGAGTTACAGGACAAGGTTTTCTGGAGAATGTGGAGATGGCTTGGGAAATTGTACGGGAGGTAGAAAAGATGCCTTAAGAAAAGATTCAACCAGGCAGTGGTGGCGCACACCTTTAATCCCACTCAGGAAGCAGAAGCAGGTGGATCTCTCCGTTCAGTGCCAGCCTGGAACTCACTCTGTAGACCAGGCTGGCCTCAAACTCAGAAATCCACCTGCCTCTGCCTCCCAAGTGCTGGGATTAAAGGTGTATGCCACCATTGTACGCCACCATTGCCCGGCTGAAACTCTGTCTTTAAAATCCAGAGAGAGGGGGCAGATTCAAAGTTTGGTTTAAAAGATATTGCTAAGACAGAAATTAGCTATGAGGAAAGAGAAAGCTAGAAATTTCCAAGGAACAAAAGCAAATGTCTCCACAAAAGAGGTGCAGAACTATACAGTAGACTGGAGCCTAAGAACTGTTGCTTCTTGCTTACTGAGTGACCTGGACTAATTATCTTTTTCTTTACTGGGTTTCAATTTGGGTTTTTTGCTGTGATTCTCTGAACCACTCTACGCATCTGAAGAATGCATAGTACTCTCATTAGCTTAAAGGGCTGAGTAGGTTGGTACGCAGGAAAGCACTTTATAAACCATAAAGACATGCAAAAGCACAACTTTTGCTCTTAATGTCCATGATAAAGGGAAGCTGAGTGTTACGTGTAAAGTCAAGGGCCAGGAAGAGGGCTCACTCGGTAAAAGTACTTGTCATGCAAATGTGAGGACCTGTGTTCAAATCCCCAGAGCCCACATAAAAGTCGGCAGTACTGCAGGTGTAGTAAGTAACAGGAACATCTGTAATCTCATCAGTCCCACAGAGACGGGAGGCTATGACAGGAATTTCCTCCAGAAGCTAGACAGCCAGCCTGGCATGCACACCAAAATGACTAAGAGGGTCAGCAGTAAAACTATGTGCAAAGTGAGGATCAACCAGCACCTAATGGATCCTCTAACCACACACACACACACAATCAGGTGGTTAGGAGGCCAAATGGGCAGGATGAAATAGGAGAGAGCAGATGAATGTCTAAAAGAGGTAAGAGGTTACTACCACAGTCCATTCCTTGATAGTCAAGGAAGGGGAGACATCAAAAGAAAGAGTTGGGAAAGAGACTGGAGAGTGAAGAGGGTTGTACTAACACTGAGGCAGGGGAGCCAAGAGAAAGTAACAAACAGGGTCTCTGTTCCCTAGAACTCCGAGTGCAGCAGATGGTTTCCATGGGCATTGGGAATAAACCTTTCCTGGACATTAAAGCCCTTGGGGAACGGACACTGAGTGCCCTGCTCACTGGAAGAGGTGAGGTCCAGGGTGCTGGGGGTTGGGGGGAAGGGGTGTTCCCAGAAGTCAGATCTTGATACAAAAACAATGGGGAGATGTCAGGAAGGATACTGAGGCGCTGAATGGGCATCTCTTCCCAAAATGTGGGACTCCCTGGAAAGCCCTCTGTGAGCTGTTCCACGGAGCCAGGAGGACTTTTCCACACCAGCACCCCACCACCCCAACTCCCCACTCTCTGCAGCCGCCCGCACCCGGGCCTCCGTAGCCGTGTCATCCTTTGAGCATGCTGGCCCGTCCCTTCCCGGCCTCTCACCGGGAGCCTGCTCCCTGCCTGCCCGCGTCGAGGAGGAGGCCTGGGATCTGGACGTCAAGCAGATTTCCCTGGGTGAGGCACCTCTCAAGGGGTGGCCCCCAACCGCTGGGTCACGGCGATGTTCAGGCTGCCTATTGCTAAAGCAATTCCTTCTTCTAGCCAAGTAGCCCGGTTGCCATGACAACTACATACAGCTTCCCCATCGCTAAAAGAGCCTTCCGTCTGGTTGCTAGGGAGATGCTTACAGCAGCCTTTCGCTAAGAAGCACTTCTTCTGTACCTTTCTCTCTAGCTCTCCTTGAGTTTCTATGGAAACTGCCTCAGCTTCCTGTTGTAGCCTCCTGGTTCACCGCGGCAATTCTTAGTTTCCTGTCGCTTCTTCCCTGGTTGCTCTAATGATGCTGCTGACAATTTCCTGCCTCTTGGTAGGGGGGTGTTCTCTTGCAACTGGATTGCTATGGTGACTCACAGCTTCCTGTTGCTATGGAGCTTTTTCTTCCTCGCCAGAGGAGCTTGGTTAAGGTAATATGGAAGGGTTTTATACCTCTTCTCACCCTAGCTTCCCCTCCAGCCTCAGAAACACTTGACTCTTCTGGAGATGTGTCCCCAGGACCACGAAACAGCCCCAGTCTGCAGCCCCCCAACCCTGGGAGCAGTACTCCCACCCTGACCAGTGGAGGGATCTTAGGGCTCTCCCGGCAGGTGAGTTCCTGCAATCAGCCTGGGAGCAGGTGGTCTCTGTCTGGATGGGGTTTTCTGACCATTTGACAAACCAGGGAGTAGAGGAAGCAGATATTAAACTCTCAGCTGATGCTCAGATTGGATTTGTTATCCAGTCTGCTTTTCTCCTCTCCCCTAGGCCTGGCTGAGAGGCATCAAGGTCAGAGGTCAAAAAGAATCTTGAGGAGCAGGGAGAGACACACAATAGAGACCATATCTAAACACACTGCAATTTCTGTGTCCTCAGAGTCATTCCCGAGCCCTGAGTGACCCCAGCACGCCTCTGTGAGCTAGGTGAGTCAACGGCCTTTTGCCCACATCCCCAATTCTAAGGACCTTCCTTCCTGACCTCCGTTGCTTGGAAGTCAGCTTCTTGCTTCTCCCAACCTTCATCTCCTTCTTCTCTCCCGGCTTCCAGAGAAGATCCAGATCTGCAGCCCCTTCTCAGCCCAGCCCATTTTTGGCTGGGATGCCAATGGGACGTAATGGAGGACCTAAGCTCTCCCTCCCTCTGCTTCCTGGACAGAGAGGAGGGCAGGGACCAGAGTGTCCCCTGCCACCGCTGTCTAGCCCTGCTTGGTGCCTTTTGCCGCAGGAACCAGAGTGGCCCTGTTTGCTTGCTTTTATGCCCTGGGGACAGGGAAATATCCCTCTTGCTGTGTTACTGCACACCTCCGGACACTGCTCTGCTGACAGCCCACTGCTATTCTCATCCCTACTCTCCCAGAAGATTCATCTCTGCCAGGTCGAATGGAATCCCATTCTGGGGTATCATGGGAAATGAAGTGCTCTAAGCCATTGAAGGGGATGGGATGGGCACTGCAGACTTTATATGTAATTACTGTTATTATACTATTGTTACATTAAATGTATTTACTCTCACTGTGACTCCCAGGAGCCAGCACAGGCCTCTGGATTAAGGTGTTCACTACTTCCCTCTAACCACTAAGTAGGGCTCAGAAGATAAAACCAAGGCCAGAAAGTAGCTGTCCCAACACTGACAGTCTGTGAGTGTAGGAGAATGCCTCCCCCTCACAGGCTCTAGGACGCTCAATGAACTCTGAAGTTTCTCCTCCATTTTGTACCCACTTCTTGAGGCTGAGATAGTCAGTTGGGTCCAGCGTGATGCAGCAAATGTCCTCAGGCCTCAGTGTAAGAGAACCGGAGGCTTTTTATTACAAATGCTAAATATTCGGGCCTCACCCAGAGCTACTGAATCAAAAAGTTTTGCATCCTTATCGAGCTCACTGATAATGAAGGGCCCAGGAAGAGTGAAACACAGGCAGACACACAGGGCCTTGTGCCTCAAGACACCTGTTTATTGGGGACATGACTCTTCAACAGGGATGACAGGAATCGTACCAAAAATAGCAACGTCTACAGGGCCCCTGACAGGGCTAGAAGGGTACAGTGCCCCCCACCCCCACCCCTTATACAAAAATAAACTCTCATGCCTATGGACCAGCAGAAACTGGCAGAGCGGCTCCTCAACAGGAACACATTCTCTACCAGCCCTAGGACCCCGTTCTTTGACCCTCACCTCTGCCACTTCTAAGGCACTGTGACTCCTCTGGGCTGGGTGGGTGCTGCTTGCCCACTCTCCTTCACCCACTGCCCACTTTACCTCTTGGTCCACCTTGGGCTGGGATACGGGTCCCACACTGCTCCCTGCTGGCTGCTCTACCCAACTACCTCTAGCACTTCCCCGCTCCTGCGGGGTAAGCTTACTAAGCTAATCACTCCTAAGAGGGCTCCCTACCGTTCTTGCCCCCCAAGACCTGCCTCACCAGATCTAGACAGCCCTGGGCTGCCCTCCTCTTCTAGTGGAGGACTGGGAGGGGTCTCTCCTGATGATGCCCGGACATAAGGTGGAGACGTGTCAGCTCGGGGCTGCCGGCGGCCCCGAGCACGACGGCTGTGGTGTACTTGCAGATGCAAGGCCATGAGCTCAGGAGCTCCAGTGGCAAAGGGGCAGAAGAGGCAGCGGTGAAGGGCACCCCCTGCCCCGGCCTCACCTCCCGGGCCTGCCCGTAGCGACAGGTCCAGGGGTTCGGCCTCACCACCTCGCCCGTTGCGCAGGGTCCTCCCAGGGCTGGCAGGCTTCCTACGCGACCCTGGTCCGGTGCTGCTCGAAGGGGGTCGGGTACTTGCAGTGCCCTCTACCCAGGTGGCAGAGGCCTGAGTTGGCTTGGCTCCTGACTGCGGCTGCAGTGAGCCCCGCTGGGAAGGTGGCGGGGGTTCTGGGGGAGGCCCAGGACCTGCACTGCTCCTCTGCTCTCGGTGGTGACGCTGAAGGTGATACTTGAGCGAGCCGGACTGGGTACCTGCATAGTCGCAGTGTGGACACTTGTAGGGACGCTCACCTGGGAAGAGTGGGTTAGAGTAGGTCACGGGGTCACGATCACTCGAACGCCCACACTGGTCTTTTGCTCAATTTACGCACTTCATCCCAAGGACCAGGAGCAAATGCTGACTCCCCATGAGGTGATTTAGATGTTCTTTCCAATCTGAAGGGTGGCCAGCGTGACCTCCAGCCTTCTGGTTGCTCTCGCCTTTCTTCCTCCTAGACCCTCCCCCTATGCAGAAAGCCTCTCTCACCTGTGTGCACTCGTAGATGCACTTTTAGGTGATGCGCCGAGCGAAAAGATTTTCCACAGAAGGGGCAGTCCTTGCCAGTGGCCCCACGGCCCGCTTCAGATCGTGTCCCTCCAACCAGCAGCCCGTTTTCTTCTGCAACACGTTAAAAGGAAGTTATGGGGTCTCTCTGCCTTGTCCCGGCCAGGTACCCATTATACCCACCATCCCTTTGGGCCCAAGAGGAAAGAAGTCTGGGGGAACATAGATTTGTTAGAGTTAATACCCTTAGGAAGCCACAAAGCTTCCAGTAGGAAAAAAAGAGGAGGCGCGGGGGGAGGGGTCGGGGAGAGACAGAAGCCCAGGAGAAACGGAAGCACGTCTTCTGAAAAGGAGTGTTGGACAAAGTTTTGAGAACCAAATGCCGCCAACCCCCAAAGAAAATAGTGTGTACATACCTTGAGTGGCCGTAGACCTTGCCTGGGCCCCCGCGGCAGGTGCGGGCTGTCCTGACCCCTCACCTGGGTTGGGGTGCAGGGAAGTCAGAGAGCTCAGTGACCTGCCTCGGGCCCAGCTCTCCTCTTCCGCCTCCACCACTTCTTCTTCCTCTTCTGGTTCCTCTGTACGGTGTCGCCGAGCCCGGTTGGGAAGAGCTGAAGGCAGTGGGCGGAATCCGCCATAGCTTCGGCCACCTCCAGGGTCAGCACCCTCACCATTGGGTCGTACTTCCCCAGCTCGCACACTCAGGTAGCCTAAGAGGCTTGGGGGCTCTCGGCGCTCAGCCGGAGTCGGTGCTGGGGCCAGGAGGAGCGCAGGGCCCAGTGGCTCATAAGCCAGTAGGCTCAGGTCAGAAGGCTGAGGGGCCCTGGCAGGTGCAGAGCCAGGGCCTGGAGCACGCAAAGGACCCAGCTTGCTGGTGTGCACCTTCATGTGGTTCTTAAGGAACCAGGGCTCCTTGAAGCAGCGACCACATACGGGGCACGCATGATCAAAGGAGGCCTTGTGCTTGCGCATGTGACCCTTGAGAAACCAGGACTGTGTAAAGCTCTGGCCGCACACCTGGCAACGGAACTCAGGTGGTGCAGGGGGCTCCTCCGGAGGTGCAGGAGTTGGGGCAGGGTTTGCCTCGCGTTCAGGCTCTGGCCTAGGTTCAGGCTCAGGCTCGGGCTCAAGGGCAGATCTGGGTTCTTGCTGGGGTGGAGGCTGGGGTTCAGGCGTAGATGTAGCCGCCAGGGGGCGCTCGGAAGCCCCGTGGGCCGTCAGACTGTGGTGCAGCAACTCCTCCTCCTGGCTGGAGCCAAAACTGCACAAGCTGCACTTCCAGGGCCTGTGCAGGATATGCAGGTGGCGTTCCCGCTCCGCAGAGGTGCGAAACTTGCCTTTGCAGAAAGGGCAACGGAAGGCAGATGAGGAAGGAACCTGAGGGCGAGCCAGGCCCTCTGCAGCAGGGCTGGACTGCATGGCCCCTGAGCTTCTGGCTCTCCCGAGTCGGGCTTCACGAAGCAGGGCGCGTTCCTCCAACTCCAGCAACAGCCGTGCAGCAGGGCTGCGTGGACGCTCCGGCTGGTGCGTTCGGAGGTGTGAACGCATCAGAGCCCGCTGCGCTGCGCGGTGGCCACAGTGTGGGCACTGGAAGGCTTGGGCGCCGGGGTGGGCTCTCAGGTGCAAAGCAAGGATGGAATTGAATCGGAAGCGCTTTCCGCACACAGGACAGGGGAAGCGCCGTTCTCCTGCACGAGTCTCAGACCAGCCCACTGCTCCCATCCCAGGCGACCCGGGTCCTGGAGTCCCGCTGACACCTGGTCCGTTGGAGTAGCGCTGTAGATCCAGCTCGCCGTCGAAGGCTGGTGGAGAAGGCTCTAGGTGGCCGACCAGGATGCGGGGACGTGAGCCCTGTGGGGAAAGATGCACGTAGAGGACAGGGTGGAAAAGACCGATTTGTAGAAAACGCAAAGGCATCAAGGACAGGAAGAACAGTAAGAGTGTGTATGAAGGTTGTGAGGTTGGGACCTAACCTAGGTACACTGATGCCTCTCAACCTCTAGAAATTGTGGACTGAGTGGAAGTTAGACACTGGGGCCAAGTTAATAACGTATGTTACTATAAGAGGAAGTTTAAATAAAAAAGAGAAGAAGCAGGAGAGGGTGTACCGTTGAAGGTACTTTGCAGGTCAAGAACAGAACTTCACTCACCTCCATGGACCCCCTTCACATTCTTTGGTTCTGAGGATTGGAAGGAGGAGGAAGAAAAGCTGCTAATGAAGGCAACAGGTGCGGAGGTGCTAAAACAAGACAGAGTGATTGGAGGAAAGATGAGCCCTGGCTTTCAGCAGTACAGTCACCCCACTTAGCCACCTGTACTCTTGAAACCCATCCCTTCTTCCTACTGTGATCTTGAGGTATCACATGCTTCCTATTTGCTGTCCTCAAAACTTGCATCCCTTGTCTGCCAACTTGTATGATAAATCCAGACTTCCTCTCCCAAATGGTGTTTAAAACACCTAGTCTAGTCTCACCATCACTACACACACACACACACACACACACACACACACACACACACACAATGTGGGAGGCCATCATAGTATACCCCTCTTCCACTGGCGTTGTTGGGCTGTGCCCCTGGATAAACAAATGTGGAGGGCTAGCCATACTCCTGTTATCCAAATGGTACTCGCTCCTCTCAGACCCAGGGCCGGTCAGAATCCCTCCAGGTTCCTCCTCCTGGCTTCGGCCGGCACCCAGTCTTCTGGTCTTTCCTCCTCTCTCCCCCTCCCCCTTCCTGGATTCCTGATCCATTCATTTCCATTCATTACAGAGACTCATTCATGCATGGGAGAGAAACACCTCCCAGCAGCAGAGTCTGGAGACAGAGGGGGAGGGGCATGAAGGGAGAGCCAGCTACAGAGGGAACGAAGAGAGTTGGGGGAGGCCTGGAAGTTAAGGGGCACTATCAGCCTAGGGAAGGGGTTAAAATCTGCAAATCCCATTTAGGTTTCACCCCGTTTCAAACCTTGGAGCCTGTGGTTTGACGGGGCATCTCAGCCCCTTTGTCCAGAGCTGTTCCGAAGCTTTCCTCCTCTCTGCAGGGGAGAGGCTCCCTCACACAAGAGGAGGATTACACTGGCTCTGAGCTCAAGAGGCTGGAGTGAGGGATGGGGGGCGGGGCCTTGCCATCTGCACAGATAGGGGATCCACACGAGCTCTGCGCAGGAAGGGGTTAAAATTCTCCATCTAAAATTCCCTATCCCTGACAAGTGCTGCACAGGGCTGGGAAGGGGAGAGTTGAGGAAGAGGATGGTAATGGGAGGTTTTCCTGCTATTTAACTACTGACAAGGTCATGGAATTTAGGCTTCAGTGGATGACCAGAAGTCATCCAATCTGCCTTCCTCCTTCCATATAGAATTGTTCCGGCTAAACGAACTTGGGCCTAGCTTCTTTTTTCTTAAACCTCAGACATAATACTCAATAAAGAACTTTCTTTACAATGAAAATTATGAAATTGAAATGGGTTACTGAGAAAAAAGAGGACTCAAGCATTACTTTACTTACAAATTTTTAACTGAAGAGAACTGGGCCAGGAGTCAGCCTTGCTTATCAGCAAAGAAAACACTGGGGGTCCAAGCTTCTTTAATTTTCAACATTTAGTAGATGTGACAAGGCTTTATGAAGGAGCAAACACCTGTCACATGCAGAATCTGACTTTTGAGAGCCAAAATTAACAAGATGTCCTGCTCAAACATCAGTAGAAAACCACTGCCGCTTAAAGTGTGTGGTTCTATGGATCCAAATTCAGGCATCCTTTCCTGGCCTGCGGGTCTTCCAGACTGTTACTGGGACCAAACAGCCTGAGCAGGCTCACTGACAATTGCACAAAGGAGTTAGAATAGAACTAAGTACAGGCTATTACAGGCCTAGGCCTTACAATCTCCAGTAATCAGTTATCCTCTCAATTTACCTTCTGTGAAATGAGTCATACTGAATTTACATTTATAGTCCCTGCCAACTTGAAAGTTGTGTGTCACAGGTCTCTTCTGGCCCCCAAGAAATGCTAAAACAATTGGCCATTCCTTCAGTACCATGGAGAGTGCAGTGGGCTACTAGAGATGGCCTTCTGGCTAGGAAATGCTAGAGAGGCCATATTGGTCATTTTAGAACCAGAGAGAACCCAGAAACTAGTGGATTAGTTTTTTTATATATATGTATATAAAATCCTATTTAGAAACTATGCAGGGGCTCAGAGAAACTATGAAGAGGTATCTACCGGAGGAATTACTGTGGCCTTTTGGATGTCATTAAAAATAGAAAATATGTACACCTAGAAAATTTTTAATTAGCTATACAGAATGTCATAACAGTTACAGTTTGTACATCCTGGAATGAGTTACTGAGGCATCGTATTGGAGTCCATCACATTCTGTTGCTTTCCTGGGGATTCCCGGAACATCCTGGTGTACAGCCAATCTGGTATATTCAGAGGAAGCAGATGGCTGGGAGGGGTGTGTGTGTGTGAATACTGCATGGTCATAGCTGACTAACCTATGGGCACATATCCTGATTCTGGGAAGATTCTAGGCCCTCTAAAATTACCTGTAAAGCACTAAGCAAAACGTGTCCTAGGAAAATGGCCTAATATCTGAGGCAAAAAGGAGAAAAAAGGCAAGGCTTCCTCACCCGAAGGAGAACCCCCACACTTCTGCACGGAGCCATTTCCAGGATGGAAAGCAGAGACACACAAGAAGGCACACATGGAAGATGAAATTTCTCCTCAGGGGAAGTTCCCCAGAAGGTGGCCTAAAATCAGTCAAATCCACCGAGACCTCCTAGGCCCAGTCAAGATGGCTTCCTTCATCTCTACATCAAACCAGGTCTCGGGCACCAGAGCTCATAAATTGCTCTCAATAAGGGAGTACCAACAGAGACGGAGTCTGTGACCTGGTTTGGAACCTAAGTCAGACATGTATTGTCTGTGGACAATCCCCACATTTTTCTATACTCAAGGCTTAAACACCACCCCTGAGCCTTGGCCAGAGAGTGGCACTGACCTACTTTCGAAGCGCAGTGGGAATCAGGGGTTATCTTGTTCCTGTTTGTATTTTGCAGGGATGCAGGACCAGTGTTACAAATTAGAAATATTTCCAAAGCAACAGGCCAATTACTTTTACATACCAGGAGAGCCGATGCAGAAGTGGTGTGGACCACCAGATCTTACCGAGGATGAATGGATGGTGAAAACACGGAAGAATCCGTTAAATAAAGGGCCAAGAAGACTGCCTCTCCCCACCCCAAATCTTGTGATTTGAAGATTTTAAGGTCAAATATTCAGTAGCAAAAGATCAGGGTCTCTGGGGCCTAGCAGTAATTAGGCCTCTGTCTCTGGTCATCCCCAACACATGATTTTTCCCCCCTCTCATTGGCAATCTCCTCTCCCCTAAATCGACTAACAAATATGAATCCCAGCGCTAGATGAGAGTAAACGGAAAGGGGGCTTATTAGATAGTCCAGAGTCGGGACCACCTGGAGAGCACACACAAGAGAACTCACTTGTAAGGTCTCTCCATGGATCTCTGAACCTCGATGCTCTGAGAGCTGTTGCAAATACAAACTACACTGAACCTGGACACCTTTTGAATTCTTGGGAAAAGGACTACGGGGTGGCGGCGGGGACGGGGGCGGGGGGCAGCATGAAATTTCAGTCACTGGTTCCCATATAACTATGAAGAGGTGAGAAAGACGTACAATACACACACACACACACACACACACACACACACACACAATCTTATCCTAGACCCATGTTCTAGCATGTCCTAACTTGACCCCATTCTGAAAGTTCTGAGGAGCCTGAGACTGGGGGGTAAAGATGACATATATACAGCCTTAAGTCTCTTTAACTAGAGCTGGCCCCCCAAAAAGTCAGTGTCGGTGCCTGTATGAGCCTCAGTTCTCAGACTGGGAGGTGGGAAGACCTGGGAAAATACCCCTCTCAAAACTGGTAGGCAAGCAAAGCAGGACCTGTGATCTCACACGAGGGGACTCCACCAGCACACCTCACACTCCACCCGTGGAAAATAATCCAGGAGGATAATGGGGGCAGGGTGATAGGGAGGCCAGAGCTCAGCTACCCCGGACCAGGAGAACAAAAGCGGAGTTACAGCCGCCTCCGCGGCTGCCGCGGGCCGAGCTCTTTGTGACACTTTGTTTGGGACACAGAGAGAAGCACCCCCATCCTCTCCCCTCCCCCCCCCCGACCCCGGGCCCTGCCGGTCTCCGAGAGTTAGGGCTCCTTCCCCCACCCCCACCCGCTGCACCTGGGCTGGGGCGCACCTCCACTGTGCTCACGGCTTTCCCACCGCGCACCCCCAGGCCCCCTGCACCCCAGGCCGCGGCGCCCGGCCTCACGGCCCCTACAAAGCCGCGCGCCCCCGCCCCGCGCCGCGGCCCTCCCCTCCGTGCGGGGCTCCCGGCTCCCCCACCTGGTCCCCTCCCCGGGCCCCCCCCAACTCTCACGCCGGCCCCGCCGCCCCCACCCCGCCCCCCGAAGCGGCGGGCGAAGTTTGCCGGGGCCGCGCGGCGCCCCTCCCCCGCCCCCGCCCCCTGCACCTGCTCCGCGCGCGCCCCCTCCGGGAGGGGCGGGGAGGGCGGCGGCGGGGGGGCGCGGGGGGAGCGGCTACTCACGAGCCCCGGCGGGCGGCGGCGCGGGCGGCGGCGGCGGCGGGCCGGCGGCGCGGGCGTCAGCGTTACGTGGGGCCGGGGGAGATGCGCCGGGCCCCGGCCCCCCCGCCCCCGGCCCGGCCCCCGCCCCTCCCCGGCCCTCCGCCCCCGGCCCGGCCCGCATTGTGTGCGGCGGGAGGCGGCCCGGTCATTAGCATGCGGGGGGCGGCGCGGCGGGCAGCGCGCTCGGGCTCCGGGGCCGGGGGACCCCCGGAGCGGCAAGAGGCGGCCGCCAGGGGGTGCGGGCCTTGGGGGGGCCGGGGGCGTCGCGCGAGGAGGAGGGGGCGGGGGTGGGGCGCGCAGACCGTTCCTCGAGGGGACTGGAGGAGATTGTGAAAGGTCATCTTGTCCTTCCCCCAGCCTCCAAGCAGACTGCCCCTCCCACCCTAGACCCGGACATACCAGGGAAGGAGTTGGCTCTGCCGCTGCTTCTGCCCCAACATGCACAGGCTCGGGAAGTTCTTCCTGGGGTTTTATCTCAAAGCCTCTCCCTTACAATTTGTCTCTCTTTTGGGAGAGGAGGAGGGGCGATTATAGAGATAGTTAATGTCTGCCGTACAAGAAACATTATTAAAGTTACTCTTCCGCCTTTGCCGTTCTTGATAAACACTTCTTGCTCCTGCTTCACGAATTCTATTTTCCGTTCTTTAAGACACTTTAATGGCTCTTCAATGCAACAATATTTACTGAGTGCTTACCAAGCACCCGGCGCTGTGCTCGACACTGGGGGTATGCAGAGAGAAGGGGGGATGTGTTACTTTCTCTCGGCACGATTATAGCCCAAACATTAGTTGCACACTCCTAAGTGGCATACTCAGATTTAGTCAATATTTACTCGATGATTGTTCACGTATTTAGCAGCATGAGATCTTCCCAGTAATCCTCTAATATAAGCTCCATTTACAGAAAAAGTAGATTCTCTCCTTCCACTGACCTGCAAATTCGGGGACATCGCAAGGCCTATATCTCAACCTTGCCATTAAATAAAGTCAACTCTCTTGGTGATCGAAAAAGAGAGGAACTAGACGCAATTTGTCTGGTTCCCTTTAAACTTTGATCCCCGGTGCCCAGGAAATCGGCATGGATACAGTGCTCCAGTGGTGTTGGCTCAGCAGTGAGTAGGGCAGAAGTGGCTAGCTCATGAGGAAAGCGACTCCTCTTCCCTTCCTCCTGGGCCTCTCAACTCCCAAGGATCTTCTGGCTCAGTTTCTTTTATTTACGGTGGTTATAAATAATAGCCACCTCCTTATGTGTGTACTGGGCTAAGCTAATTCGTATGCCTTTTCTCTTTTACGCTCAAGGCAACTCCTTGAGATTGGTATTGTTAAGTTCCCTTCACACATAAGGAAAGAGATTAAGCAACTTGACTGAGGTCAGCCAGATAGATCAGGGACACAGGCACAGGTAAGTATCATCTGGAGACCTCAGGCTCTTGCCTATAGTTGCTCTGTAAAGTATACATTCAGGCCAGCTGGCTCTCTTTCTTAAATGTGGAAATAGATGTTCTCACCTAAGCTTCTGAGCAGGCCCTGTGGTAATATGGACAGCGAGCACATCTGTATATGACCTTCTCAGCACCATTAGTGGCACCTTACCCACCCTGGGATCAACTTCCCTTCGGGGGCATACATATTGTTGTTAGTTCTGTTTATCAGGGAATGGAGTGGAGTTCAATTAGGTAAAATAATGTCACAATAATGTAGCCAAGGTCACTGTCCTGAAAAGGTTGCAGAACTGAGATTCTAGCCCAGGCCTTTGGAGATCGTTGTAATGCAAAAAAATATTGTTGGTATACTATCCTTTTCAAGACCAGCACCTAGGTATTGGTCTTCACCGGATCAGAAACAACCCCCAGTGTACAAGGCTTTCCCTCCCTTTAATCAACTAGTCACCAAGCCCTGGGATGGATCCCTAGTGCCACCCTTAGAAAAAGGTGAGGAAGAGGGACTGCCCAGAGAAGCCAGGGGACAGGGGATGAAAACTGGTCTGGGAACAGGGTTCCCGGTGGAGCAATCCAGACAGTCACACAGAATCTCACTAGGGCAGAATGAGTAATTTGAGGAGGAAGCCAAAGAACAAAGACTGAATGGAAATAAGGGGGAGATTGAGGTCTAGGATGATTTTGTCCATAGCGATGAAGTAAGTGAACCCTGAAGAAGGGCAGAAATAGGGCAATAGGAAGTGGAACTACTGAGGCAGGCCGGGTGGCCAGTGGAGTGAGCTGACAGGCTCATGTCTACATAAGGCCACTCCCTGGATCTTTAGGCCCTCATAGTGACCTTTGCCCCACCACACCTCAGCTCTCTGACAGACTATGTGCCAGGAAAAGACTGTCTGCTCTGAGCTACCAGGCCCCTAAGGAGTACTGTGACCCAGCTGGGTTCCAACCCATTGGAGTGACGGCTTCAGAGTAGGTAGGTGTAAGGTTTCTGGGCCTCAATCCTGAATTAGGAGTGGGCAGAGGGGTCATTGAAAGGGATGTTGTGTATTCTCATTTCCTGAAAAGTCCCATAATGAATTTTTGCAACCCAGGAAATACCACTCTTACAGTCAAGCGAGCAATGGATCAAAATGCTGATCAGCCAAGGCAGGAGAGACCCAGCCTTCGCCTGGAAAAGCTACAGCACTGGGCAAGACACAGACAAAGTGGATTCCTACTGGGGCTGGCGGTGAGGCCAGGTTGCCCCACTTCAGGTTTTAGCTGACTGTACACAGTTCAATTCCACTCACGTTCAGTGAGCACATACCATGCACCAGACACTGTGCTGGAGGTTGGGGGTAGGGGAGAAGAAATGTAAAATTAACAAAGCAAAGCCCTTCATTTCCAAGTAGCTTGCCCTTACCTGAAGGTAAGTGAACTATAAAACAAGACAGAAAGAAAAAAAATTGAAATTCACTTTTTAAACTGCCCTAGCATGGGTACTTTCCTCTACTGTACATTTATCCCAATTAATGATATCTAAACAAGGAAAACATTGTATGGAGGAAAAAGTCTCCGATGGTCCCCTCTAATTGCCCTGCTCTGGCCTCCAGGTGAGCCAGCTATGGCTGGCAATAGCTATGGTCCCCTTCAGTATCTCAGTTTCCTGCTTGACCTCTGCCTGTCACCTGGCCACAGCACTGCCACTTTGGCCTGGAGCCTCGGTAAGACCCACCATAAGGGATGGTGAAAGGAAGGTCCTGGGAACCCATCTCTAACAAAGCTAGAGTTCACAGTTTGCCCTTCTAACCATCTAGGGTCTCCTGACTGGCATTATCACCCTTGAACTTCGAAGAGCACCTCGCATCTGGAAGGTAAGAGAAGAGAATATAGGCCTCCTCCCATTCTCCCAGTACACATGCAAGCACACAAGCACAAACACACACACACAACACACATATACGCATATGCCACTCAACCCAAAAACTGATTTATCCTCTCAGCTGGCTGTCCCTGACTGAAGCAAGTGAGAATGTTAGAAAGCTAACGATTCTGTTTGAAGGTAGGGAAATAGGAGCAGAAATTTGATAGTTGCTTGTTTGTTTTGTGTATGTGTGTGTGTGATGCTGGGAATTGAACCCAGAGACACATGCATGATAGGCAAACACTAGCCCTGGGCTAAAGCTCAGCCCCCACTCCCATAAGTTACTGAGGATGGTCGTGAACATATCCTGTAGCCCAATCAGGCCTCGAACTTTTGATGCTCCGGCCTCCCAAGTGTAGGGGATTACAGGCCTACACTAGTCCTGTGTCTTGAGCTTTGTTTTCAGCTAAGTTGTAAGTGGAGTTTGAGTTTGCAGTGAGTCTCCCAAGCTGGTCAGGGATGAGCTGGCTCACTGGTAGGTGCGGGCCATGATGATATCCAACACCTTCAACCTGATCTTGGGCTTCGTGGCGGTGGTGACTGAGGTGATGAAGACAGCCATGGGAACAGACTCTACGGACTCCTCCCAGGTACTGGTAAATGAAGGCGGAAGGGCAGAAGAAAACGGGGGCTGTACCCCACAAAAGCATCCTCACCCTGCTACCTACAGATGACAGGGTTGCTGGTGCTAGAGGTCAGCGCTGAGGCCTTCACCCTAGGGGGAGTGCTGCTCTCCACATATGCCCTATTCTTGCTGAGCCAGAGGAAGCCTGGATACTTCAACAAGTCAAGGCTGCAGTACCAGGAGCTACAAGAGGTAGGGGGTGCAGGGAGGGAACACGAAGCAGCTAGCTTCCAGCTAACTTTCCATCTGGCTGTCCTAGTCTGTGCGCTTAAGGGCAAATAGTGGGGCAGTAGGGAAGTGAAGGGCTGAAACTGATTGGCTTTCTGGCATTGGACGTTAGTTCCCTAATGATGTTTGTGAAGGAATTGGGTATTTAATGACTGGGGCTACACGTGTGCAAAAACATTAGGAAGCTACCGTAATGAATTATTGGAAAGATTGGAAAAACTGGAAGGGGTTTGCTTCTACCCAGGGTTTCCCCTTTGCTGACTCTAAAATTTGCTTGCATCTGTTTTCAGGGCCTCTCTGAGGTGGAGGAGGTTTCTGGTTTGGAGAACAGTCCCGTGGTGGCTAGCACAGATAATAGAACGGATGAGTGAGTAGGCAAGTCAGGTGCTACTGTCCTCCTACGCCAAGGGAGGCATCTCCAGGCACTTCTGCATCGTGCACCTCCCTTGGACTATAACTGGACTCCCCCAGGATGTGCATGAAGCCCAGAGTGCCCTCAATTTCCCCTCAAACCAGGCCCATTTCTCTTCTCTTTCCCCACTAGAGGGAGATAATATCTGGACTAGAGACCTCCCTCACCTCACGCCTTGTCAAGCAGCTTCCTCCCTTGTATTCTTCGCCTTCTTCCTCCCTGCCTCCTCCATCAAGCTTCACATCTGCCTCATCTCACTGTTCACCATTCACAATCTCATCCACTCCAAGCCCGGTTGCTGCAGCAGCCAACCCAGAAGCCGCGTCCGTTGTGCTCCAGGTCTCCCTTGGATCCGGGTCCTGCTTAATTTACCAGAGACTACAAATCCCAGGATGCCCCGCTACCCCGTGACCTACTGCAAAATAAAGAGCCTTCCCTCGGCGGCGGGGGCGCTGTGCCTCTGCTGAGTGACGCCAGGCTTTGGGAGCAGGGCCTAGCCGAGTTTCCTCGGACGCGACCACTGGCCCCGCGTGCGGGGAGGCGCTGGGAGGGCCGTCGCGCACAGAGGCGCTGCCACCGCGGCCAGGTCACCGCCACCGGCTGCGGGTCTCTAGCCCTCTTCCCTGCAGCTGCCGATACTGGCAAAGGCTGGGGGTCGGCGCTGGGCCAAGCCGCGCTTCCCCAGGTGCTGCCGCCGCGCCCCTCACACGAGTGCCCAGGTTCAAAGTCCTGAGACTTGGAGCGCGCGCGAGAAGGGGGTTGGAGATGATGAGTCAGAGGCGCCGGCCCTCCTCGCCCCCTCCCCCCGCCGCCGGGAGCTGGAGAGGACAGGCTGGCTGGGCAGGCGGGGGTACGGACCTAAGACTTTCCCGCCTCTAGCGAGCACGCTGATGGACCGAGCCCGCGTGGCCGCCACCCTTTCCAAGGCGGGAGCAGGACTGCGCAGGCTCAGCCTTTCGGCCGCCCCCGGCGGGCCTTTGATCCCCGCAGCGGTACGGTCGCTGAAGCTCCTTTTTGTACTGTGCCCACACCACTTATGACCTCTGCAAGTGTACAAAGATGATAGACTCGTTTGGTTTGAGGGGAAAGCCCAGGAAAACGGTGGATCCCAACAGCACCAGGGGGGCAGCTTAGTAGCTGCTGAAAAGTAGAGATTGGACTAGGCCTAAGAGAACTCACCCCAAATTCACATAGTGCCCGGGATGGGTGTTCGCCTCACATCATTTTTGTTCCCACTTGAGAAGGCTTCTTTTCCCTAGAGAATGCTGCTTCTCCGGGCTCAGGCAAGCCCAGGTACCAGTGAGGCTAGAGCGCAGCCTGGCTGGCTTGCCTTGACATTGCAGTGGCGCCAGCTGCAGATCCTTTCTGTTTGTGACACCTTGGGAGTGGTAATAGTCGCCCTATGACAAAGTTACGTGTGAGTATTAGTGGGTGGAGACAGTTCTGGGATCAGGCTCTGGAATGGAGAGAACGCAATCTGGGCCTCCTCCATTTCTTCTCTCCCCCAATCAAACTGCAGGAATAGTGAAGGGCTCATGTGTAAAGGGCTCTGAGAAAAGAATAATTTTCTTCAAAGTCAGGACGTAGTAGCCAAAGAAACTATAGAGGGAAAACAGCAATTAGCTGTCTTCCAGCTTTTACCGCTGTAATCGGAAACCTGGATATTGCATTCTGCGTTTTAAGAGAAACTCAACGACCGTATAAATGGGTCTCTTAGCAATGCTGAACACTCAGGGCCAAAACCTCTGGTTTTATTTCTCATTACTTTGTGTCCAGAATAACCGGCGAGGGCCTTTGTTCATTGTAAATTATTAAGATCGTTAAATGCGGAGGCTCGGTTTTTTTTTTTTCCCCTTTTCAGAAAGACAGGATCTCACAATGCATCTTTGCCTGCCTGGAACTTGCCATGTAGGCCAGGCCTATTTGCTCCACATGCTTGTGAGTGCTGGAGTTAAAAGCATGTGCCACCCACCATGCTTGATCGAGCCTTACTGTATGAAGACCTTACTGTGTCACCATGAAGTTTTTCTCTCGCACAACATCGTGAACTGTGCGTGAGTAATTGCTTAGGAATCCTGCAGTGCTCTTCCCCAAATGGATACATGTTAACTTCCATCACAACTCGTTGGTCAAATTAAGTCATAAAGTCATTAAGTCATGGGTAAGATAATATGGAAGGTAATGGGAAACAGAAACAATTTAAGGAAAAGGTTAGGAATTTGTGGTGAATCTTGAATCGCTCTGTAGTGGAATTTGTCTGTTAGCGACCATGCCCATTTCTACTTGTTTAGTTCAGTGAGCTTCCATGTGAAATTCTTAATGGGAGAAAAATAAAACCAGGGGAATTAGGAAACCTAGATACTGGTTCTGTTGCTTGGGCACATAAAATCTGTCTGAACTTCACTTCTTTCGCATAGCCATTACACCCTGATTCTCCAGATTATATTACTGAATCATAAGGCTAAAATAGAGTCACACAAAAGTACTCTAAAATTATGAGGCGCTTGAGAGGTCGAAAATAAATTGTCTCAAGGCAGATAATGGCGTAAATGAGTGAAGTAGACCGCCTGTGAGTAACAGGACTGCTGGAAACTCAGTAGTACACACTGGTAAATGGGTGTCTGTCCTCAGCTCCAGACACCCTTGTGCAGCTCTGGCTCCAGTAGAGCCATGGTTTCCGTATTTGAATAGAAGAAATTTAGAACACTCTTATTTTAAGAGTATTAATAATGAAATGTTTTTTTAATTCAAGGGTCAGATTCAGCCTAAAGTTCAGTAGACTGAAGTGTCAAGTTCTGTATTATGCAAATATATGACAAAATTTTGGGTTGAATCCCAGCTCTCAGAAGGCAGAGGCAGAAGGATCATTGTGAGTTCAAGACCAGCCTGGTCTACAGAGCTAGATCTAGGACCACTGGGGCTACACAGGAAAACTCTGTTTTGAAAAACAAAAAAAACAAAAACAACTAGAAGAATTTGGGGTTTGGGGTGTACAGTGTGGTTTAATGTAGCTCTTGTGAAACACACCTGTGTTGGAGGGGTTAAACATGAAGTTACCCCTCTAGATACCGCTTTCCAGGAAAGGGTCATTCTGGCTGCTGGAGATATTTCGCAATACCAGAAGAGAGTTTTGATGGTCAGCCGGGAGTGGGGTTGGTAAGGGAATGTGGAAAGGCAGGTACATTCGCATATACATCAGGAGATTGCTGCGAGGGCTCCTCCTCTGGCCTCACCTTTTGCCTGCTTCAAGCCAAAACTGAGTCTTCCCTGTTTCTCATGACTACCCTCTCCACACTGGCCAGAGTCCCTGGCTGCTCTAGGCTGCTGCATTGCTACCCTGCTTCTAGTGACCACTCCATCTGACCCATTCTGCACCAATCTGGCAGCCTCTATGGAGGTCACCCATTTTATTTCAATTAGAACTTAACAAAAAGAGATTGTGACAAGACTCCTGCTGACGTCAGTTTTTAAAGGTCACGACCCTTTCTATTCTCTTGGAAGAGACAGTTCACGATGGGCGGTTTCCTATGAAGCTTAAGCCTGTGAGAGTTAGGGCGTGGAAAACCCATTCTGATGAATGTTACTCTCGTTTCTTTGAAATTCAGTCATTTATTCTGACTTTGAATACAACTGATGATTTTTCCCAAGTGAATTCTCTTCCGTTTCTCAACCTGCTTTTTTGGCTCAGGGGTTTAAGTCTTAGGCTGAGTCCTCTGCTGCCCCCTCGTGGCCTCTTCTTGTCTGGGTTGAGGTATCACAAAAGTCTTCCTTCTAGAAATGGCACTAGAAAGTAGCTTAGTGAGAGCAAAGACACTCCTCTCCACTTTGTGAAGCCTCAACAGACTTCCCCATCCCCACCCCGCATCGCATGCGTCATTGAGCATCTGGGAAACCTGGAAGGGACAGAAAACAGTACAGGAGGCACTAGACTCCATTGGGCCTCCAGTCTGTTATACATTCCTGGCCAGGAGCCACCGGGATCCGTAAACCCGTGTGCCCAGCAGCAACGGGAGGTGGACCTGCCTGTTTAGTCTAATTAATTCGTCTAGAAGTAGGATTCTCCTCATTTTAGTGATAGATCATTGGTGTGGTGTCTGGATGCCATGGGCCTTCCATGTAGTGTCTGGTGCCATTTTTCTTGTCTAGGCCTGCTTACTGTTGCTCTATACTATGACCTCTATTTAGATGGGCCCAACTACTACAGATTCCACATCCAGTTGATGTGCTGAGCAGGATGGCAGTGGTATAGTCCATAGTTCCAATTAATACAAAGGAATCTGAAAACTGTTATTAAGGTCTACCACCAGAGGACTGGGAGACTGCCCTAAGCTGGCAATTGTGCAGGGCGATTGTGCAGTGATTCAGTTTCTGAAGGTGGGAAAGCATTTTCATTTGGTGCTATTTTTTGTTATAACGATATCCGTATAACATCTGTAGTTTAAACAAGTAGTTGCTGGCCCAAAACTTAATCTGAAGACCAGGCTGCCCTCAAGTTTACAGTGATCATCCCGTCTCTGTCTCCTGCATGCTGGAATTACAGGTGTGCACCATCACATGTAGTGAGTCATTTTTTTCAAGATGTGGTCCCACTATGTAATACTAGCTGACCTGGAACTCTGTATATAGACCAAGCTAGCCTCAGACTCACAGAAATCCACTTGTCTGTGCCTCAGATCTTCTGCAAGAGCAACAAGTGCTGTTAACCTCTAACCAGCTGTCCAGCCCCTCGTAATATACACATATACATATGTACATCAATATGTATATATTATATATTTTATATTTTTACATTTTTAAAAAAGATTTATTTATTTAATGTATGTGAGTACACTGTTGCTCTCTTCAGACACACCAGAAGAGGGCATCAGATCCCATTACAAATGGTCATGAGCCTCCATGTGGTTGCTGGGAATTGAACCCAGGACCTCTGGAAAAGCAGTCAGTGCTCTTAATCGCTGAGCCATCTCTCCAGCCCATATTTTTACATTTTAAAATGTATTTATTTTACGTATATGACTTGCCTCTGTGTGTGTGTGTGTGTGTGTGTGTACCATGTGTGTACCTGGTGCCTAAGGTCAGAAGAATCCCTCAAATCCCTTGGAACTGGAATTATGGATGTTTTTAAACTAATATGTGGATGATTGTGGAAACAGAACTGAAGGCAGCTCCTCTGAGGAAGCAACAAGTGCTCTTAGCTACTGAGTCATCTCAGCATTTTTAGTTGATACACCCATACTCTCTAATCTGAGTGACTGACCCTGGGCAAGGTTGTAATGCAAGATGGCTGGTATTCTAAAAGCAGAGTTTCTTCTCATTAGTTAGGGGGGTCATTGCTCTGAAGAGACATCATGACCAAGGCAACTCTTATAAAAGAAAACATGTAATTGGGGCTGGCTTACAGGTGCAGAGGTTCAGTCCATTATCATCATGGTGGGAAGCATGGCAGCATCCAAGCAGACATGGTGCTGGAGAAAGAGCTGAGAGTTCTACATCTTGATCCAAAGGCAGCAGAAAGAGACTAGATTTTTTATTCCACACTGGGAGGAGCTTGAGCATGTAAGACCTCAAAGCCCCACATTTGTGGTGACATACTTCCTCTAACAAGGCCACACCTCCTAATAGTGCCACTTCCTATGGCCAAGCCTTCAAACACATGTATCTATGGGCGCCATACCTAATCATGACCATACTGGTTTAACATTATTAGTATTTGGATCATACGGGTTTTTGTTGTGGAGGACTACTCTGCCCTGCCCCTCATTACTGACCAATAGATATCTACTTGACCTCCCCACTACTATGACAACCAAAACTGTTTTCCAAACTTTGTTGGGTAGCTCCCAAAGGAGCAAAGTCACTCCACCCTGCCTTGAAATGCAATGTCCTAGGAGGATATAAGGATGTAGTGAACATTCTTAAGATTCTTGTACTATGGAGACAAACAGAAGACCTAGAACAACAAAGGCTCATCCAGATGTCTGCACTTCTCCCCTTGCATTGCTGCTGTCCCTTCTGTGCCTCTTTCAAGGTTTTTTATTTATTTATTTAAAATTCTTAGCCGGGCGGTAGTGGCGCACGCCTTTAATCCCTGCACTTGGGAGGCAGAAGCAGGTGGATTTCTGAGTTCGAGGCCATCCTAGTCTACAAAGTGAATTCCAAGACAGCCAGGGCTACCCAGAGAAACCCTGTCTCAAAAAAAAAAAAAAAAATACTTGTTTTCGTGTGTATGAACATTTTGTATGCATGTTTGAAAGTATACCACATGACTGAAATGCACATAGAGGGCAGAAGAGGGAATCAGGTCCCCTGAAACTGGAGTTACAGACAGTACAGAGCTACCATCTGGGTGATGGGAGCTGAACCTGGATTCTCTAGAAGAGCAGCCAATGCTAAACCACTCTCCAGCTCCCCAGGCCCCTCCTGCCCCCTTTAAGATTCACCTGCTGCACTTAGAGGCTGGAAGAGGGCACTGGTATCCTGGAACTGGAGTTATCAACCATTCAGTCCTTCATGTAGATACTGGGAATCCAACCCAGCTCCTCTGCAAGAACAGCAAGTGCAGCTGCTTAACTGCTGAGCCATCTCTCCAGTCCCTCCTCCTGAGGGTTTTTTTTTTTCCCTTAAGATGAGTGGCAACTTAGTTACACAGCTCAGTTTTACACTCTGTGCCTTCATGGACAGTAGCCAGGCACAACTATATTTTGTAGCATTTTCCCCTTGCTGTTGAAGCTGTCCTTTTCTCTCTAGCAGCATTACAAATTCTGAACCAGTTTTTATGCTTTTGTGTCACTAAATAAGTGTGGCCATGCTTAAAAGCCCTTTAGTCCACTCTCTCATCCAAAAGATCAAGTTCAACCCTTTTAAAATGGGACACTGCCTTTTGTGATCTGGCCCCCACCTAACTTACATTGTTATCTCTCATGTGCCTTTCCTTGCATCTGGTGACTTGAAGAAGGGAGCATTAATGTAGAACTTTAAATCATTTTTTAAAAAAAATGTTTTGGGTGCTAGAGAGATAGCTCAGTGGTTAAGAGCATGTAATTACAGAGGACCCTTGTTCAGCTCCCAGCACCCACATAGTAGCTCACTGCTACTGCCTATAACTCCAGCTCCAAGGGATCTAGCAATCTCTTGTGGTTTCTGTAGGCTCCTGCCCTCACTCATCACTCACGCAAACACACAAATGGACACATAATTAAAAATAAAATTAAAATGTTAAAAAAAAATAGGGCTGGAGATATGGCTCAGTGGTTAAGAGCACTGACTGCTCTTCCAAAGGTCCTGAGTTCAATTCCAAGCAACCACATGGTGGCTCACAACCATCTATAATAGGATCTGATGCCCTCTTCTGGTGTGTCTGAAGACAGCTACAGTGTACTCATATAAATAAAATAAATAAATGTTTTTTAAAAAATGTTTAAAAATTATACACACACACACACACCAAATACTCCTCCCTTTGCCCCCACTTTTGATTGGCCCAGTGATGATTATGCCAACGGCAGGGACTTAGCCACCGGCTGAGGAAGGGTCAGGGCTGTTTGTTGCATATGTTACTGAGATGTTAAAACAAATTACTGGTGGGAAGTCAAATCATGTCAAAATAGCTGACTCAAGAATTCTCACTTTGCATATATGTTTACTTTCAAGTCTTTCTCAAGCTGTTGTATCCAGTCCTAGCCAGTTAGCAGTTGCTGCTTTCTATCCTCCGAGGTTCCATCTGTTCAGCCCTCATCCTCTTTGGGAAGCTCCCTTGGCCTCTTGTACCACCACGATTATGTTACTCAAGTCTCCTTGGGGTTCCACATACAGTTCTACACTTACATTTTATGAAAATTACCGGTTATGTACTAACAGAAAGAAACACCTGTGTCTTTATTTTGAGACAGGAGCTTTATGAATAGCTCAAGCCGGCTTGATGGTGCTATCTTTACCTCTTTTTTTTTATTTTTTTAATTTAGTTTCAGTTTTATGGGAGACGGGGTTTCTCTGCCTAGCACTGGCTGTCCTGGAACCCTCTCTGTAGACCAGGCTAGACCAGAGATCTACCTGCTTCTCCCTCCCGAGTGCTGGGATTAAAGGCATGAACATACCAACCTTTAAGAGTTTAAGACCAGGCGGTGGTGGCGCATGCCTTTAATCCCAGCACTTGGAGGAAGAGGCAGGCAGATTTCTAAGTTCGAGGCCAGCCTAGTCTACAGAGTGAGTTCCAAGACAGCCAGGGCTACACAGAGAAACCCTGTCTTGAAAAACTAAAAAAAAAAAAAAAAAGTTTAAGACGGAGAGATGGTTCAGTGTCTCAGAAAATACGATGCCCTTCCAGAGAGGTTAGCTTTGTTCCCCAGCACCCACATGGCGGAACTGTACTACAGGTGTGCACCATCATGCCTGGCTTACCTTTCACTTCTTATTTTTATTAGTTTTTTTGAGAGTTTTGCACGTGTTTTGATGACATTCATTCCCCCTTCCCCAATCCACCCACTTCACTATCCACCTACATTTGTATCCTCCTTCCTTCTTTACCCATCAAGACCAATTTGGGCAGGCCAAATATTCTTGCATGTGTGGACAGTGATCAACTTACCAGAGGCTACATGCTTAAAGAAGACTACCCCTTTTTCCCTCTCCCAGCAGCTAATAATTGCTAATAGCCCCCTGGCTAGGGTGGTATGTGTGCCTCTCTTCATGCTGGGATTTGTTTTAGTTTGGGCTTGCACAGGCATTGCACATACTGTTGAATCCACTGTGTGTTTATGTGTACGGCTGCCCTGCTGTATTGAGAAGATGTTCCCTTGTAGTTATATACCAACTCTGGCTCTTATACTCTCTCTGCCCTCTCTTCTGCAATGATCCTTTTTGCTTGGGAGGAGTGAGGAGGTATATATGTTCCATTTAGGGCTGAGGATTCCGCAGTCTCTCAGTTCTGCACCTTGACCACTGTGCATCTCTGTGTTAATCACCGCATACTGCAAGTAGAAGCTTCTCAGATAAGAGATGCATTCATCTACAGGTGCAATGATAAGTCATTAGGAGTCAGTTAAATACTTTATCCATTTAGCACTATAATAATAATCGGTTCTCCACTAAGGCCTATGATCTGTCTAGCCATGGGTTCTTGGCCCTTATAGTGGTGCCATGTATGGGTTTCATTTTATGGAGTAGGACATAAATCTGATCAGAAAGTGGATGGTTACTCTCCTGATGTTCACACCACTATGACATCAATGAGTATGTTTTGTCAGACCAGCCATTATTGTATAAGGTTCATGTCTGTGTATGACTGACTATTACTTTCCTCCTCCAGTAGGTGATAGCACCCTCTGGCACTGTGAAAGCTAACCCGTAGCAATAAAACTTCGAGGTCAGTACCAGCTTGATTTCTCTGCAAGAACTCCAGTATGTGGTGTTTTCAGCCTAGGGTATTACTGTCATATTCTGGAGGATAACCAAGAGTGGCGATAATGCTGTGTGTATATGAGTGCTTTGTTTGCATGAGTGTGTGTGTGTGTGTGTGTGTGTGTGTGTGTGTGTGTGTGTATGTGTGTATACATATGTGTGCCTGCTGCCCAAAGAGGCCAGAAGAGAGTATCTGATTCCCTGAGACAACTTACAAAAAGGGTAACAGAGGACCTCCATGTGGGTGCTTAACCACTGAGCTATCTCTGCTGCCCTATTTACCTTCTTTTTGCTTCTGCTATCTGAGGACACAGTGTCTATCATTGGCCTTACTGAAATTTTTATTTGCATTTCATCTTTTGGGGCAGGGAATCAAATGAAAACTATTTGCTTGCTTATTTTGAGACACAGACTCAGTATGTAGGCCAGGCAGATCATGAACTCAAGGACCTCTTACATTAGCCTCCCTAGAGCCTGGATTACAGCCAGAGCCAGCATGAAGATTTTAGTGTGGAATCTCCAGTGTTCACCACCACCGCTT
The DNA here is from genome assembly GCF_008632895.1 of Mastomys coucha. Lineage (NCBI taxonomy): Eukaryota > Metazoa > Chordata > Mammalia > Rodentia > Muridae > Mastomys > Mastomys coucha. The sequence goes on from NW_022196915.1 coordinate 38,482,156, forward strand.
TCCTTAGAAAGCCCTCATCCCAGATTACATATTTTATTAACACCTCTTCTATCTGGTGGTTTTAATTTTTTTCAGTTAAATATCTGGAACTTTCTAGTGCAGGATTTGTGAGAGAACCACAGCTTATTTGATTTATACCTAGTTACCTGGCTATTCCCAGATTACTTATTACTTTTTAAAAGTGAACCTATCCTTAGCGAGTAGGAAATAGTTCCACTAACTGTACCAGAGCTCCCTGGTGGGTGCTGGATTCTGGCAGTTTTCTTCTTTCTTTCTTCTTCTTTTTTAAAGATTTAGTTATTATTATAAATAAGTACACTGTAGCTGTCTACGGGTGGTTGTGAGCCACCATGTGGTTGCTGGAATTTGAACTCAGTAAGGCCAATGGTGGTGGTTCATGCCTGTAATCCTAGCACTTGTGAGGCAGAGGCAAGAGGATTAACATGCATTGAAGGCCAGCCTGGTCAACACAATTTCCAGGCTAGACAAGGCTACATACTGAGACATTCTTTAGACAACACAAACAGGGCTGGAGAGATGGCTCAGTGTTAAGAACACTGACTGCTCTTCCAAAAGTCCTGAGTTCAAATACCAGCAACCACATGGTGGCTCACAACCATCTGTAATGAGATCTGATGCCCTCTTCTGGTGTGTCTGAAGACAGCTACAGTGTACTTACATTATAATAAATAAATAAATCTTTAAAAAAAAAAAAACACAAACAAAAGACCTACTCCAAACTTGAGTGCTTATGACACTCGCATAGAATGTAAGGCAGGATGACAAAGGCTAGCATTTAGCAAGGAAATAGCTAGTCTTCTATTGATGACAATGGGAACAATGAGGTAAAGCAGCTGGAGCTGGAGAGCTAGCTGGGAGTTAGGATTATCTGTGCTTACAGACAGCCTGGATCTACTTCCCAGCACCCACATGGTGGCTCACAACCATCAGTAATGGGATCTGACGCCTTCTTCTGGTGTGTCTGAAGACAGCAACAGTATATCCATATAAATAAAATAAATATTCTTTTAAAAACTTTTTTAAAGGAACAACTAATTTATCAAAAAAATTAAAATGCCCAATAACATAAACAAAGTATTTATATCTACAGTATTAAGTGTTAAGTTTCAAACCCAGGACAAATGGCTGAGGTACCTATTTAACATAGTAAAGTGGACCTGGCCTCCTGGTTCTCCCAATGTCCTTTAGTCCCAACCTGTTACAGGTATGGCTGGGGCAACCCTAATCCCTACCTGAACTCTCCAGCCAAGGGCTGGGTTGCCCTTCCCCTAGAGGCTCTTTCCTGTGTAATCCAGACCTCGTGGTTCCCCACCCCTTTTGTACCTTTGGCCTCCTGGCTGCTGCAAATGACTCTCCCCTCTCCCTGTGCTTCCCCTCTCCCTGCGCGGCTCAGGCTCACAAGGGCTCTGGACTCTCCCAGATGTGTCTGCCTCTGGCTATACTTACCCTTTTTATGGACAATAAACTTTCTCCTTCACCATACCTAGGAGTCATCTCCTTTTTCTTTTTCATTCATCAAGTACAATTTAAAACAGTAAGATGCCATTTTGTATTAGTCAGATTATTAAACTTTTAAACACATAAAACTCAATGTTGATAAGTATTTGAGAAAATAGGCTCTGTTGTTATTGTTGTTTGTTTCAAGATAGGGTTTCTCTGTGTAGCCCTGGCTGTCCTGGAACTAACACTAACTCTCTCTCTCTCTCTCTCTCTCTCTCTCCAGGTTGACCTGGAACTCACAGAATCCACCTG
>NW_022196915.1:38484071-38497719 GCF_008632895.1 Mastomys coucha
AAAAAAAAAAAAAAAAGTAATTTAAGAAACTTATTCTGTTCCTAGGCATGGAAGTACAAACTTACAATCTAGCTGAAGAAGGCTGAAACAAAAGAGTTTGAGGCCAGTCTAGGTTACATAGTGAATTGTAGGGCAACCTTAGCTACATAGTAAAAACTTGTCTCAAAAACAAACCCCAAGGCTGAGGAGATGGGCACACAAGCATAAGGACTTGAGTTCAAGTCCCCAGCACCCTTATTGAAGACTGAACATGGCCACACAAGCCTATAATCCGAGTGTTGGAAAGGTGGGCACAGGAGAATTCCTCATACCCTACCTGGTCAACCTAGCCAAACTGGTGAGTTCCAGTCTCAGTGAGAGGCTCTGTCTGACAAAAGGAAGTGGAGGGCAATTGAAAAAGGCACCTGGTGCACCTCTGGCTTTCATACTCACGCAAACACATGTACACATACACACTAGAACATGATACAAGCACAGCACACACATTACCTACTATAATACCTAGCAATTCTGCTTTTTTAGGATTTATTTTCAGAAATGTCTTGAAGCTATACATGAAATTACTTACTGAAAAGTATATTATAGCATTAATTTTTTTTAGATTTATTTATTTTATGTATATGAGTACACTGTAGCTGTCTTCATATACACCAGAAGTGGGCATAGGATCCCATTACAGATGGTTATGAGCCACCATGTTGTTGTTAGGAATTGAACTCAGGTCCTCTGGAAGAGCAATCAGTGCTCTTAACCACTGACCATCTCTCTAGCCCCCAATAACATTAATTTTAAAGTTACAAAGGTGCAAGATAAATATCCAGGAGTCAAGAAGTTTATTTTTATTTTATGCTATTTTGTTATTTTGTTTTGTTTTTCAAGACAGGGTTTCTCTGCTTTAGTTGTCCTGGAACTCACTGTGTAGATCAGGCTGGCCTCAAACTCACAGAGACCTGCCTGCCCCTGCATCCCAAGTGCTATTAAAGGTGTGCACCAGCACTTCTTGGATTATTTGTGTGTGTGTGTGTGTGTGTGTGTGTGTGTGTGTGTGTTACTACTGTTTTTTTTTTGGTTGTAAGAAATTTTTGTAAGAATGTGTAATATGCTTAGAAAATCAAATATACTAGGATGAAAATAATAGAGAAAGCGGAGGAGGAGGTGGCTAGGGAGACACTTAGTGACTAATAAAATTGATGTACAAACATGAGAACTGGAGTTCCAATATCCAGAACCCAAGTAAAACTGGGTGTGGCAGCAAACACAAAATCCCAGTGCCCTACAGTAAGATAGGTAGATACAGAGGTGTCCCCAGAAACTTGGGGGCAAGCTAACCTGATGCATGCAGCTAACCTGAAGCATGCATCTAACCTGATGCATGCAATTAACCTGGTGCATGCAGCTAACCTGGTGCAGGGAGCAGAAAAATAACAAATTCTTCCTAAACAAGGTGGAAGACAAGGACCAGCACCAAGGACATTCTTTGACTTCCACGTAGTCACCTCTGCATGCATGAACCCTACATATCACAAGCCTGCTTGCACACACATCCATCATATGTTCCAAAAGATTTTAATTTAAAAAAGCACCTTCCATTCAATTTGAAAGTGAACAAAGAGGGCTGGCTGAACGTGGTGGCTTGTGTGGCAAGTGCTTTATCAGCTGCCCATCTCCTCAGTCCTGGGGTTTGTTTTTGAGACAAGGTTTTGCTATGTAGCTAAGGCTTCCCTATAATTTACTATGAAACCTAGACTGGTCTCAGACTCTTTTGTTACAGCCTCCCTAATATAAGTTTGTAGATGCTAGATTGTAAGTTTGTATTTCCATGCGTAGAACAGAATACATTTCTTAAACTGTAGGCATACATTTTTAATTACTTAGCACCCAAGGGTTGACTTGCTAGAAGTACCAAAAGACAAAACAAAACTGGGCAGTGATGGCACATGCCTTTAATCCCAGCCCTCATGAGGCAGAGGCAGGAGGAGCTCTGTGACAATGTTGTCCCAGGACAGCCAGAGCTACCCAGAGAAGCCCCGTCTTAAACCCTAACCCCAACCCTCACCCAAAAGAAGTGAACAAATGATCTATTAGACATTTCTATGAAGCAAACATAAAAATGGTCAACAAGCTCGTGAAACATAAAGGTTCTTCTATGACTGTATCTTTGTGTATTTGTGTTAGCGGTTCAAACTGCTGCATGCTAGGCAGGTGTTGTTTCTTTTCTTTTAATTAATGTTTTCTTTCCTTTTCTTTATTTTTTTATTTGCTTTTGGTTTTTCCCGGCAGTGTTTCTCTCTGTAGCCCTAGCTAGCTGCCATGGAATTCACTCTGTAGACCAGGATGGCCTCAAATTCACAGAGATCTCCCTGCCTCTGCTGGAATTAAAGGTATACGACACCACCACCCAGCTTCAATTAATTCATATGTGAGTGTATGTCTCAGCACTGTGTGTGCAGTGTTCAATGAAGTTAAAAGAGGGTGTCAGGTCTCCTGGAATTGAAGATACAGATGGTTGTGAGCCGCTACGTGGGTGCTGGGAATTGAACCTGGGTCTTCTGCGATTGCTCTTTGCAGCTGAGCCATCTCTCAGACCTATTGTTTGTTTTCTTGATGTTAGCAATCCCTACTAGGAAGAGATAGAATTTTAGTACAGTTTTGACCCGCACTTCCCTGGTGGGTAGAGTAGCAGTTTTGTCTTGTTTTGCTTTAGAATTTATGTGGAAATTCCTCTGTCTTTTTTTGAAACTAGGCTACCACAAGCTTGTAGAGTAGACAATGATAGTCCTTAGTGTTGTAGCTACAAGTGTGTGCCACCACACCCAGCTTCTTTTGAGAAACATTTGCCGCTGTTTGTTGATTGGGTTTTTTTTTTTTTTTTTTTTTTGGTGTTTCCAGTTCTTATTCATCGTTGGAGAGGTGACAAAGATTTCTTCCCCTGGGTGGGTTGTCTTCTATCTGCAAGTGTTTTCTTTATTACAAGAAGCTTTTAAATGTGATGTAATGATGTAATACCCTCTGGCCATTCTTGTGCTATTTCAGAAACTATTGGAGCTCCATTCACAACCATGTTTGTGCCTAGCTCTTCAATTCTCCCCTAGCATTCCAAAGTCCCAGTTCCTACATTATAAGTATTGAATTTGGTTTTGTAGAGGACAAGAGGGACCTATTTTAGCTCTTTTGTATGTAAATATCCAGTTTCCTCAGCATCATTTGTTAAAGATGTTGACCTTCTTCCAATGTATGTTTCTGGCTCTTTTGTCAAGAATTGGATGGTTGAGTTGAGCTTGGCAGGACACACCCACAACCCAGCTCTTTCTGAATAAAGATGCCCTGGAGAGAGCTGGCTGTGCCTCCCAAACACTTCACTGGCTGCCCGGGAAAAGGCCCAGTGGGTTTGTAGGGAGTCCTCAGAGTTACCAGGAAAGAACTTGTTGCCTCCCCTCCCCCACAGGCCACAACTCTGCAGGGAACCGGCTCCGGCTCACCCCTCCCAGCACACAGCACCACAGAAGCTTGCTGCAGCCAAAGAGATTGAGAACTTCACCTTTCAACTCTGTGAAGCTGTGCCAGTAACCCACTCCATAAGAATCTTCTACTTTCTTATTTTCCGTTATTTGATGTCCACATCTGCCCATGTATCTTGGGACGTTTTTGCTTTTGTCTGTGTACTGCTCGCTTCAGTTTTAGGAATGCTGTGCATGTGTCTTCACCCAGCCTCAACAAATCAGGCTTTACAACACCTTCCACCCGTGCATTTGAATGCTTTTTTATACTTCATGTACATCAGACACTTTTCTTATTACTATATCTTTTCCTCTTTCCCCTTAATGCTTCCTCCTTTTTATCTTTTAAAGATTAATTTTTTGTAACTTTCATTTTTTTCAAAACCTTATTTTTAATGATGGCTCTTAATTGCTTTAACCTTTTTTTTAGGCCATCATCCACCAGAGATAGTGGGAAAGAAAGGATATGGGGTTGGGGTGGGGGGTTGGGAAGTGGTCGTGTTTAGAAAGGTTCTTTGGAGCAACTCCCATCTGTGTTGTCTGGAAATCAGCAGTTCAGTTCATAAGTTAGCAGGCAGCAGCAGCTCGATCCACTCACAAACACTTCATGGATACACCAGCAGTCCAGTTCAGTGGTGACTGGGATAGCAAACATGAATCAGCAGTGGTGGCACTACCTAGCAAAGACAGCCATGCCTCAGCCTCAGCTCAAGTCAGCAGGAGGGACTAGGAAGAACACCAGAAGAAGTTCTCAGCTGTGTCTCACTCAGGGAAGTGAAGATCAGTGAAGACCCAGAAGTGTTGCACAGCTAGTTCTATAAGCAAGCCGAGCTCAGCCTCACTGTCCATCAAGTCCTATTTATACCCTCTAAACATCACGGGTCCTCCACAGGTCTTGCCTCAGGGTGTACATCTGTCTCAGCTGACACCACTCTGCAAATCAGCCCAAGTCCGCTGAAGCAGCAAGAAACTGCTGAACACCACCACAAGTTTTTTGGTGCATTTCTCCCTATGGTGTCTCGACAAATGTAGCTCAACTACACAATGTAAGGCGGATCAATACATGCATACTGTTAGCAAAGAATCCTTTAACACATGTCCTTTCACATGCTTCCTTTAGCAGAACATCCTCTCTCCTGTGTCTGTCTGATTCAACAAAAATGTTCCTTCATACGTCTACCTTAGTCTTTCATCTATGCCCACTTCAGGAAAACACTCCTTCACATGTTTGTTCCAGAAAAGCACCATCCAACGACTTTCCTAAGAACCCTCAAGTTTCCAATTCATTTTTTAGATTTATTTATGTATGTGTTTGCCTGCATATGTGCCTATGTACTATGTGCATAAGATGCCTAAGGAGCCCAGAAAAGGGTATTGGATAACCTGCAAATAAAAAACGGCCCTTATGAGCTCATTTGTTTAAATACTTGGCCAGGTTGGTGGAACTGTTTAAGAAAGATTAGGAGGTGTGGCCTTGTTACAGGAGGTGTGTCACTGGAGGATGGCTTTGAGGTTTCAAAAGATTCACACCTTTCCCATTTAGCTCTCTTCCTCTTGCTTGTGGATCAGATGTAAACTCTCCACTACAGCTCTAGTGCCATGCCTGCCTGCCTGCCTGCTGCCATACTTGTCATGGACTTTAGCCCTCTCTAACCATGAGCTCTAAATTAAATATTTTCTTTTGCTGGGCTGTGGTGGCACACGCCTTTAATCCCAGCACTTGGAAAGCAGAGGCAGGCAGACTTCTGAGTTCAAGGGCAGCCTGGTCTACAAAGTTGAGTTCCAGGACAGCCAGGGTTATTCGAAATCCTGTCTCGAAAAAACAACAACAACAAAAAAGAAATATTTCCTTTTATAAGTTGCCTCAGTCATGGTGTCTAGCACAGCAATGGGAAAGTAACTAAGACCCCTGGGACAGGTGGTTGAGGGCCACCATATGGGTACTGGGAATTGAACCCAGGTCGTCTGAAAAAGCAGTCTGTGTTCTCCACCAGCCCCTCTTGAGACAGTCTCTCTATAAAGTTCTGACTGGCCTTGAACTTACAAAACTACTCTTGTCTCTGCCTCCCTAGTACTGGGATTTAAGGAATGTGCCACAACACTTGGCCTTTTTATACTTCTTAACTATAACTTTCTGTAGGTTTAACAATCTCTAAATCCCCTTCTACCTCTATTTTTTCTTTCCAGTATTAATATAATAAAGAATCCTTATTTTTAGCAACCCTACATCCCTCCTGGTTTTAATTTTATGAACTTAAATGAGAGTACACTCCCTACAATCCTTGGTGGTTTAACCTCCAGCAGTTCCTGATGCCCAAGGGGCCACTGTTACTAATTGATTAATACAACTCGTACATTAATGCACTAATGGAATCCCATTGCATGGTGGGAATATCCAGTAGCCGTGGCTGTTCTCCCAATTAATATCCTACTTGTAGGGGATAGAGCTCACACTAGGCAACCAGAGATCCTGAACTGAGGAACTATTTTCTGAACTGCACACTCAACTCGGCCACATCCAAGTCCCATATAAATGTAACAAATACGCTGGGCAGTGGTGACGCATGCCTTTAATCCCAGCACTTGGGAGGCAGACGCAGGCGGATTTCTGAGTTCGAGGCCAGCCTGGTCTACAGAGTGAGTTCCAGGACAGCCGGGGCTACACAGAGAAACCCTGTCTCGAAAAACCAATAAATAAATAAATAAATAAATAAATACTCCAACTGAAATAATATAGCTGACTTTAAAAACTGAACCAAGCAAGGAAACAACACCAGATGCATAAGTCCCAACTCAGTAACGTAAGAAACACAAAAACCCAAGACAACTCCTCCAAAAGTTTTCGTTGTTTTGCTGGATTGACATGTTGTCAAACTGCCTGCTAAGTATCTCTGCTTTTACCCACAATTACTGCTGCTCTCAACCTTGGCCAAAGAAGCTTCTCTCTGCAGTGGGCAGCAGTTAACACAGAGACTCAAGAGTGGTCAACATGCTAAGCCACATGACTGCTCAGTGCTCGGCCCTTAGTCTGTATCAGTCTACTCAAGATGAGACTCGGGGAGCATCCTAAGAGAGCCTAAGGTCTGGAGGATGGTGGGGAGTGTGGTGAGATGCTGACTTCCTGACAGGACATGATCTTGTGAACTCACTGCAGCTATCCAGATCACTCAACATTCCAGCGAGTGGAATGTTGGACTAGTTGGACTCAGTGGGTTTCAAAACAAAACAAAACAAAATACAACCCCCAAAAGGAGAGGACTTGAAGTAGGAAGGGGATGCATTGACGGGTGTCCTTGGGGGAGTTGGTGGTTGTTATGATCAGAATGCATTGTATATGAATATATGAATATGATATATGAAATTGTCAAAGAATAAGATATAGATATATATACATATATATATATATATATATGCTCTTTGACATAAATGTAAGATAAAATTTGTAAAACTCAACATCTCTAGCGAGAGAGATGACTCAGTGTTAAGGGGCATATACTGGTCTTCCAGAGGACCCAGCTCAGTTCCCAGAACCCACATCAGATGGCTGGCAACCACCTGTACCTCTGGCTCCAGGGGATCTGACACATTTTTCCAATCCCCATAGATACCTGTGTACACACATGACACAAATGACACAGAGACACATATGTAAGAAAAATACATCTTCCTTTAAAAAGAATTCAAACATCTCTTCATAAGAGTTCGAGGCCAGCCTGGTCTACAGAGTGAGTTCCAGGACAGCCTAAAGAAACTAGGAACAGAAAGCTCACACTTGGTCGTAGCAAAGGCTGTGTTAGCACAGAAATACCCAGTCTTGAGGCTGTTATGAGCAACTACATAAGACACTTGGGAGCCAGAAGGAGCACATGGCCATAAGTCCAGCACTTGGGCAGTGAAGCCAGAAACGTGTGTTTGAGGCCATCTAGAAGTGGCTACATAGAGAACTTAAAGCCAGCCTGGGATACTTGAGACCCTGTCTCACAAAAGAAAGGAAGGAAGGAAGGAAGGAAGGAGGGAAGGAAGGAGGGAAAGAGAGAGACGGGTCTACAAAGAATGGGTGAATTCTTACAAATAGTACCAACCAAGATTAAATCATGAAGGAACAGGGGGCTTGAGAGGTGGCTCAGTGGTTAAATGTGTGCTGCTCCTCTAGAGGACCCAAGTTCAATTCTTAACATCCACAGCAGGTGACTAACAACCACCTGTGACTAGCTTCAGGAGATCTGACACTTCTGGCCTCTGCAGGCACCCACACATATGTAGCATACACACACACACACAAATGCACATAAAAATGATTAAAAATGAAATAAAGCTTTAAAATCATGAAGAAATAGAAAAGACAAACAAACCAATAATGATCTATGAGCACGGACTATGATATTTGTGCTGGTTAGTTTTTTTTTTTTTTTTTTTTTTTTTTTTTTTTTTTTTTTTTTTTTTTTTTTTTTGCTGGTTAGTTTTTTTGTCAACTTGACACAAGCTAGAGTTCACCTAGGAAGAAGAGGTGACTTCAGTTAAGATTGGGTGGTGCCAACCCTAGGGAGGTAGGTGGTTCTGGGTTATATAAGAAAGCTGAGTAAGCTTTCTTATATGATTTTATATTTCTTCCATGATCTCTGCTTCAACTTTTTCTTGTTGCTGTTTTTGTTTGTTTGTTTTGTTTGAGACAGGACTTCTCTGTCTTTTTAAAGGAAGATGTATTTTTCTTATATATGTGTCTCTGTGTCTTTTATTTGTGTCATGTGTGTACATAGGTATCTATGGAGATCAGAAAAAGGTGTCAGATCCCCTCGAGCCAGAGGTACAGGTGGTTGCCAGCCATCTGATGTGGGTTCTTGTAGGATGCCGTCCCGCAGCTCCTACTTGCGTGGGGTTCCACGAACCGAGGATTTGGAGACCTGCAATGAGTGGCAGAGAAAAGAGACACGACGCCAGGAGAAGGTTCTCATCAAGGCGTAACTTTACTTAGTGAACACGGAGTATATATATACTTAGATAAGCACAGGCATGCATATTACATTCAGGTGAGAACAGACATTCGGCAGGATCAAAGCTAAAACTCTAACACAAAGGATTCCAGGACAGGATAGAGAGATCAAAGGTTCACGGCTTCCTAGGGAACTGGTCTCTGGTTCCGATTCATATACATAGGCTCCAAACCCCCAGCGAGTTGAGTCTCTGGTTTCGGTTTCAGTGGGCACAGCAGGGCTCCCACAGGTTCTCGGAACTGAGCTGGGTCCCGAACTCGCTATATAGACAAGATAGCCTAAACTGAACAGAGATCTGCCTGCTTCTGCCTCCTGAGTGCTGGGATTAAAGGTGTGCACCACCATAACCATGCTCTGCTTCAGGTTTTTATTTGTTTTAGATTTATTTATCTATTTATTTAATGTATGAGTGCTCTGTTTGCATGTACACCTTCATGCTAGTAAAGGGCATTGCATCCCAGTTCAGAGGGTTATGAGCCTCCATGTGGTTGCTGGATGCTCTCAACCCCTGAACCATCTCTCCAAGGCCTCTGCTTCAGTTTTTTTGCTTCCAGGTTCCTGCCTTAAGCTCCAGCCCTGGCTTCCCTTTGTGATGGACTGTGCTTAGGATTTGTAAACCAAATAAATTCTTTCCTACCAAATAAACCCTTTCCTTGCCAAGTTGCTTTTGGTGGTAATTGTTTTATTCCACGAATTGAAAGCAAATTAAGACAAGACTGACATAGTGATGAGCCATCTTCCATTGAGAAACCTAGAATGTAATGGTTTTGCTGCTGAATTCCACTGAGCATTTAAAGGAAAATGAATTCGAATCTCTTCTAATGATATTGAAGAGGAGAGAACCTCTCAAACTCATTTTACTTATTTTTAAATAATTTTCTTTAATCTTGAGAATTTCATATATATGTATAATGAAATATGGTCATATCCAACCTTAATACCCCTCCTCCAGCCTCCTCTATATCCCCCCAACTTCTTGTCTTTTTTTTTTTTTGATAACCCTCTAAATCCACTTAGTGCTTGCTGCCGATAGTGTAGGGTCATCTAACCTAACAGTGGCCAACGCACTCGAAATAGGATTCTTCTCCCCCACAACTATTGACTTCAAATAGTTTCTTAATCTGGTGGGCCTGAAGGACCTGTCTCCCATCTATGCCAGAATTTAGGCTGGTTTGATCCTGTTCATGTAACCACAGTGGTTGTTAGTTCATGGGTGTGTAATTATGTCATGTCCAGAGCACAGAGCTTCACAGTACTCCTCATCATCTGGCTTTTTCATTCTTTCTACCTCCTTTTCCATGGTTCCCATTCTTTTTATGAAGCCAGCATTACCCTGTTAACAAAGCCAGACAGAGATAATATACCAAAAAGTATAGGCTAATATCCATGGTGACTATAGAGGCATACATCCTCAACAAAATAGTAGCAAACTGAATTCCTTGGCACATTAAAAGGGTCATTCACAGTGGTAGTGACGCACGCCTTTAATCCCAGCGCTCAGGAGGCAGAGGCAGGTGGATCTCTTTGAGTTCAAGGCCAGCCTTGTCTACAGAGTGAGTTCCAGGCCAGCCAAGGCTACACAGAAAAACCCAGTATTTAAAAAAAAAAAAAAAAACCAAACAAACAAACAAACAAAAACAAACAACAACAACAACAAAAGGGTCATTTACCATGATTGAGTGGAATTTATTCCCAGATGCAAGAACATACACAGATCAATCTGTACATTATGCTACATGAACAGAGCGAAAGACAAAAACCGTATGACCATCTTAGCAGATCCTGAAGAAGTAACAGAAAAAAATTAACATTCCTCCATGATAAAATCTCAGTGAATTAGTGTCAGTAGTTTTCTCTGTGAAGGGGCAGGCAGTAACTGTCCCAAAGTAAATTTGCAAAAAGGAGAGAGCCCCTTTTCTTGGGCCTGGAGAGATGACTCGGAGGTTAAGAGCACTTGTTCCTGCAGAGGAGTTGGGTTCAGAGGACTTCGTGTCTGTGACTCCAGTTTCAGAGGATGAGATGAAATAACATTTTTTTAAAAAGATTTATTTTATTTATGGTTGTACAGATGGCTGTGAGCTATCATGTGTGTGGCTGCTGGGAGTTGAACTCCGGCCCGCTTGCTCCGGTGTAATTCACCAGAAGAAAGCATCAGATCTCATTACCAGTGATTGTGAACTGCCATGTGGTTGCTGGGATCCAAACTCAGGACCTTCGGAAGAGCAGTCAGTGCTCTTTTACCGCTAAGCCATCTCACCAGCCCAACAAATAACATTTAAATAAGCTTTTCTCCACCTATTCTCCCTTCTGCTTTCCATGAGGCCTCAATGTCCCACCCCTTCCCCGCCCCTCCCCTCTCCTCTTGTCTCCCCTCACATCTTCTATACTTTCCACACATTCTTGCTCATCCCAGATTCTAGCTTCTGAAGAGCTTTCTCCCACGGATAGTGGTAAGGATGTTTAGTTCCAGGAGCCTAATGCTACCCTTTTACTCAAATTTTCTACAAGACAGTTCTAGTAAGAACCCAGCAGCCTGAGCTGGTTTGCCATCTTCACCTGTCATTGGTGTGTTGGGACTCTGCATGGGTTCCTGCAGATCTTCACCTGTCATTGGTGTGTTGGGACTCTGCATGGGTTCCTGCAGTTAATAGCAGTTGCAATTACTGAAAGGAGGGCTTGGCCTAGAGATACTTTCAATCTTTAAACTGTTCGGTGTTTAAGGAGACTGATTTGCTGTCATTGATGTAATAGTTATAAATCCAGAAGGGGATCTAAAATATAACATGTATTTAAAATCCTGTGGGGCAGTGGTGGCGCACACCTTTAGTCCCAGCACTTGGGAGGCAGAGGTAGGTGGATTTCTGAGTTCGAGGCCAGCCTGGTCTACAGAGTGAGTTCCAGGACAGCCAGGGCTATACAGAGAAACCCTGTCTTGGAAAATAAAAAAAAAAAAAAATCCATCTTAATTAGCATGACGACAAATTGCAAGCCAATATTATAGGCAAAGAACACACTGTAAAACAAAAATGAAAGCTGAAAGCTGTTCTATGATAGAATAGAAGTGAAAGAACCTTCCCTTGGGCTGGCAAGATGGATCAGCAAGGAAAGTTCTTCTACCAAAGCTGGTGACTGAATTAAATCCCTGGGACCTACACGGTAGAAGGAGAGAAGTGACTCCTGCACATTGTCCTCTGATCTCCACATGCACACTTCCCACAGACAAATAAATATAAATAATAGGAAATCTTTTAAAGAAAGAAAATGCCCTGTGTTGTTCTGGAGGAGAGAAATTATAATTGTGACAGTGTAAATTAAGATCACTGCTGGATCTCTTCCCAAGGTTTTTGTAGTATTGACTCTTGCCAGAGGGCGGCTTCAAATTTAAAATTTGCTTCCCTTGGGATGGTAAGCAGAGAACGACTGAAGGACGAACCTGACACGTAGCTGTAGTAGGATGGTGTTCTTGTCCTTCCTTGTACTCCCACCCGAGGTGACAAGGACACACCTGGGTCACATTCCTGAATGTGCTGGTTTATGGACGTCAGCCTGTCACCAAGCACACCCATTTTAAAATAAGAAACTGTCACCACGGAAGGATCTTTGGACTCTATTTTTAAAACCTCTAAACCATGACTAAGAGCCTGCAGAAGAGGCTGTGCAGTAGACTTCAGCATAACCATCAATATTCTGTGTGAGCATGCGCACACACACGGAGTCACGCGCACACACACACAGAGTCATGCACACAGAGTCATGCACACACACACACACAGAGTCACGCACACACACAGAGTCACGCACACACACACAGAGTCATGCACACACACACAGAGTCATGCACACACAGACACTGAAGGAAGCAGGGGATGAGATGAATGAGTAGATAGCGCAATGATACTACCAATCCTGCATAAAATGTTAAGAACAGATTGACTTTACCAAAGTATTAATAATACAGAGAGAACAATTATGCTGCAGAAATAAAAGAAGAAAGAAAGCAATAATTTGTAAACCAGAGATGATTATAGTTTTAGGCTTACAGTTAAAACTGGGATCTGTTAATATCTGCTTTTACATTATGGGATGTGTAAATCAAGGTCTATTTTCTTTTATAATATTAATTTTTGAAGTGGGGTCTCACTATGTAGCCTAGACCGGCCATGAATTCACCATCCTCCAGACTCTGGAGTCCTGGGATTACAGGCATAAATCAACCCCAAAGGATTACTCTGATAACTTTGTGTAAAATGAGGAGTCTACATATGGGGGGGGGCAGGGGCGGGTGTAAAATTAGGAGTCTACATATGGGGGGCGGGGAGCTGTTTCTGGGTTCTGTTCTATTGAATCATTTGCATATGCATATAAAATTTATTTTTAAAGATCTGAGACAGGCAGATCTCTGTGAGATCAAAGCCAGTGTAGTCTACATAGTTACTCTCAAACCAGCCAGGGATACATAGACCTTGTTTTAAGAAGAGGAAGAAGAGCCGGGCGGTGGCACATGCCTTTAATCCCAGCACTTGAGAGGCAGAGGCAGGCAATTTCTGAGTTTGAGGCCAGCCTGGTCTGCAGAATGAATTCCAGGGCTACACAGAGAAACCCTGTCTTGAAAAACCAAAAAAAAAAAAAAAAAAAAAAAAAAAAGAAGAAGAAGGAGAAGAGGGGAAAAAAGAGAAAAAAGGCATATACCACCATGACTGTTTATTTTACAGTCTTTACAGTGATAGGACAATTAACTCAATTGCTGTCACTTTACAGTAAATTTTGAAATCATATAGACCTAAAATTTTGTTCTCCATAGTTTCTTGAGATATTCTAGGTCCTTTGATTTTTTTTTTCCATATGAAAAAAGATTTATCTATTTATTTATTTTGCATTTATAAATGTTTTGCTCAAATGCATGTCTGTGAACCACATGCTTGCCTGGTGTCCAAGGTGACCAGAAGAGGGTGTCAGAGCCCCAGGAACTGTAAATACACATGGTTGTGAGCCACTATGTGTGTGCTGTGACTCAAACCAACTC
Source organism: Mastomys coucha (assembly GCF_008632895.1). Classification (NCBI taxonomy): domain Eukaryota; kingdom Metazoa; phylum Chordata; class Mammalia; order Rodentia; family Muridae; genus Mastomys; species Mastomys coucha. The sequence continues at coordinate 38,497,583 of NW_022196915.1, forward strand.
TTCAGTGCACTTTCTTTTCATTTGAATGGTGAAACCCACTACTTTGTATGCTAACTTAAAAAATTAATTAGAAGCCAGGCAGTGGTGGCACACACCTTTAATCCCAGCACTTGGGAGGCAGAGGCAGGTGGATTTCT
>NW_022196915.1:38497783-38524017 GCF_008632895.1 Mastomys coucha
AAAAAAAAAAAAAAAAAAAAAAAAAAAATTAATTAGAAAGAAAAAGCATTAAGGGAGGATCTGGGAGGAGTTGGGAGAGGTGTAAATATGGTCAAAATATATTGTATGGAGTTCTCAAGGAATAAATGAAAACATTTGTAAAGGAAAGAAAAGGAATTTTATTAAAAAATTAAAAAGTCAGCATCAGGTCCAATAAGAACAGCATGTTACCAAGAATTTGTCCCACACTGGACCTTGGCCAAAGTGCCTTGCCCATGATAGCTGACTTAATTCTCATAAAACAGTCCTTTTATTGTTTTTTTGTTTCGCTTTGTTTGAGACGAGGCCTTACTATATAGCCTTGGCAACCCACTCTGTAGACCAGGCTGGCCTTGAACTCACAGGGGTCCATCTGCCTCTGCCTCCCAAGTGCTGGGATTAAAGATGTGTGCCACCAAGTTGACAAACCTCCGTTTGTTCTCCAGAACCCACATGGTGGAAAGAAAGAACCAACTTCTGCAGGTTGTCCTCTGACCTCCAGGTACGCACCAAGGCACATGTGCCCAACCCATCATGCATAAATAAATAAACATGATACATAGCTAGAGATAGATAAAGCTGGAGTCCCTCTGACTCAGAAAATAACTGGACCAATTCATACAGTTTAACAATAACTGAGTGACTTTTTAAAAAACATTTATTTATTTTATGTATATGAGTTCATTGTAGCTGTCTGGTGTAGACACACCAGAGGAGGGCATCAGATCCCATTACAGATGATTGTGAGCCACCATGTGGTTGCTGGAAATTGAACACAGGACCTCTGGACAAACAGCCCTGAAAATGACTTTTAAACTGAGAATCTAATGTTCTAGTTGTATTTCTTCAACCCAAATCACAAACTGTGTAGTAACTGAATCTGTAGGTAACATGTTTAAATCAAAAAAAGGTTAAATTTGGGGAGGAAGGGGGAAGGCCTCAGATTTAATTAAGAGAATCCCACTCCAGAACTAGGCCTAGTGAGTGTGTGATCTGAGCAGTTGGTATACTGAGTCAGGCGGATTATGATTTTGAGGATAGTTAGGGATACATAACAGGACCTTGGCTCAAAAACAAAACGGGGCTGGAGAGCTGACTCATCAGTGAAGAGAACTTATTCTTGCAAAGGACTCAGGTTTTATTCCCAGCACCCATACAGTGGCTCATAACCATCTGCAACTCTGGTTCCAAGGGATCAGATGCTTGCTTCTGACCTCCTCAGACATCAGACAGTCATACACATAAAAGAAATCTGAAATGCAATTCAACACCCACACCCACACACACCAGGGGTGGGAGGGAGGCAGTGAAATGGTTCAGCAGATAAGAGCTCCAACCACCAAGACTGAAGACCTGAACCCTGGACCCACATGGTAGAGGAATGAACTCTCATACAAGGGTGGCTTGGCACACGAGGTTCCATGCATGTGCATACACACGTGCATACATGCAAACACACACACACACACATAAATGTAAAAATGTAAAATCTATTACAAAAATGAGGTCCTATAGTTCAGTTTTGTGGAAAAGTAAAAGAAACTATTGCTCTTGTGAGAAGCCGCAGAGCAACAGTGCAGACTCAGCACTGGCCCTGGCGTAGACACGGTGCTGGCTTTTGGCATGCTAGACTGCAGCTGCACCAACTGTGTCTAACAGCAACCATTATAAGCCAGCAGTGCGGCTGGTGTTTGAACAATGGCACAATGCAGCACTTTGCGCACCAGCTTCCTCCTCTCCAGTAAGGTTATTGTATTTCAAGGGATTCTGTAAATCTCAGTATCCCCATCCTCTTGGTAGCAGTATCTATCTTGCATGCCATGTCAAGCAAACCTTTGATGTATACATAGTTTGCAGTCAGAGAAACTTTAAAAAAAAAAAATGTTGCTTGCTAAAATTTCAGGAATTGCTGGGTTCACATGGGGCAGATCACTGGTCCACTTTCCTTTCTTCTCACTATCCTCTGAGTCATCTTTGTGGCAGATAATATGGAACTGTCTGTTCTGTTCCATTTTGTTTTTAAAAGGACCTTGGCCCTGTGAAGTTTGTATGCTCCAGTGTAGGGGAATGCCAGGGCCAGGAAGTGGGAGAGGGTGGGGTGGTGAGCAGGGGGAGGGGGGATGGAACAAGGGATTGTTTTAGTTTTGGGTTTTTTTGTTATTTTCTTTTTCTTTTTTCTTTTGGAGGAGAACCTGGGAAAGGAGATATTGTAAATAAAGAAAACATCTAATAAGAAAAAGGAAAAGCCCCAGCTGCACTTGAACTGCTTATGTAGGTGAGGTAGACCTTGAAATCCTATTCTTCTTCCTCCACCTCGCAATTCAGAAAACATTTATGTGTACCACCACACCCACTGAATTACCCTTTGAAATCTTGCTTTATTGACATCTGGTAGAGGGAACTGGTAGTCGTGTCCTTAAACATCAATTCCCAAATCTTCCAACACGGTCTTATGATCACAGATTGTTGGTCAAACTCCTTCGATCACCTTCAAACTTTTCTTCATTAGAACTCTGCTGCCTAATTGAAGGCATGATGGTCAATCTCAAGATAGCCTGAGGTTGATGTGAGCCGAGTTTGCATGAGGGGAAGACGGGAGCCTGAAGACACGGCTACTCAAGAACTTCTGAATATTTTATATAAATTTTATTTGCTTATATTCATTGGAGTAAGTGATGTATTTTGATACAAGTATATCATGTGCTTTGACCATATTTGTTCTCCACCCTCCTCTCTCCATTTCCCCTCCTTCTGTTCCTGTTCATTTCCATCTTGCATCTATCTTCATGTCCTCCTCCCCTGTTGTGTGTGTGTGTGTGTGTGTGTGTGTGTGTGTGTGTGTGTGTGTGAGAGAGAGAGAGAGAGAGAGACAGAGACAGAGACAGAGACAGAGACAGAGACAGAAAGAGAGAGGTGGGGAGAGAGAGATTTGATATAGCTACATAAAATCTGGGATCTATGAGTGAAAGAAGTCATGTAACATTTGTTTTCTTTGTCTCACTTATTTTGCTTAATTTAATGATGACCACATTGCATCAGGGTCTCACCATGTAGCTCCTTCCAAGTGCTGGGATTAAAAGTATGAGTCACTATGCCTCACAGGAAATAACCTTAATATGGAGAACAAAAGTGTCTGTTTCTAATGGTAAAATAAATTATTCACACATTTCAAATTATAGATATAAAGTATTAGATCAAAGCCATAATTAGTTATTAATAATTAGTCATAATTAATTAGACCAGTGAGTCCAATTAAGCAAGAGCAGAAGACCTTTCTAGATTCATAGTCTCTATGAAACCAACAGTTCTTCTTGTGGATAGTTAGAAAAGCACCTCCAGAACAGAGGATGTGATTCACAGGCTGAGCTTGGGAACACACTTGGGGCAACGCCCCATAAGATGCAGCCCTCTTTCTTTGTAAAGACACGAGTCAAGAAGATCATCTGTGGTGGTTTGAATATCTTTGGCCCAGGAAGTGTCACTATTAGGAAGTATAGCCTTGTTGGAGTAGGTGTGGCTTTGTTGGAGAAAGTGTGTCACTTTGAGGATGGCCTTTAAGACCCTTCTCCTTGCTGCCTGGAAGCCTCTCCTGTTCGCTTTCAAAACAAGATGTAGAACTCTCAGCTCTGCCGTACCATGCCTGCCTGGACACTGCCATACTTCCACCTTGACGATAATGGACTGAACCTCTGAACCTGTGAGCCAGCCCCAGTTAAATGTTGTCCCTTATAAGAGTTACCTTAGTCGTGGTGTCTCTTCACAGGAACGAACTGTAACTAAGATGTCATCCCATTGATTTCCAGCCCCAAACCCTCCTTAGAGCCTCCTTCACATCCTTGTTTCTCAAAGAGTAGATTAAGGGGTTCAGCATTGGGATCACCACTGTGTAGATCACAGCAACTGTGCGGTCCTGGGTCAAGGAGTAGCTGGACTTTGGGCGCAGATACATAAAAAGTGTTGTGCCAAAAAAGAAGCACACAGCAGTGAGGTGGGAAGTGCAGGTAGAAAACGCCTTGAACCTGCCCTGGGTTGAACGCATTTGTAGGATGGCGATGAAGATTAAGAAGTAGGAGATCAAGATGGTGAGAGTACAGCTCAGAAGGTTGAAGCCAGCAAAAATGAAGAGCAAGATCTCACACAGCGAAGTGTCCACGCAGGACAGGGACAGGATGGGCGGTCCATCGCAGAAGAAATGAGTGACCACGTGAGCACCACAGAAGTTCAGACTGAAGATGCAGCTTGTATGGATAAGAGAATTGAGAAACCCTGCTCCGTAGGAGCTGGAGATCAGAGAGGCACAGACGCTGGGAGACATGATGGTTGGATAGAGGAGAGGATTGCAAACAGCAACATAGCGGTCATAGGCCATTGCGGCAATGAGATAGCACTCGCTGGTGGCGAAGCCTGCATAAAAGAACATCTGAGCCATGCAGCCAAAGTAAGAGATTACCTTTCTCTCAACCAAGAAGTTCATCAGCGTCTGGGGGACCACCGTAGAAGAGTAGCAGAAATCCAGGAGAGAAAGGCTCTTGAGGAGGGCGTACATGGGCGTGTGCAGAGTGGTACTCACATGGATGAGAAAGAACATGACCAGGTTCCCCAGCACAGTGATGGCGTACATGACCAGGAACACCGCAAAGAGTAGCTTCTGGAGCTGGGGGTCATTGGTGAGGCCCAAGAGCTCAAACTCCATCTCCTGGCTCAGGTTTGTTCTTTCCATATTTGTTCAGCTCTGCGGTGCAGACAGACTACAGACATGAAACTGAACACTTGGGGACTCTCACCATTTGTTCAAGCATTCCTGAGATTAGGGTCTTTTGAAGAGATCTGGCTTAGTAGATGAGGCTGTCATGGGAGAAGACCTTCTCTTCTTGATTGGTTGGTTGATCAGTAAGCATTACTTGCGATGCAACGGAAAATATAACACCTATACGAAATCTCTTTGAGATCATAAAAATTCTAAGCAATGAGACATTCGCTCTTTGAATCCACATTTAGTGTTCTGTCTACATGACTCTGTGTTGCCCTCCTAAGCAAGTGTGGAGTGCCTGGTGGCAAGGAGGGAGCTCATATGCTATGTGCAAAATGATCTGTGTAAGCACAAAATGAGCAGGTCTTCACTGCTAACCAAGTGTGTCACCTGTGGGATGGACCTAACATCTCTGGATTTCAGTTTTCTTATCTGTAGAGCAGTTAACCTAAAATATCATGAAGACTCAGTAAGACACAAATCACTTGAACACAGAGCAGTGCACTGAGAAAATTCAAGGGATGTTTCCAATGGCTGTTCTCACAGGGCAGACAAGCCTACCATATAAACACATGGAAAAGGTGAGATAAAACAATAACAAATGGAACACAAAACCTACCACCCAGTGGTATAGATAGGAATACATGCTAAGCAGCAGTGACTTGAACAGGCTTTCCAGAAAGCTGAGGCAGGTTCATTAGCTCAGGTTAAAATGCACCCCTATGGGTACAGCATAATCTGATTCCAGTTACTGCTGTTTATTAAGATGATGGTAGCTGAAGATAAAGAGAGATTGGGGGTAGTGCAATGAGCCAACTGACATTGTGGACCAGGGGTCTGTCGACAAGGGAACATACCCACCCATATTTATGAAAGTATCCATCATTTTCAGTAAACAGAACCACCCTGAGTTCGGGAGCTATTTGTAGACAAGATCATGCCCCCTCTAAGGCTAAAGTCTGTAAAAATGTCTTTCCTATTTAGAGAGTGTTTCTGTAAACATCACCCTATCCTTGCTCTATTGGCTCCTCTGCCTTCATGGTCTGGAATTATCTCTGGGTCCTAGAGTGGTTTCAGTACCCAGTGCTTTGTTGCAGACACAGTTTTGCAAACTCTGAAGCCAGCAGGCATGACTAGGTAGGACAAAAACAGCCAATAGGAACTCTTCTCCTTGTCTTTGAGGGAGAAAGGAATGCATCCGTGAAAGACGTTGGATGATTCAGTCCAGAGTTGTACTGAGTACACCAAGGTGCTGGTTAATCCCACTGCCAGAATCTCCAGGATCTTGAATCTACCCAGGCAGAATAGTCTAGCTATATAGATAACTGAACTTAGCTATGGGTAAGTAACTAAAAGGTCATGTTTATCAGGGGAGGGCTGTGCGTGATAATAAGAAAAACATTTGGGGGGTGGGGGCTGGAAAGATGGCTCAGTGTTTAAGAGTGCTGAGTTCCAGAGGATGTGAGTTCAGTTCTAAGAACCCATTTCAGACAGATAACAAGCACCTATAACTAGTTTCAGGGGATCCAATGCCCTTGCTGACTTCCATGTACAAAAATGGCATACAGACAGAAACACATGCATGCGTAATAACAGTAATAATAGTAATAATGGTAATAATAATAATAATAATAATAATAATAATAATACCTCTTTGGGTAATGCCCAAAGATAACATTCACTGAAAACAGAGAGGAGACCTGAGCACAGAGCATCTGGAGCAGGTGAAGCACAGTGTGCCTTGACTTAATTCAAGTCACTGGGATGTAACTCTAAGCTACCTTAGCCCAATAGTGGCTACTTTATAATGAACTCTGCAGAAGACTAAAGAATGTGGGGTACTAGAGCAGAGCCACTAATGGTGTCAACCCTATTGGGGTCAAAAGTCATCTTAACTCAAAGACAACTCACAGGACTTCAGAGAAATAACTGAAATTCCAGGCTGGAAGTAACTTACAAGAACTTCACGAAAGTCAGCAGCGGGTCATTGAGAGTAGAGTAGGATCGCTTGCCCTCCAGCTTGGCATCTTCTTTCCACAGAACCTGTTTTAGTTCAAGTAACAGACCTGTAGCATTTCTCTGATTAGAAAAATAGACAAAACCAGAAAATAAAACAAGTCAAAACCAGGAATGTGTCCAATGCCTGGGATACTGCAGATGAGGGGGACCCTCCTGGGACAGCACAGATGAAGGGGAGCCTCCTCTGTGGCAGGTGTACTCCCTCTCCCTTCTCTTCTTCTCCCTCTCCCTCTCCTTCCTTCCCTCTCTCTTCTCCTCTCCCTCCCCCCTTTTATTGCTTACCACTTTTCTCCAATCTGCACTAAATTAAAAATCCTCCAGAATACAACTAATTAGGCAAAAAAACAGATTATAAAGAAGTTGAAACTGGCTTGTTTTTGAAATATTCTGTAGATGGCAGTTTGCATCTTGGAAGAAGAAAACCTGAAGTGAGTTTTATTTTTTAATGTTTATTTGCATTTTATGGGCATTGGTATTTTGCTTACATATATATTTGTGAGGGCGTTGTTGGATCCTCTGGAACTGGAGTTACAGACAGTTGTGAGCTGCCATGTGGGTGCTGGGAATTGAACCTTGGTCCTTTGGAAAAGCAGCCAGTGCTCTTAACCACTAAGTCATTTCTCCAGCCCCCAAGTTTTATTTTTCAAAAGAAGGAGGAGGGGCTGGAGAGAGAGCTCGGTAGCACTAGCTACTCTTCCAGAGGATCCAGGCTCAAATCCCAGAGTCTACATAGTCGCTTACAACCCTCTGTAACTCCAGTTCTAGGGAATCCAACGCCCTTTCCTGCCTTCCTTGGACACAAAAGCGGTGTTCAGATATACACTCGGGCAAACATCCATACACATAAAAGAAAAAAAAAAAGGAAAGACTAGGAGTGGAGTATCTAGTAGATGAAGGAGTTGGAAGGAACCTTATTCATACCTGACTTTTCAGCCTTCCAAAAAGGGAAAGGATATGTGAAGGACCTTGCAGCCAGTGACCTTTAAGATCCTTAAGCAATGGTGACCCTCAACCAAAGGTCACTAGATAGCCTTACTATATGTCAGATACAGGGTTTCAACTGCAGGAAATCTGATCCAGTAGGTCTACAGATGGACCAAAAAGTCTGATGATTTTACAATGGGTGATCTTTGAACTTTAAGGAGCACTAAGCCATGAGGACACAGACCTTCCTAACCACGCAACCTTTCCTAACTTGCTAGAATTCTCCACGTCCTGATATCAGTAGAATGGCTCTCCTGAAGGTCTCTTCCCTCCTGAAGATATGCCAGTAGGTAATAATTCTCAGGCAGCTGGGCTACATTGTGGTCATCAAACACCAGATGAGGTGGTCTGTAAGCCAAATCCTAGCACATGACTTGATGGTACTGGTTTTGCTCTGGAGCTCTGAGCACAAGCCTTCTGAGAAGAAGAAGAACAATGAAAACAGAAGCCAACTCTGTGTCCATTGACTAAATCTGGGGATCTCATGGGGTAAGAAGTGAGGCAGCCCCCTTCCCTGTGAACCTTCACCACCAGTCTTTCATGGGCAAGAGACTCCCCAGAGCCATCTTTCCCTCTGGGCAACTCACAATGGGGAAAAAGTGTTCATGATGGGACTTTAGGAGGCAAGTAAGAAAGGGGAATAATTGGTCCCACAAAGACCCATTAGAGTGTTTGTTATCTATCAGAGTCTTTGCCCCTAAGGAGTCAGGTGACTGAGAAACTGGGGTTGAGGGAATGAAGGCAACCAGATCCCTGGCAACTTGTGGATCATTACCTCAAAGAAATGCTTTACCTTATCTACACATGGAGTTACAGGTTATCTGTGTTTACTCTGTAACAGAAAATTAGGTTTTCCTTCTAGGACAGTTAACTAGTACACACTTGTGCTTTAAATTAGATCAACAAGAACTATCTGTCCTTCATGGTTGTATTAATAGTACAAGTTAGAGCTATCTACTTAGTTTCCACATTTGGGGATTTTTCTATGGACCTTTGGTTATTGATTTCCAATTTAATAACATCTGGTCAAGGAAAATATTTTGTATGGCTAGAATGTTTCTGAATTCATTGAGTAAAATACAGCCTATGATAATGGCCGTTTCATGTCCATTGGAGAAGAATATATTCTCCGTTGTTGTAGAGTACTCTACAAATGTCAATCAGGTCAAGTTGGTGATAACATGGTTTAAGCAAAACCCATCCACTCAGTCTTCACACGCCCCTTCTCCTATCTATCGGTCATTGAAAGGTAGCATATTGAGATTTCTATAATAATGGATGTTTCTCTTTTGACACAGTGCCTAACTACATAGCCCTGGCTGGTCCAGAATGCACTCTGTAGACCAGGCTACTCTCAAACTCATGGAGAACAGCTTGACTTTGCCTCCTAAATGTTAGGATTAAAGACGTGTGTCACCAGCCCTGGCAATCATGGACTTATTTCAGTTTTTATCTACTGTATTCTGAAGTTTCATTACTTCAGTTTGACCATCTTCCCTCTGGATAAACTAAGGAATCTGGAGCCAAAAGTGCCTGCTGGGCCTGTAGAGATATGTCAGAGATTAAAAACACCTGCCTCCAGGATCATAGGATAAGAAGTGAGGGGGACAAAACATCTGTCCCAACACTGGGAGGAACTGGGACCAGCAGGACCCAGGCATGTAGGAATTCCACCAGACTAGTGGCACAGATTCCTTCAGGTCTGTCTGGGCCAGTGCCCTGAGGAGACCTTGGTCATAAACTCCACAGTGAGTCCCATAACACCCAGAGGAGGGTCCACTTCCAGGCACACGCCCAGGATCACAGGATTGCAGGATCCCAGAATCCCAGGATCACAGAGACAGCTTGACTCTGAGGAGTTCTGACACAACCAGGATCACAGGAAGGACAGGCTCCAGTCAGATATAACTAGGGCAGGTAGCACTAGAGATAACCAGATGGTGGGAGGCAAGCATAAAAACATAAGCAACAGCCGGGAGGTGGTGGCGCACGCCTTTAATCCTAGCACTTGGGAGGCAGAGGCAGGCGGATTTCCGAGTTCGAGGCCAGCCTGGTCTACAGAGTGAGTACCGGGACAGCCGGGGCTACAGAGAGAAACCCTGTCTCAAAAAACCAAAAAAAAAAAAAAAAAAAACATAAGCAACAGGAACCAAGGTTACTTGGCATCATCAGAACCCAATTCTCCCACTATAGCAAGTCCTGGACACACCATCACACCAGAAAAACAAGATTCAGATCTGAAATCACTTCTCGTGATGATGATGATACAGGACTTTAAGAAGGACATAAATAGCCAGGCGGTGGTGGCACATGCCTTTAATCCCAGCACTTGGGAGGCAGAGGCAGGCAGATCTCTGAGTTCGAGGCGAGCCTGGTCTACAGAGTGAGTTCCAGGATAGCCAGGGCTATACAGAGAAACCATGTCTTGAAAAACCACAAAAAAAAAAGGACATAAATAACTCCCTTAAAGAAATACAGGAAAACACAGGTAAACAGTTAGAAGCCCTTAAAGAGGAAACACAAAAATCCCTTAAAGAATTACAGGGGAGCTGGAGAGATGGCTCAGCGGTTAAGAGCACAAATCCCAGCAACCACATGGTGGCTCACAACCATCCGTAATGAGATCTGATGCTCTCTTCTGGTGTGTCTGAAGACAGCTACAGTGTACTTACACATGATAAATAAATAAACCTTTAAAAATTAAAAAAAAAAAAGAATTACAGGAAAACACAATCAAACAGGTGAAGGAAATGAACAAAACCATCCAGGATCTTTTGTTTGTTTGTCTGTTTTGTTTTGTTTTGTTTTTTGAGACAGGGTTTCTCTGTGTAGCCCTGGCTGTCCTGGAACTCACTCTGTAGACCAGGCTGGCCTCGAACTCAAACCATCTAAAAATGGAAATAGAAACAATAAAGAAAGCACAAAAAGAGACAATCCTGAAGTTAGAAAACCTAGGAAAGAGATCAGGAGTCATAGATGCAAGCATCACTAACAGAATACAAAAGATAATAGAATAATAGAAGAGAGAATCTCAGGGGCAGAAGATACCATAGAAAGCATTGACCCAACAGTCAAAAAAATGCAAAAAGTAAAAAGCTCCTAACCCAGAACATCCAGGAAATTCAGGACACAATGAAGAAGACCAAACCTAAGGATAATAGGTATAGAAGAGAGTGAAGACTCCCAAGGTAATGGGCCAGTAAATATCTTCAACAAAATTATAGAAGAAAACTTCCCTAACCTAAAGAAAGAGATGCCCATGAACATACAAGAAGCCTACAGAACTCCAAATAGACTGGACCAGAAAAGAAATACCTCCTGTCACATAATAATAAAAACACCAAATACACTAAACAAAGAAAGAATTTTTGTTTGTTTTTTTTTTTTTGTTATTTGTTTGGTTTTTTTTTATTTTTTCAAAACAGGGTTTTTTCTGGATCGCCCTGGCTGTCCTAGAACTCACTCTGTAGACCAGGCTGACCTCGAACTCAGAAATCTGCCTGCCTCTGCCTCCCAAGTGCTGGGATTAAAGGCATGCGCCACCACTGCCCGGCACAAAGAAGGAATTTTAAAAGCAATAAGGGGGAAAGGTCAAGTAACATAAAAAGGCAGGCTTATCAGAATGGCACCAGACTTCTCACCAGAGACTATGAAAGCTAGAAGATCCTGGGCAGATGTCATACAGACCCTAAGAGAACAAAAATGCCAGCCCAGGCTACTATACACAACAAAACTCTCAATTACCATAGATGGAGAAAACAAGATATTCCAAGACAAAACCAAATTTACACAATATCTTTCCACAAATTCAGCCCTACAAAGGATAATAGATGGAAAACACCAACATAAGGAACAAAACTACACTGTAGAAGAAGTAAGAAAGTAATCTTTCAACAAACCCACACAAACATAATTCCACCTCCAACAACAAAAATAACAAGAAGTAATGATCACGTTTCCTTAATATCTCTTAATATGAAAATTAATATTACCAACATATCCTAATCAATTGAAATTCAATTATATGAGAAAATAGAAATTTGTTGGCTGTCATCCAGTTGTCTCTCTAATTTGGTAAGTGGAGAAATAGGTCCAATATTGTACAATCCATATACATTTTCTGCCTATTTGTACGTGACAGTGTCTTGCTGTGTACCACATAATGGTCTTGAAATAATCCTTCTCCTATCTCAGCCTCTCTATTAGTAGTAATGTTTATTTAATGTTTTTACACCATACTATGGTTTTCAGAACAGCTTACATATTTCAAAATTATTTATACAACCAAAAGAAATGTGGACAATTAATTTGGGAGGTGGCTTGTAAGGGAACAACAAAGAGTAAGAATGAATGCTTTGCATGATATTTATAATTATTTTATCAATTTTGAAGAGGATGGCTGCTACGCACACTCGTCTACTCCAGTCACATCCAAAATATCGGGGATAAAATCCTGATAAAGGATAAGAGACAATAAGACCCCAAAAGGGGTTCTGTGCCTCCTGGATTTCAGACAGTCGCTGGTATTCCCTAACTCAGACGTGTTCCAGATTAGTCTTTCCAATCGTCAACGCGGCCTCATAATTAGGCATAAAGCTACCCCAAGAAATGATTTGTAAATGGTTAAGATTGGGCATTGTCTCCTGGCCGACACAATGTTTCCAACTATCCTAGTTTAATGTTTTACGTACTAGAGAGTAATAGAAGGGCTTCCATTCAAGGACACTAGAAGTGTTAAGTCAGGTCGGAACTCCCCACTGCCTGCCCCGGGCTAGATCCAGAGAATTAGCAGGAAACGCTAGATTGAAATCTCCTGGTCATTGCTTCCAGTAGAACCAGAGAATTAGCCTAGGAATATCAAAATACCTCAACAGGGAGGGCTCCACTCCTCTTCCTCCTGCTTCACACCTAGCCACCAGACCCTCTGACCTTGGTGGGGGGGTCACTTGCGTACGTGACTTCAGTCTTGCATCCCCTGACATCAGCCCTGCTTGCTGTATGCTACTTAAGCCTGCTTTTCACTAGCACGAGGACTGGGAGAAGAAGAAGGACTTGGACTTGGACCAGGAGAAGGAACAGCACTTGGACTCGTAGAAGGACTAGCACTAGAACTTAGATGGGCTAGGACTCAGATTCATGCAATCTGCATTCCCCTGGGCCCAGAGCGCTTGGGCCCGGGGGATGCAGTACCAATCCAGAGGAGATAGCTGCTGCTTTAGACCCAGTATGTTTCAGATAGCCTCAGATGTACCTCAACTATTGAGCTGCCAGATTTACCATCTCTCTTTTGCAACGACTATAAAAGTCTGATGCCATTTCTAAGAAATACATTTACATCTTATACTTCATGTGTTGTCTCTGCAGTCATTTCTTTGCCTACGCCTTGTCGACCTGACTAGGACCCTGTTTCTCCCGCGGGTTGAGGGAGGCCCAGATCTGCCGGCCCGTGGCAGATGGCTTTATAAGTTACTCTTTTTCTGAGATGAATGCTTTTCAAAATCATCACAGCCAATGAATCAGATTCTTACCCTCACCTAATGTCTGTGCCACCCTCCAAGCAGAACCACTGTTCATTGAAACAATTGGTAAATGACTTTATGGATAGACCATCTTAATACACACACCATTTCTTTTTTTTTAAGATTTATTTACTATTATAAATGAGTAGACAGAAGAGGGTATCAGATTTCTTTATGGGTGGTTGTGAGCCACCATGTGGTTGCTGGGATTTGAACTCAATCAAATCAACCTTCTGAAGAGCAGTCAGTGCTCTTATCCGCTGAGCCATCTCACCAGCCCACAATTTCTTAAACGAATATAACCTGTTCCCTGTGGGCTGAGAATGAAGACAATCACTCAAGTCAAATATCTTTGTCCATAGCAGGAAATCTGTATCCAAAAATCGTGCCTACAATTCATTCCTTGGCACAGCAGAACTGTCAACTCTCAGCTTAGCTACGATGGAGGTAAAATCCTTTGGTGATGTGAGGGACAGTGAAGTACAGCCTTATTACAATGAACTCCAATGTCTAAAAATTGTTCTTATTTTGGGTTTGTACCATGGTAAAAGCCAAGATTTTAAGCTCTACTAAAAATAAAACAAACAAACATACAAACAAGACTTTATCTATTTATGTTCATTTAAAAAACTAATAGTGATATATTATTTTAAAATATCATACAGTTAATATATTTGGAGTTATTTAAAATTTATATTGTAAAATGTTTATGTATTTTCAGTATTGTTGTAGACAAGCATTTACATAAGACTGTTCCATTGATTGGTGTTTTATATCAAACAACTTTTGTAATACTCATTTTTATTGTTATAATATTTTGTAAATTTTAAAGAATATGACAAAATAAAAAAATGAAAGGTATGGCAGGTATTGAAGGGGGGTCTCTGGGAGGAGTTGGGGTACAAAGGGGAAAAGAGAATGTGATATAATTCTATTTACTCAAAAATATGTTTTTAGCCGGGCGGTGGTGGCGCACGCCTTTAATCCCAGCACTTGGGAGGCAGAGGCAGGTGGATTTCTGAGTTCAAGGCCAGCCTGGTCTACAGAGTGAGTTCCAGGACAGCCAGAGCTACACAGAGAAACCCTGTCTCGAAAAAACCAAAAAAACAAACAAACAAACAAAAAATATGTTTTTAAATGTTAACAAATTTAGATAAATTGAAATTATGTATCTTTTCTCATCATAATACAGTAAAACTTAAATCAATAAAAAATTTTTTTTTAAAAAGCAAAATAAAAAAAATCCACATGCTTCTCCTGCAGAGGACCCAAGTAATGCCAGCTCCAGGGGGAGCTGATGCCTCTGACCCCCATAGACACCTGCACTCATATTCATGAACATATACATAATTAAAATAAAAATATATTTTTAAAAAGTGCTTTCTGTTTATTTGTTTGTTTTTTCAAGACAGGGTTTCTCTATGCAGCCCTGGCTGTCCTGGAACTCACTCTGTAGACCAGGCTGACCTTGAACTCACTCAGAGATCTGCCTGCCTCTGCCTCCGGAGTCCTAGGATTAAAGGCCTGTGCCACCATCACCCAGTGCTGATATTTTTTATTTTGGTTGTGAGCCTAGCCTTTAATACCTGAGCCATCTCTCCAGTCCTGTTTTTTATTTTGAACCATATTTTGTTGGACATTAATAGTCACAATTGCCAGGCTGTGGTGGCGCACGCCTTTAATCCCAGCACTTGGAAGGCAGAGGCAGGCGGATTTCTGAGTTCAAGGCCAGCCTGGTCTACAGAGTGAGTTCCAGGACAGCCAGAGCTACACAGAGAAACCCTGTCTCAGGAAAAAAAAAAAAAAAGTCACAATAGCTTTATTTTGGCTAGTGGTAATACTCCATGACTTTTAAAATCCATTTACTGTTAGACTGTTTACATATTTATAATGAAAATGTATTACTGGTGGAAAGTAAACAACTGGCTTTTCTGGCAATGTGATATTCTGAAAGTACCTCTGACATCCCAAGAGACTGAACCTTTCGCTGGACCTCACAACCATCTTGAAGTCCCTTGTGACTTCTACCCTACTGTGCACTCGACCTGTCTAATCTGCCTTTAAGAGAACAGTATAATGGCCAACCCTTCTTGCCTTCTATTTCCCATGTGGTCTTTACAATCTGAGCTGATGCACAGCTGCAATTGTAAGTGATGTCCTTGCCCGGGCCCTGACCCAGAACAATGCATGAGCATCATTTGCTGAAAGCAGCAAATACAGAGACTGAAAACACCTTCCTAAAATCTACCCCAGGGGTTGAAAACAGCCATTTATGGATACTGGTTGATAAATGATCATGTTTGTTATCTGGTCAAGTGGGATCTGTTGGAGCCAGTGACTTGATCCCTTGTAAAACTCTGTTAAAGATTTCTGTAAAGCGTCCATTCCTTCCCCGAGTGGTGCTTGCTGTGCTATTCAATGCATACAGATCAAAGCCTTTTGTGAGGGACAGGCAGTCACACCACTCACAGACAGACACACAGACACACACACAGCTCATAGCACACAGTTTATACCACACACAATCACACAGATGCAGACACAGAGTCATGCAACAGACAGTCAGGACGTAAGACATGGCAAGCATGGTATGCAGAATTTAAATATAGGCTCTCTCTTGATTAAACTACTCCAAGCAGAAGTGCTTTTATTTTCTTTAATGTGACACCAGTGCATCATCAGTGACTCTGAGCCATTCACTAAATGCAAATAATTCCCACAGGATCTTTTTATGTGTGGGGGTGTTTTATCTGCATGTATTTCTGTAGACAAATGTGTGCCTGTCTGAGGAGTCCGGAAGAGGAAGAAACACTTTTGAGGCACTATGTGAGTGCTGGGAACTGAACCTGGGTCTTCTGGGAGAGCAAGAAGTACTCTTAACTACTGGGCTATTCCCCTAGAGCTCATACAGTCGGGTCTTACTCGATATACTTGGATTTGAGTTTGTGGTTGTGCTGTGTGCTGTGGCTTCCTGTTTAACCTCCTGCTCCTTCGTCTTCATCTTTGTCTCCTCCTCCTCCTCCTTCTTTTCTTCTTTGTCTTCTTGTTCTTGTTCATCTTCTTCTCCTCCTCTTCTTCTCCTTCTTTTCCTTCTCCTCCTCCTCCTCCTCCTCCTTCTTCTCCTCCTCCTTCTTCTCCTCCTCCTCCTCCTTCTTCTTCTCCTTCTCTTCTTCCTCCTCCTCCTCCTCTTCTCCTCCTCCTCCTCCTTCTTCTTCTTCTCCTCCTCCTCCTCCTCCTCCTCCTCCTTCTTCTTTTTTTTCTTCTTCTTCTTTTGGATTGCTGCTTCTTGTTAAATTTTATATTCTCTTCCGGCTTTGTGTCTGTAGCTTTGTGTCTTTTGTTACTTTAATTGCAGTTCACAGTGTGCATCTGTACCATCCCGTCCAACCGCATTGACACATCCTTCATATAGCTTAGGGTTCTCCAGAAGCAGGCTTTTGCCTCTCTACTTCCAGTCTATGTTGTTGCTACACATATCTTTCCCTGTGCTCTAAATCCCACAATACATTGTTATTATTTCTAAAAATAGCTTAAAATCAATTCGCTTTAAAGAGATTTTAAAAACTAGGAGAATAACCTTTTACAATGACCCAGACTGCTAACATTTCAGTATTTTTAATTCCTTCGCTCTTTTCACTTCCACTCTGAATGACTTCTTTAATATTTGTTATAGGGACAATCTACTAGTGGCAAATTGTCTCCATACTGAATATCTGAAAACATCATGTTATATTTTTGAAAGGTGTTTATCAAGTTAAGTTTAGAATTGTGGAGGCAGCTTTTCCCCTCAGTGTGTGTAGATCCATTGTCTTCTTGCTGGCTTTGCTCCCAGTGAGAAGTCAGCTGTTGTCTTTGTCTCTCCGTTATGTAACAAGCTACTTTCTCTAGCTGCTTTGAGGCTTGTTTTGAACAGTTTGATAGGGCCTGTGTGGATCTCTTCGTGTTTCTTGCACTTGGAGTTTGCTACATGTGTTAAATCAGTGGGTGTATTACATTAATATGTCTTGAAATGCTGAAGTTACACCTTATTTAAACACACTTTCATGCTTCTCTCTGTCTTAGGAATCACAGTTACTCGTATATTGAGCTATCCGAACTCCAAAGAGAATAATGTTCCATTTGATAAGTTATTTCTCTGTCGATAAAATGAGCCAATTGCAACATATATATATATATATATATATATATATATATATATATATATATATACAAGTTTATTTGGAAACTGATCTTGGCAGATGAATTCACTGGCCCCAAGGAAGGACAGGGAAGTCACCATGCAAAGAGAGACAGAGAGGAGGGGGAAGAGAAAGTGCATGCAGAGAAAGAAGAAAAAAGAGGGCAGAGAAACCAAAAATGGCTGGATTATATAGGGAGAAGCCTCCGGAGGAAAGGCAGCCCAGCCCCTGGGTTGGAAAGTTCAGGGTAGAGGACATGGTATGCCATCCATGTAGGGACTAAGGGATGCTGGGAGAACCTGGAGGAGGCCAGGTTACCTTCAATAAGTAAAATATGCACCTTAGGTCCTTGTCCCAGGCTGAAACCCAACACCATCTTTTGTATCTACTTGTTTAGATCTTCCTGAGTTTCTCTTTGGGTACATTTTATTACTACACTTCTAAGTGCACTAATCTTTTCTTTTGCAGTATCTGGTCAGCTACTGTTCAATGTACATTTTCACTTGGACCTGTCATTCTCATATCTAGATTTTGATTGCATCTTCCTTTTGATTTCCATTTCTTTGCTCAGTTTTTGTACTTTTTATTTACTGAGAACAGCTGCTTTCATGTGCTTCTGAGCTAACTTGAACATGTCAGTTCTGGCTTGCCCTTTTCCTGTCTCTTTACATGCCTAATAATTTGTTGGGGTACAAGATATTATCCTCTGTCACCTGGTGGGGGCTGGATGTTTTTGATTCTTCTTTTCTTGGGATGTAATAAGAGTTCATTGGCAAGAGTCTTCATTGTGTTTTATAAAAAGCCAAGGATTTTTTTGTAGAGCCCGGTATGGTTCGGTGGGAGGAGTGTCTGGGCGGGCCCATGCTAAGGCATCCCTTTCCCCTGAAGCACCAAGGGTATAGTATAGACTAGAGTTTATTTAGGGAATGGGGAGGGGAGTTGAGAAGGGAGTAGAGACAGAGAAAGACAGACAGACAGAGACAGGGGAGGAGCCATACAGTCGCTTTTATAGCAAGCCATGCCTACCTGGCTGTTGCCAGGTAACTGTTGGGCGGAGAGCCTAGAAGGAATGCCAATAAAGAGTCATATCTTCTTGAGTCTTTCACAGTTTCTTAGGCACTGCAGTTCTCAAACCAGGGATGAGTATTCGCCATCACTGAAGAACATTTCCTGACCCCTTAACCCACTGCCCTGTGACCTGAGTTTTCCCAGTCACAGCCGTAGCAATTACAAAGCCACAGCACTACTCTTTAAAAAAAAAAAAAAAGATCTTTTCTTTATTTATATTTCAAATGATATCTCCTTTCTCTGTTTCCCCTGGGGGGAGAGGGAACCCTGTCCCCCACCACCACCACCAATCTACCCTCTCCTGCTTCTTGGTCCTGGCATTCCCCTACACTGGGGCACAGAACCTTCACAGGACCAAAGGCCTTTCCTCCCATTGATGACCGACTTGACCATCCTCTGCTACATATGCAGCTGGAGCCATGAGTCCCACCGTGTGTACTCTTTGGTTGGTGGTTTAGTCCCTGGGAGCTCTGAGGGTACTAGTTAGTTCATATTGTTGTTCGTCCTAAAGGACTGCAAACCCTTCAGCTCCTTGGGTCCTTTCTCTAGCTCCTTCATAGGGGACCCTGTGCTCAGTCCAATGAATGGTTGTGAGCCTCTACTTCTGTATTAGTTGGGCACTGTCAGAGCCTCTCAAGAGACAGCTATATCAGGCTCCTGTCAGCCAGCACTCGCTGGCATCCACAATAGTGTCTGGGTTTGGTGATTGAATATGGGAAGGATTCCTAGGTGGAGCAGTCTCTGCTCCCACAGCACTACTCTTGTCTTCCTATATGCATTGAACAGTCTTTCCTCTGGTTTTTGTCTGCTTTGTTACTGCACGACTAAAGTCATGGGACTCACAGAATGCGCAGAAAATCTGCTCCCTGTTTAGTTCCGTCTCAGAAGTCCCACCGTGCACCAGGAGGGGGCGCCCACTTCAAAGACCGTGAACTCTCAGAAGGCGAGCCATCTTCCTGTCAGCTCTGCTCAAGTGCTATTGTAGGGGCTGCACGCACTGCACGCCAGAGTTCCACCGTGTTGGTTGGGGGTGTGTGGGGGGGTGGAAGGTGGATTTATGAGAGCTCCTTCCGGTTGCGCTCCCTGAGCCCTAAAACAGCCAGGGAAAAGAAAAAGAGCAGCATTTTAGGTAATTAGCAAATTAAAGTCTTAAGTCTACCCCAAAGAAATCACCAACTGAAATAGCAGGTTGGAAAATGTATTTTCAAGAGCCAGTGCAGGTTTTCATCAACAGAGCACACATGATGCTTTAAAGTTTTTATGTATGTGTATAGAAATAGACTCAGGCAAACCCTCCCAAGTGTTTCTCCAAATGACTGAGGTTGCCAGGAAAGAAATAAAAAGAAAAAAAAAAAAAAAAAAAAAAAAAAAAAAAAAAAGAGCAAAGAGGCACAAATCAGTGGTCCTCTGGGAATTCTCAGAATGGGAAGATGTTTATCTGCCTTCAACTGTGGTAGAGAAACAGCCAGGGATGGCCCAGACTCTGCAAAGGGCTGGATTCCCTGTAGCCACAAGCTGTTTGTCAACAAAGGAAAGAGTGGAAGTGTGTGTGTGTCCTACCTAGGGTTTCTCACCAAAGCAGCTGCTCCACAGTTGCCATAGCAACACAACTTGGCAACATGAGTAGATGATAGTGTGTGTGTTTGAAAACATACACATTGGCAGCATATACTGAATGAAAATTAGAAATTCATGAGGCAACAGGCCATTTATCCGGAAGAGGACTGTCCCACACACCAAGAATACATAATCTGATCTGTTCTTGTGTAATAGCTGTGTCAGCGTAGCATACTCATAAGGCTCAGATCTGAGAAAACCAAGTAGCATGTTTGTGATATGTCCACAACATGCAATTATTGACAACTTTTAGGTAAAATCTTCAGAATATTCCAGGAAAAGAATCTATAGCACAAAATGGTTCTATGTCACACCAAAAATTTTTGCTCTTTTGACTGGAGCATAAAACCACATTGGTTGAAGCTTGAAAACTAAGATTAAATACAGGTTATGAGGAGTTGCCAAACTGTAACTGCTCCAGTTTTCTTCCAAGTCACCCTCAGAATTCTCAAGGCTAAGGCAGACGAGGTGGCATCTTCCACACCAGGGAGATACCGAAGCACCCGCCTGCCCTCTAGCTCGAGTTTCTGAGGAGGATCTGTGTCTCTGGTTTTGTCTTCCAGCTCGGGGAATGGTGGAGGTCCTGGGAGAGGTGGCAGGTGTTCAAAAGATTCAAAATCCTATATGGTAGGCCGGCAAGTCGTTCATCAAGAAGAGCACTTGCTGCCAAACCTGCAGGCCTGAATTTAGTCCCCAGGGGCCCCACACTGTGAAAGAAGAAAACTGATTCTCACGTGTTGTCCTTGAGATTTACGTATGTGCCGTGACACACTCAAACAACACACTAAATAAATAAATAAATGTAAAAACAAAACAAAAAAAAATACTTTAGACACTGAGCTATTGAGACCCAACAATGACCATGGAGGTGGAGTTGAAGTTGAATTTGAGATTCGTCAGAATCTAGGTACCTGCAAAAAGAGTATTTCTCCCCTTTTCCCCAGAGAGACTCTGGATTCAGGTTTCTGCCTCAACTGAGCTCTTTGCAAGATGACCTTGAGCACCCTTGGCTGCATGCAGGGCTTGGGGCAGTATCTACCCAATGGTGTTCCCTGGGCTGGAGGAGGCACCTGTGGGAATAGGGTTCCCACTGCAAGATAGCTCACAAAGTCTCTCACAGGCAGGCTACATATCACAGGTGGGCACGCCTTCAGTTAGGTACACTCTCAAAATTTCTTACTGTAAGTGTTCTAATACCTTTTGGATTTGACAAAATTGGAGTCGTCAAATTAGGATTTTTTTTTTTCACAGAAGTCATGTGATGTCATCAGAGTTACTTCTAGAGGCAAACTTAGCGGTGACAGTCAGTCTTCCCAGGTCTCCTCATTCCCACACTGTCTTCCTGATGTGGGCATTCAGCTCATTCCATTTATATCAAATACTTTGTGATTTATCCCATCGTAAATCCTATTAGATACATTTGCTTCTCTCCTGCCAAGAAACGCTAAAAGAAGGGCACTGTCCACAGTGCCTGGCTCCTTACTGTTGCCCGCAGAGGCTTAGGGTCCTTCACAGACAGACCTTCCCTCCGGCACACCGGGGAGTCTTGACTTTGATGCAGAAAAGAATTTTTCAAGATAGAATGGAGTAGAAGAAGTTAATATATAGCCAGGCGGTGGTGGCGCAGGCCTTTAATCCCAGCACTTGGGAGGCAGAGGCAGGTGGATTTCTGAGCCAGGTCAGCCTGGTCTACAGAGTGAGTTCCAGGACAGCCAGAGCTACACAGAGAAACCCTGTCTCGAAAAAAAACAAAACAAAACAAAACAAAACAAAAAAGTAGTTAATATATATAAAGTGGCTTTATAGAGATTAGTAGACCCTACCCCCACACACACACACCCGAGTATGTGTGGCTTATTCATGTATATATATATATATATATATTTTTTTTTTTTTTTGGTTTTTCGAGACAGGGTTTCTCTGTATAGCCCTGGCTGTCCTGGAACTCACTCTGTAGACCAGGCTGCCCTCAGAAATCCACCTGCCTCTGCCTCCCAAGTGCTGGGATTAAAGGTGTGCGCCACCACCACCCGGCCCATTTTCTTTTTACATATGTAGAATTTGGGTGATTTTGTTTTGTTTTTCTCCTTTTTTTCTTCCTTTCCTTCTTCCTTCCTTCCTCTCTCTTTCCTTCTCTCTCTCTCTCTCTCTCTCTCTCTCTCTTTCTCTCTCTCTCCCTCCTCCCTCCCTCCCTCTCTTTCTTTCTCTCTTTGAGACAAGGTCTTGCTACATAACCCCTGATGTCTTACAACTCATTATATAAACTGGGCTAGCCTTGACTTCACAGAGATATGCCTGCCTCTGGCTCCTGAGCTGCGATTACAGAGCCACTACACTAGATCATTTGAGTATTTTTTTTAAACTGTTATCTTTTTTAATTATTATTTTTCAGATTTCTTCTTCTCTCATATATTACATCATGACCACCATTTCTTTTACTTCCCTCTCCCCAGATCCACTCCTTCTCATTTCCCTTCAGAAAAAGGTGCACTTGCCAGGAATATCAACCCAATGCGGCTTATCAAGTTGCAAAAAGATCAGGTATCTCCTCTCATATGAAGGCTGTGTGAGGGAACCAGTAGGAGGAAAGAGGTCCCAAGAGCAGGCAAAAAGAATCAGAAGCAGCCCCTGCTCCCACTGTTAGGTGTATCTGGTTTTATGTTGAGGTCTTTGATCCAGTTGGAATTGAACTTTGTGCAGGATGATAAATACTTATCTATTTGCATTCTTCTGCATGGAGACATCCAATTAGACCGGCACAACTTGTTGAAGATGCTGTCTTTTTTCCCAGTGTGTATTTCTGGCTTCTTTATCAAAAATCAGGTGTCTCAGAGTGTGGACTTATATCTCTGTTTTAAATTCCATTCCATTGATCAATCTGACTGTTTTTATGCAAATATCATGTGGTTTTTATTACTATTGCTCTGTAGTAGAGCTTGAAATCAAGGATGATGATACCCCCAGAAAGTTCTCTTATTGTTCAGGATTGTTTTTAGCTCTCCTGGTTTTTTGGTTTTCCATATGAAGTTGAGAATTGTCCTTTCAAGGTCTGTGAAGAATTGTGTTAGAATTTTGATGAAGAATGCATTGAATCTGTAGATTGCTTTTGATAGGATGGCCATCTTTACTATGTTAATCCTACTGATCCATGAGCATAGGAGATCTCTTTCCATGGTGAAGGGCAGAGCCTGCTTTCTTAAGAGTGTGAGTTAGGGGAAGGCAACATGGCTCAGTGGGTTAAGAGCACTGACTGCTCTTCCAAAGTTCCTGAGTTCAAATTCCAGCAACCACATGGTGGCTCACAACCACCGGTAATGAGATCTGACTCCCTCTTCTGGTGCGTCTGAAGTCAGCTATGATGTACTTATGTATAATAATAAATAAATCTTTTTTTTTAAAGATTTATTTATTATATGTAAGTACACTGTAGCTGTCTTCAGACACTCCAGAAGAGGGTGCCAGGTGTCCTTATGGATGGTTGTGAGCCATTCCATACCACACTCCACTCCTAGCTGCCTGTGGCAGGTGGGAGAGCTGCCCCTACCCCTCGAAGGTTATAGCACTCAGGATAGTACCTCCCCCTCCCATACCTACACCCAGACTGAACCTGGGCACCAATGTAGAGCTAGCCCTGGTGGAGTGGTTGTGAGTGAGCCAGCCCTGAGTTCAATACTCAGCAACCACATGGTGTCTCACAACCATTTGTAATGGGATCTGATGCCCTCTTCTGGTGTGTGAAGACAGCTACAGTGTACTCATATACATAAAATAATAAATAAAGGAGAGAAAGAAAGAAAGAGAGAGAGAAAGAACAGAAAAAGAAAGAAAGAAAAAACAAAAGAAAGAAAGGAAAGAGGGCCATTGTGTGGGAGTCTCTGTAAATACAAGGGTTCAAAGAGTAAGAATCTATGTGAGGAAAGAAAGAAAACCATTTTTAACCCGACTTCAGCAGTGGTGGTTCAAACTTCTGAAGTCTGGCCCTGGGCAGTTTTTTTCAGACATATTTAAGCACAGTACAACTTTGGGGGAAAGTTTCTTGATGACAGTTATCACAAAGCTTAAGGCATCAAAACTACATCAAAACTCTTTGCAAAGTACATGTGAATGGGTTCCATTAACTGAGAATGGGTTCTATAGGCTGAGAAACAATACTCAGAATAAAAGTCAAGGGAGGGGCTGGAGAGATGGGTCAGTGGTTAAGAGCACTGACTGCTCTTCCAGAGGTCCTGAGTTCAATTCCCAGCAACCACATGGTGGCTCACAACCATCTGTAATGGGATCTGATGCCCTTTCTGGTGTATCTGAAGACAGCTACAGTGTACTCATATACGTAAAATAAATAATTTTTTTTTTAAAAAAAGGTTGAGAAAGAGTCTGAAATAAACATAATACTCCGGGTGAGTCAGGTATGGCCTGGCCCTACAGATAGCACACATCACCAGGCTACTAACTACATGCATTCCCAGCTTTCCCTGTAGAAACAGGTATACAACCTTCAGTTACAGAGACAGCCCTGTGTGTTTAACATTCCTGGTTTCCCTAGTACTTATCTATGTGCATGAGGACCTCAAGCCCTCTAGAGGGATGCATAGATCCCACAGGGACTTGTGTGCTGATGTGGATGGGCTCATTTTATCATGCAGCTGAGCTTACCACTAGCAAAAAATAACCTTGTTACCTTGCTGCCATCTTGGCTAATGACCTCACCGAGATGGAAAAAGCTATATGAATTGGGCACTGTTGATTAGTGATTTCATCAAACTGGCAACAACCATGTGACTGGACCTCTATCTTGGTTAGTGACATCAGAATGGTAACAACGGTGTGCAATTATGAGCATCTTGGTAAATGCAGCCACACTTCATTATTCAAAATGGCAACACTTAGAGGACTTAACAGTACCGCTGAGCCTTCTGCCCGAACCTTACAGTTTTCTGTACCACAAGCATTCCATCACATGTAGCAAACCTCTTCCCAATTTTTTTTTTTTTTCCCTTTTGGATTTTTCACTTTCCTGAATGCCTAATGGGATCATGGAAATGGGAGAGCCAGAGTGTTATGAACTATATAACATGATGAGGGAGTACCCAGCAGGCCCATGCCAAGGCGTGCCACTGAATTGGCAGACGCTCCTCTTATACACAACTCACCCCTGGCACCTTCACTGACAGGTGATGATGTAAGCAAGCCATTGCTAGGGCCTTCAAGGCACCTAGTAGAATCACCTGTAACTAACAGAGTGTTGTATAAATAATATTCCTTCCTAGTGAGAAATCACTCTGCACCCCCGCTGCCCTGTCCTCCTAAATCAACCAGGTCCCAGAGGACTGTGGGACATCTTTCAAAATGTCCTGTAAATGTGGGAAGTCACCTGTTTTCTTACTCATAGAATTCAAGGCCTTCAGGCAAGGCCACTGCCAAGCAAGGTTTTGTCCTCTACATAGATGGAACAACTAGTGAAAGAAAGACAGGGAGGCGCTGGCACACGCCTTTAATCCCAGCATTCAGAAGGCAGAGACAGGCAGATTCTGTGTGTTCAAGGCCAGCCTGGGTCATAGGACAGCCAGGAGTGTTACACAGAGAAACCCTGTCTCAAAAACACAAAACAAAAAAAGAAAAACTAGCCGGGCAGTGGTGGTACATACCTTTATTCCTAGCACTTGGGAGGCAGAGGCAGGTGGATTTTTGAGTTCGAGGCCAGCCTGGTCTACAGAGGGAGTTCCAGGACAACGAGGCTACACAGAGAAACTCTGTCTCAAAAAACAAAAAAACAAAAAAACAAAAAACAAAAAAAGAAAGAAAAACTAGAGGAGCCAGAGGCTCCCCTCAAGCCCAAGTGACCCCCCCAAGGACCAACCAGATCCACAGCTGGCCATGACAATAGAAATGATGTGTGTGTGTGTGTAGCTAGATAGATGATAGATAGATATATAGATTGATAGATAGATAGATAGATAGATAGATTGATTGATTGATTGATTGATAGATATGTATGTTGGCTGTCTGCATGGTATTTGTGATGGCTATTATTGGTTCAACTTGACTATAATTGGAATTAACTAAAAAACTCCAAAATGTACA
>NW_022196915.1:38524441-38525772 GCF_008632895.1 Mastomys coucha
TGATCTTTTTTTTTTTTTAATTCACCCTCCCCCCAGACAGGGTTTTGCTGTGTAGCCTAACCCTAACCTAACCCTAACCCCAACCCTAATCCACATGTGCCACCTCAGCCTGGCTTGATCCAGAGCTACTGAAAGCAGCTGAGACATCTAGCCTTGTGGATTCTTGGACAACCATGACTGGATTAGCTGGACCACAGCCTGTAGAGAGATTCATTCTATAACTTCTTTTACTCTAGAGAACCCTAACCAACACAGTCTTAAACACCCAGCAGGAAAGTATGACCAAAATGGAAAGTATGACGCTAAAATGCTGGGTGTGTTTCCTCAACAGAATGGCTCTGCCTAGACATGAGGCTTAGGCTCACATGCAGTGCTGTTTATACAGCTACGCATTACTAGTGATTTTCTTCCAGATTATAAAAAAAAAAAAAATGCTCTTCTTGCCTCTCCTATAGCCAAGAGAGTTGGACCCACTACTGTTGCAACCCAAACATTAAAGAATGCCTAAGTTTCTTTCCTCTCCCTATCTAGAAGCCATCTGAAAGGGACCCCACACTGATGCTAACATTTCCAACATCTATTAAAGGACCTGAAAGCAGATCCTCAGTGACTCAAGAGACCAGCCTTAGACTCCAAAGGGACAGCGATGAGTCGAAGCCAATCGATGGATTCTCTTGGAAGCCCTTGTAGAGATTCTGGTGGACTTTGATTTGGACATAAAAATCTCCTCTGTAACGGCACACATGGGTCTTAATCCCAGTCCCGGGGAGGCAGAGGCAGGTAGACCTCTGTTCCAGGCTAGGTCTATACTATAGAGTAAGTTCCAGGACAGCCAGGGATACACATAGAAACCCTGTCTCAGAAAACAACAATAACAAAAAAACCTCTATTCTATCTTCTTGTTTCCTGTATACACTACCACACCCATCCTGACTTGGATTTTAAGTTGTCTCCTTTAGCCAGGCACATAACATGCCTATAATCTTAACACTTGGAGGGCTAATGCAGGAGGATGGGAATTTAAGGCCTGGGTTACTCCATATGTTCCTGGTTCAGCTAAGATAGAGTGTGATAGCCTATCTCAAAAAACAAAACAAAACAAAACAAAAAACAAAAAAATAATTAAGTTTTGAGGATAGCAAGATGTTTCAGTGGGTAAAGGCACTGGCCATCCAAGGCTGGTAGCTTGAGTTTGATCCCTAGAACACACAACAAAGTAGAAAGAGAGAACTAACATTTAACGCAATAAGCCTGCCTCTGACCTCTCTATACATGCAATAACATTCCTGAGTTCTCTCTTTCCCTTTCTGTCCCTCTTTCCCTCCCTCCCT
>NW_022196915.1:38525892-38539812 GCF_008632895.1 Mastomys coucha
CCCTCTCCCCCTCTCCCTCCCTCCCTCTCTCTTCTCTCCCTCTCTCCCTGTCTCCCTCTCTCCCTCCCTCCCTCTCTCTCAGCCAGACAGTGGCAGTCTACGCCTTTAAT
This sequence comes from Mastomys coucha, assembly GCF_008632895.1. Taxonomy (NCBI): domain Eukaryota; kingdom Metazoa; phylum Chordata; class Mammalia; order Rodentia; family Muridae; genus Mastomys; species Mastomys coucha. Next base: position 38,526,003 of record NW_022196915.1, read on the forward strand.
CCTATCACTTGGGAGGGTGCAGGTGGATTTCTATGAGTTTGAGGCCAGACTACTCTACAGATCAGCCAAAGCTACAAAAAGAAACTCTGTCTCAAAATACAAACAAACTAAAGTCTTCTGGATACCTTTTTCTTAGACCCAAGTCAGTTCGATTTTAGCTAAAAATGGCTTGAGAAAACCTTAACTAACATGTTTTGTTAGAAGTGCCACAGAGGGGGCTGGAGAGATGGCTCAGCAGTTAAGAGCACTGACTGCTATTCCAGAGGTCCTGAGTACAAATCCCAGCAACCACATGGTGGCTCACAACCATCTGTAATGAGATCTGACGCCCAGTGTATTTACATATAATAAATAAATAAATCTTTTAAAAAAAAAGAAGTGCCACAGAAGCGGGGCAGTGGTGGTGCAGGCCTTTAATCCCAGCACTTGGGAGTTAGAGGCAAGCAGATTTCTATCTTCAAGGACAGCCTGGTCTACAGAGTGAGTTCCAGGACAGCCAGGGTCTTGAAAAACCAAAAAAAAAAAAAAGTAGTGCCACAGAAAAGGAGAAAAAAAATTGACTAGGAAGAAAAGGCCTCTGTGATGTAGTCTAAGGGATGCTAACACACACACACACACACACACACACACACACACACTCACACACCAAAACAGCAATAGCTGTAGACACAGGCTATCAGACAAACAAAATGATTCATGAACAATTCCACTGAGTAATTACTAAGTTATTCTCTGCTGGTGAAATGAGCCAATTCAAACCAGATTAAACTATATAAATGCAGGTTTATTGGGAAGCAGCTAGGGCAGACACACTAGCCCCAAGGAAGGAGGCCAGGGAAGTGACCAGGGGAAAAGAGACAGAATGGAGGGGAAATAGAAAGAGAGAAAGAGTGTGTACACACAGGGAAAAAGAAAATACGGGGGTTCGGGGGCAGGGAGAGGGAAGAGACCAAAATGTCTGGATTCTATAGGGAGGAGCTTCTGGGTGAGGGGAAGCCCAGCCCCTGGGCTGCAAAGTTCAGGGTAGAGGCTGGGCATGCTAGGCAGGGACAGAGGGATGTTGGGAGAACCTGGAGGCCAGGTCCAGTTTGGTAGGTTAAATATGCACCTCAACTGTTTGTTCCAGGTCAGAATCCCAACATTCCAGCCTTTGGCTGGTAATAAATAAATAAGGGGTGATATAATCAGCTATGACAACTTCCTGCTGACATTTGGGCATTGTTATGGCAAAGAGATGGAATGTTGGCCAAGTCTGGGAAGAGCAGGCCGTTTTACTTGCTGTCCCGGTTGTAGGACCATCTGGGGCTAGTGACATGAAAGTCCCTTTAAAGCACCTGTGGGTAGCCAGTTAGGAACTGTCCTGGATCTAGGAAACACCTGGACTTGGCAGGATGCTGCAACAGATATATATTAAGGGCAGAAAATAAAGTTAAGGTTTTTAAGAAAAAAAAAAACTTTTTTCTTGGGTGTACATTTGAAACTTTTAGGGCCTTGGTCTTGGTAGTTGGAGGTGGAGGGTGGTGGTCCCAGGATGGCGGAAGGGGAATAGGTCCCACCCTCAGGAATAGGTAGGTGGGGAGGGAAACAGGCTCTTGATTGACAGTGGAGTCCATCTGACCTATGAGAGGTGGATTTGAGTGGATTCCCTGAAACTTACAAGAATCCTTTTAAATTTATAAAAAGATCATTTTCAGATATGCTAGTATTGCCACTGTTCAGTGTTAAAGCTCTGAACTTTGAAGTGTCAATACAGCACTAGCACAGTGGGGGTGGGATGTGAAGTATTTTCCTTCCTCCCGTGTCCCTTAACTCACTCTCCTATCACCATCCAAGGTTTTTTTTTTTTTTACATCCTCCAACCTTCATAACTTGCATTTATCAACCCCAAAACACCTTTCCAGACCTCAAATACTTCCTTAGAGGCTTTCGTATCATCAGACCCTACATAAATTTTAAACTTCACACTTTTTCCTATTCACCATGAGACCCAGGTGGTTGGCCACTGGAAGCAGTCACCTAAAGTGACTTCCTTTAAATAAAAGAAGAGGAAAAAGTTCCTTCTTTCACTAGTCTTGTCCTCAAACCCCTCAGAGACCTGAGAAGGATCAACTGCAATCTAAATGCCCTATGTATCAACTGAAGTGACGATTACCACGAACAGACTGACAAGAAACAAATAGAGCACGGAATACAGTTACATCCGATCTGAGAGCACACTGAGACTACCCTCCGTTGCACAGGTAAGAGATGCTCTGCTTATTTCCCAGGAGCCTCACAACCCCAGTCTTTCTCATCTAGGGTCTTGGTGTCTTTGACTCTGACATCCCCAGTTCCTTCTCTATTAGGTAACAGCAAGGAGGCAAGACTATGTCCGGGAAGGAGTAGCATACATTTTTATTGTTGCATTCTAGATCTGATCAAGATTTTCTGAAACTCTGCCAGTTTTTTCCTTATATAACCCAGCTCTGTCATTAGAAAGGAGGACATATGTGCTAGCAAACCCCTTCCCCATAAGGAACCTCTTTTTGGCTGTTGTTTTAAGACTTAGTCTCATGTAGCCCAGCCTGGCTTTGAACTTGCAACCTAGTCAAATTGACTTTGAAATCCTAATCTTCCTGCTTCCACCTGCTACGTGCTGCTAGGATAGGCATTGTCAACACAGTTTGCCAGAAACATTGATAAACACATTTACCTATCCATAATATCAGAATTCATTACCTAACAATAAGTTGACAAGGTAAAAAAAACTCCAAAGGCCTGCCTACATTGGCAATCTGGCTGTTATTTTATTCTAATCTTAATTACTAGCATTAATCTCCTAGTGAATCTCTCTATGCATACTGGCCTGAGTTACAGGCTAGTGAGGCTAGAGCCACATTCAAGAGCTTTCAGAAGTGGGCTGACAGAATGCACTAGCCTCCGTATTGATAAAATAACAAACCCAAGCCAACCTCAGGAAGGAAGCTGCCATCCAGGCTGAGAGGCAAATGTGGAGAGCAAAGGAGCATGGGCGAGCCCCTCTCAGGGTAAGAGGCTAGAGCCATGGGAGCAGAACAGTGGGCTCAGGTCCAAACGGGAGAGCAGAAGGGTGGACAGATGGCAGCTGAGTACGAGTATGCCAGGAGTCCTCCGCCTGTTGGTTCTTGATGAGCACACTAGGTATCAAATAACAGCACAGTATGGGGATGTTGTCTTAGTGGTAGGGATCCATCACTTTCCGGGTCCAGGTGACAGAGTTATACCCTTTTTGTAATCTGGCATACCCTTTAACTTCTTGGGCTAAGTTTTTCTGATATAATTTTATTTACATACACACACACACACATATATACACATATATATGTATGTGTGTATGTATATATATGGTTTTTTCACGACAAGATTTCTTTTTTTATTTTTGATTTTTTGAGGCAGGGTTTCTCTGTGTAGCCCTGGCTGTCCTGGAACTCACTCTGTAGACCAGGCTGGCCTCGAACTCAGAAATCTGCCTGCCTCTGCCTCCCAAGTGCTGGGATTAAAGGCATGCACCACCACTGCCCGGCAAGACAAGGTTTCTTTGTGTAACAGATTTGGCTGTACTTGTACTGTAACTCGCTCTGTAGACCCAGATACTCTCAAACTTACAGAGATTCTCCTGCCTCTGCCTCCAGAGGGCTGGGATTAAAGGCATGTGCCACCATGCCCAGTGTTATAATTTTTTACTTAAATATTTATTTACTTTAGTTTATGTGTATAAATGTTTTGCCTACATACATGTCTGTCTACCATGTCCATGCCTAGTGCCCATGAAGGTCAAAAAAGAGTTGTATCCCCTAGAATTGGAATTATAGATGGCTGTCAGGTATTGCCAAGGTGCTGGGACTCAAACTAGGGTTACAAAAAAATGTTTCTAACTACTGAACAGTCTTTCCAGAACTCCATGATATGATTTTAATATGTTCTTGTGCCCAGTAATCTCATTTCACCCTACAAATTTTATAGGATAGGATTCTTTCTGCTCCCAGGAATAAGTCATTTGTTACTCTGTGCTGCATGGGCAGTGTCAGGTAGATGGTGCTGTCCGCTTGTCCACCCAATAACACAATCATCCTCCACCCTTAAGATGGAGTCAAAAGCTGCTTGTAAGTGGAGTAACTTAGGGCAAAGCACAGCCTAATTGCAGGGATAAGCATGAGCCATCATGCCTGACTTAGGGGCCTCTTTTTTTTTTTTAAAGATGTATTTATTATTATAAATGAGTACACAGAAGAGGATATCAGATTTCATTATGGGTGGTTGTGAGCCACCATGTGGTTGCTGGGATTTGAACTCATGACCTTCGGAAGAACGGTGAGTGCTCTTACCCGCTGAGCCATCTCACCAGAGTGGCTACTTCTAGTTTTGTCCCTTAGCGGACCATAGCAGATGTTAGAGCTAGCCTCTTGAGATAGAGTGATAAGAGTTGAGAAGGAACAAATGATGCCATATGGGTGGTGGCCATGGGAGGTAAAATATCACGGAAGCAGGAAGGGGGTCAGATGATCCTCTACGCTTACAATAATAAGTTATCCAGAACATCTGTCCTCCAACACGGGTTTATGATGAATGAAAACTATTCAGCCTAAAGCAATTTTTAAAGCTCAAGGTTTTGACAGGCTATAAAAATCCTTTTTTTCCCTGTTTCTCTTTTCTTATATAAGAGATCTAGAGGTAAAATAATACTAAAATTTAAGGAACCATCTTTCCTGACTCTTAGGAGCATATAGAGTAGATGGGATATAGGTCACTTAGCAGAGTGCCAGCCTAACATGCACAAAGCCCTGGGTTAGACCACCAACATGGAAAAAAAGTATATATGTATAAGTTCAGATCAGCATGAGCTAGCTACATGATCTCCTCTATCAGAAAGAAAGGGGGGCAATACAAGGAGACAGGAAGAAAAGAAAAGAGTATATATGTATATACATATATGTATGTGTATATATATATATGTATATATATATATGTATATATGCATCTTTTGGTATATATTTATATACTGAAAACTCTTACTTGACAGGGGACTTAAATCCTGTCAGGCAGCATAATGCTTAAACTCCTTTATATGGCTCCTTAATTTCAACACCAGGATGTCAATACCAGGAATAATTTAAACCAGGAAGCAAGTCTTAAATATATAGAGGCAGTGGGGCTGAAGCAATCCTGACCTTGCAGAACACCCACACAGCAACTGGTAACTCCAGTTTCAAGGGAATCCAATCCCCTCTGCTGGCCTCTGTGGGTTCCTACATGACATGGTACCCATAAACTCATGCAGGTAAGCACATACTCATAAATCATATATAACTCTTTTCCACAGACTACGCCTTCTGATACACAACCATGGCAAAGATATCATGCATTTCAATAGTAGATATTAACATAATGAAGCAGAGGCTTGTGGAGGTGATTTTTGCCGATCTTCTTCCTCTAACGAGGGAAAGACCGCACAACTGTCTTAATGCTTTCAGTAGGAACTATAGTTATATTAACAGTGTGTATTACAGAAGCTTCCTCGGCTGCACTGATCACTCCAAAGACATATGCTAAACCCCAAAGGTCTTTCCTGTGTCCCTGTTGCTGCAGTTGACAATGTTTTACTACACTCCCTTAGATCTACTGTCCTTGCAGATACTCTAACCACTGCCTATTCCTACATTCCCCTTGTCAGCTTGAAGCAGCCAGAACAGTCTCCATCCCCCAAACCCCTACTGCAACTACAGTGACACCTTCTGAGAGGGGGGGAGTGAGGGACTAGGAGGTAGACAGATTCTAGAGAGAAGAAGATAGAAAAGGGGGCCATGGACAGTTCATAAAGATGACTGACTTTTTTCACCTCAAACAAAGAACCAAAAGGCTTTTCCTCCCACCAGCAAGGACCTGTCTAACTGACTGGTCAAGAATGACAAGGCATGCCAGGCAGTGGTGGCACACGCCTTTAATCCCAGCACTTGGGAGGCAGAGGCAGGCGGATTTCTGAGTTTGAGGCCAGCCTGGTCTACAGAGCGAGTTCCAGGACAGCCAGGGCTAAACAGAGAAACCCTGTCTCGAAAAACCAAAAAAGAAAAAAAAAAAGACAAGGCATGTTCTCGGCATGTCCTAAACTTGTTTACTGGAAGCTGTAGGCCTGTCATCTTCCCTTTCTTTGTCTAAGTTTAATAACCCAAAATTTGGGGAGAGAGGCCTTTCCTATGCACCAGAAACATGTTCACTGAGAGCTACGGACCCATCAGCTTCCCTACTTTTGCCTAAGGTAACCAACCCAAAGTTAGGGGAAAGGAACACATCACAGGCCACCAAAATCACTTAAAACCCTCATCCTCCAGAGAAAAACCCAGGTTCTGTCCCCTCTCTGCTCCTCAGACGGTCTGTGTGCTTTACTGTGTGTGTATGTGTATGTGCATATGTCTGCATGGCTGCTTGTCTTTGTGTGTGCATGTATGTGTTTTGCAGTTCCTATATGTGTGTCTCTGTGTGTGATCATTTATGAGCATTTGTCTATGTATACAAGAGAGAGTGAGTGAGCTCATGCACATTATGCTTATGCCTATTCACTATTTTCTTACTCTTCTCTCATATATTACATCCTGACCACAGTTTCTTTTCTTTCTTTCTTTTTTTTGTTTTTTTGTTTTGTTTTGTTTTGTTTTGAGACAGGGTTTCTCTGTATAGCCCTGGCAGTCCTGGAACTCACTCTGTAGACCAGGCCGACCTCAAACTCAGAAATCTGCCTGCCTCTGCCTCCCAAATGCTGGACAGTTTCTTTTCCCTTCATTCATCCCAGGCTCTCTCCTGCCACCTCCTCTTGATTTATTAAGCAAAATTGTGTGTGGGTGTATGTATACGCACACACACATACATATTTGTTATGCCCAGATAGTGAGGTCTTCACAGACGAGGAGTCAAACTCATATGCAAAAGCAAAGAGTCTTTATTCAAGCTCAAACTCCAACCTCTCCAGCACAGTGGAATGTGTGGAAGGTCCTGAGCTGGTATGAGCATTGCCTATTTATCATGGTAGCAGGGTGGGTGACTTCCCAACTTGACAGTTACATAATTGGTTGACATTTGCTTGGTGCACTTCTACTGGCTAGTAATGATTTCAGCTTGGTGTAAACAATGGTTGCTAGCTTATGGTGTGAACAATGGTTGCTAGTTTACGGTGTGAACAATGGATAAGACATTAGGTACTTTCCCCTTAAGGACTGATTGGTGGTTGTTAGGAGTGGAGTGACTATTTGCCTAGAGGAATTGTGATTGTTACCAGGGTGACATAACTCTTGGAAAAAATTGGAGTTTTGCTAGTAGCAGAGTTCATTCAGAGGGCAAGTTAATCATAAAATAGAGTCTGAAAGCAAAATGGAGTTTGCAATGTTAAGCTGGGCCCTTCAGTAGAAAAAAAATGATAATTATAGAAGATGTTTTTATGAAATATATATGGATGTTTGGTATAAGAGTTGCAGAAAAAATTGGGATGAACAAATTTTTTTTCTCTTTCCTTCTACTGTGTAGTTCTGGCATCAGGCTTGGCGGCAAGCCATCTTACCATGTTACTGGACTTTATGTCCATAACTAAAAATATTCTTTCTGTGCTCTTGTCTACAACCTTCAGAGTTTCAAATCTTTACTTATTGAATTGATTTTTGTACATACTGAGAGACAGGACTCTAGTTTCTGTCTCCTGCATGTGAGTAACCAGTTTCCCCAGAAAGGTTTCTTAAAGAGATGTCTTTTCTCCAACGTGACACTTTTATCAAAAGTGAGGTCAGTGTAGCTGAATGGGTTTGTTGACATAGACCTCTAACTTGTTGGTTTACATTTCTGGTGTTCTGCCCTTCTGCTTTGGATACTATGCCTCCATACTTACCTTTGACATCAGCTTGTGATGCCGCCAGCACTGTTTATTTGCCTCAGGCGTGCTTTGGTCATTTGAAGTCATTTTGCTTCCATATAAATTTTAGAATTTTTTCCTATTTCTTTGAATTTTGAGTTTTCTATATCATTGGAATCTTGATATGGATTACATTGAATCTGTAGACTGCTTTTGGAATATGGCCTTTTTCACATTAGTTCTGATGGTGTGCCAAGTCCTGCTTGACCATGTGTAAGGGACAGCATGACACAGTTCCTCCCCCTGGAACAGAGCCAGCAGGGCGTGGGCTTCCACAAAAGTTGATGGTTGCTATGGGTGAAAGGCTAACTTTTATAATATACATATTTTTACATTCCTTCTTCAAGGAAGGACATCTCTGCCAAGGTTAATGATTCCATGATACTCAGAGACAGCACAAGCCCAGGAGTCCAATGTGTGTCTATGGCTCAGCAAACTGTTAGAAGGCTGTGACCTTCAGGACTGTGGAAAAGAGGGCTGTGCAGTGGTGGTGCATGCATTTAATCCCAGCACTTGTGAGGCAAAGGCAGGCAGATTTCTGAGTTCGAGGCTAGCCTGGTCTACAGAGTGAGTTCCAGGACAGCCAGGGCTACACAGAGAAACCTGTCTCAAAAAAAAAAAAAAAAAAGCTGTGGAAAAGAACACTGAAAATGTGAGTATGAGAACATATCATTTCTTAACTATGCGAAACAAAAGGATACAAAACTTCTGGGATACAATGAAAGCAATTCTAAGAGGGAAACTCATAGCTCTGAGTGCCTCCACAAAGAAACTAGAGAGACCATACACTAATAGCTTGACAGCAGACCTGAAAGCTCTAGAACAAAAAGAAGCAAATACATCTAAGAGAAGTAGACTGCAGGAAATAATCAAACTAAGGGCTGAAATCAATCAAGTAGGAACAAAAACAAACAAACAGACAAAACTATACAAAGAATCAACAAAACCAGGAGCTGGTTCTTTGAGAGAAAATAAGCAAGAGAGATAAACCCTTAACCAGACTTGCCTGGGGGCACAGAGACAGTATCCAAATTAACAAAGTCAGAAATAAAAAGGGAGACATAAGAACAGAAACCGAACCGCTGGAGAGTTGTGGCACACGCCTTTAATCTCAGCACTTGGGAGGCAGAGGCAGGTGGATTTCTGAGTTCGAGGCCAGCCTGGTTTACAGAGTGAGTTCTAGGACAGCCAGGGCTACTCAGAGAAACCCTGTCTCAAAAATAAATAAATGAATGAATGAATAAATAAATAAATAAATAAATAAATAAATAAATAAATAAAAATAAAAAATATCTAATACCAATACTCTTCAAAGTATTCCACAAAATAGAAACAGAAGGTACACTACCCAATTCATTCTATAAGGCCACAATTACTCTGATATCTAAACCACACAAAGACCCAACAAAGAAAGAGAACTTCAAACCAATTTCCCTTATGAATATCAATGCAAAAATACTCAATAACATTCTTGCAAACCAAATCCAAGAACACATCAAAACAATCATGCATCATGATCAAGTAAGCTTCATCCCAGGGATGCAGGAATGGTTCAATATACAGAAATCCATCAATGTAATCCACTATATAAACAAACTCAAAGAAAAAAACTATATGATCATCTCACTAGATGCTGAGAAAGCATTTCACAAAATTCAACATCCCTTCATGGTAAAAGTCCTGGAAAGATCAAGAATTCAAGGCCCATACCCAAACATTGTAAAACCAATATACAGCAAACCAGTAGCCAACATCAAACTAAATGGAGAGAAACTTCAAGTAATCCCACTAAAATCAGGGACTAGACAAGGCTGGCCTCTCTCCCCCTATCTATGTAATGTAGTACTTGAAGTTCTAGGAGATCAATGGAATACAAATTGGAAAGGAAGAAGTCAAAATATCACTATTTGCAGATGATATGATAGAATACTTAAGTGACCCCAAAAATTCCACCAGAGAACTTCTAAACCTGATAAACAACTTCAGCAAAGGGGATGGATATAAAATTAACTCTAACAAATCAGTAGCCTTTCTCTACTCAAAGAAATAAACAGGTTGAGAAAGAAATTAGAGAAATGACACCCTTCACAATAGTCACAAATAACATAAAATACCTTGGTGTTATTCTAACCAAGCAAACGAAAGGTCTGTATGACAAGAACTTCAAGTCTCTGAAGAAAGAAATTGAAGAAGATTTCAGGAGACGGAAAGATCTCCCATGCTCATGGATTGGCAGAATTAATATAGTAAAAATGGCCATCTTACCAACGGCCATCTACAGATTCAATGCAATCCCCATCAAAATTCCAACTTAATTCTTCATAGAGTTACAAAGAGCAATTGGCAGATTCATTTGGAATAACAAAAACAAAAACAAAAAACAGGATAACAAAAACTATTCTCAACAATTAAAGAACTTCTGGGGGAATTATCATCCCTGACCTCAAGCTGTGTTACAGAGCAATAATGATTTTAAAACTGTGTGCTATTAGTACAGAGAGACAGGCAGGTAGATCAATGGAATAGAATTGAAGACCCACAAATGAATCCACACACCTATGGTCACTTGATCTTTGACAAAGGAGCTAAAACCATCCAGTGGAAAAAAGACAGCATTTTCATCAAATGGTGCTGGTCCAACTGGCAGTCCACATGTAGAAGATTGCACATCAATCCATTCTTAACTCTTTGTACAAAGCTCAAATTGACAGACTTCCACATAAAACCAGATACACTGAAACTAATAGAAGAGTAAGTGTGGAAAAACCTCAAACAAATGGGCATAGAGAAAATTTTTCCTGAGTAGAACACCAATGGCTTATGCTGTAAGATCAAGAATTGACAAATGGGACCTCATAAAATTGCAAAGCTCTGTAAGGCAAAGGACACTATCAACAGGACAAAATGGCAACCAACAGATTGGGAAAAGATCTTTAACAATCCTACATCTGATAGAGGGCTAATATCCAATATATACAAAGAACTCAAGAAGTTAGACTCCAGAGAACCAAATAACCCTATTAAAAAATGGGGAACAGAGCTAAACAGAGAATTCTCAACTGAGGAAACTCAAGTGGCAGAGAAGCACCTAAAGAAATGTTCATCATCCTTAGTCTTTAGGGAACTGCAAATCAAAATGACCCTGAGATTCCACCTCACACTAGTCAGAATGACTAAGATCAAAAACTCAGGTAACAGCAGATGCTGGCAAGGATGTACAGAAAAAGGAACTACTCCATTGCTGGTGGGATTGCAAGCTGGTACAACCTCTGTGGAAATCAGTCTGGTGAGGCAGTGGTGGCACACGCCTTTAATCCCAGCACTTGGGAGGCAGAGGCAGGTGGATTTCTGAGTTCGAGGCCAGGCTGGTCTACAGAGTGAGTTCCAGGACATCCAAGGTTACACAGAGAAGCCCTGTCTCAAAAAAAAAAAAAAAAAAGGAAATCAGTCTCAGAAAATTGGACATAGTACTGAAAGACCACTCAAGAGAAGAGACCCTTACTATAGTCTCGGGATTACATGACCCCCATGAAATGCACAAGAGACCAATCTTGCTGCAAACACACGAGGTTTATTCGGGAAACCAGTGCACTGGGGCTGAGCTCGTAACCCACACAGGGGCAGAGGAGTTCAACCCCTAGCTCAAGAAGTATAGGGTATTTAAAGGAAAAAAACACAAACCGGGGGAGTGATGGGAATTCCAACCCAAGTTATTCGGTCAGTTAGGACGAGGAACATATTCATTTTAGGAATATAATCTAGGAATGTAATCTTACTCAATCAATCAGCAGAGTGGAGAACCCCGTAAACCAGTTGACCTTCTTTTGGGAACCAGAGCCCTGAGGCTGAGTTAGCCGAGTTCCTGGAACCCAGAGTTCTGAACCGGCTGACCTGCATTCTTAGTTCTGCTCAGTCTGCTAGGGATCATAAAAAACTTTTTTTATATTTTTCATACTTTTCAGTACTACCTGAGGACCCAGCTATACCACTCCTGGGCATATACCCAAAAGATGTTCCAACATATAACAAGGACACATGCTCCACTATGTTCATAGCAGCCCTATTTATAACAGCCAGAAGCTGGAAAGAATCCAGATATCCCTCAACAGTGGAATGGATACATAAAATGTAGTACATTTACACAATGGAGTACTATTCAGCTATTAAAAATAATGACTTCGTGAAATTCTTAGACAAATGGATGGAACTAGAAAATATCATCCTGAGTGAGGTAACCCTGTCACAAAAGAACACACACAGTATGCACTCACCTATAAGTGGACATTAGCCCAAAAGCTCAGAAATCCCACGATACAATTCACAGACCACATGAAAATCAAGAAGAAGGAAGACCAAAGTGTAGATGCTCCAGTGCTTCTTAGAAAGGGGAATAAAGCTGGGGCAGTGGTGGTGCATGACTTTAAATCCCAGCACTTAGGAGGCAGAGGCAGGCAGATTTCTGAGTTCGAGGCCAGCCTGGTCTAAAGAGTGAGTTCCAGGACAGCCAGGACTACACAGAGAAACCCTGTCTACACAGAGAAACCAAAAAAAGAAAAAAAAGGGGGGGGGTAATAAAGTACTCACAGGAGGAAATATGGAGACAAAGTGTGGAGCAGAAACTGAAGGAAAAGCCATCCAGAGACTGCCCTACCTGGGGATCCATCCCATATACAGATACCAAGCCCATCCACTTGTGGATGCCAAGAAGTGCTTGGGACAGGAGCCTGATATAGCTGTCTCCTGAGAGGCTTGGCCAGAGCCTGACAAATACAGAGGCAGATGCTCGAAGCTAACCATTGGACCGAGCACGGGGTCCCCAATGGAGAAGTTAGAGAAAGGACTGAAGGAGCTGAAGGGGTTTGCAACCCCATAGGATGAACAACAACATCAACCAACCAGAATCCTCTGCCCCCAGTGCTCCCAGGGATTAAACCACCTACCAAAGAGTACACATAGAGGGACTCATGGCTCCAGCCGTATATGCATATGTAGTAGAGGTTGGCCTTGTCGGGCATCAATGGGAGGAGAGGCCCTTGGTCCTGTGAAGGTTCTATGCCCCAGTGTAGGGGAGTGCCAAGGCAGGGAGGCAGGAGTGGATGGCTGGTTGGGGGAATACCCTCATAGAAGCAGGAGGAGGGGGATGGGATAGGGGGGTTGGTGGAGGAACCAGGAAAGGGGATAACACTTGAAATGTAAATAAAGAAAATATCCAATAAAAAAAAAAGGATACAATATGAATAGTATAAGGAGCTTCACAGATCTAAAGGAACAGAGGCAGCTCCGGTGTGAGCCTGCTTGTCAGAAAAAAAAAGAAAAAGGAGACAGGCAAATACAGGGGCAGGCAGTTCAAGGTCAGCCTGGGACTGGGAGAGTTATTTTCAGGGCCAGGCACGATAAGTATGTTAATTTCAGGGTAGGGTGTCAACCAGCTATTTTATTGTCTGTGTTTGTGCTTGCTGTCTCTTTCTGAGAATAAAGGGGCTGGGGTCATGGGATAGTGCTTCATGGGATAATCAAAAGGGGTAAAGACTGAATTGATGTGTAAAGAAAATACTGGGCTTTTGATCTTCAACAGATGAGCTATCCAGAGAGTTTTTGGAATTGTAAAAAGTGCTGTCTTAAGCAGAGAGGGCTGCCTGGAGTTCTCCAGAGGAAGCAGAACAGAGAGAGTACAATCTGGAAGATTATCTCAAGCAGAACATAGGCCGTCATCTTGTAATCCAGGATTTGAATTCCAGTCGTTTGTCTTGCTGCTCTCAAGCATCCCTTTTCTCAGGAACCCTGTCCAAGCGAGGCTGGTCCTTGGCAATAATGTTCATCTGCCAACTTGTCCTCTTATGTGTTCTCTATGTCTTTACGTTTATAGTTAATGTCTTTCACTTCCTTGGTTAGTTTTTTTTT
>NW_022196915.1:38539822-38541333 GCF_008632895.1 Mastomys coucha
GATGGATCCAAAATAGCAAAGTAAAGATTCAGAGCAGGAAATCCCATGGTCTCAATACAAGTAAGCAGTGCCTATTTAGCTGTCAGAGTGGCTGGAATCAGTGTGAAGTCCTTTTCAAATAGATTTTAGGGACAAAGAAAAGAAAAGTAAACATAGCTCAACATAAGAATGGGCATGTCTCTTTCAGGGTTGCAGGGGGACCACAGAAGCTGTGGATACCTTAAATAGTAACTTTAATCCAGCCATGTCGGCACATCTTTAGTCCCAGCCCTCAGAAGGCTGAGGCAGAGAGAACTTCTGTGAGTTTCAGGCCAGCCTGCTTCACGTAGCAAGTTCTAGGCCAGCAAAAGATACATGGTGAGACTTTGTCTCAAACAAAACAAAACTTGTAGCTTCCCATATCTCCCTAAAAAATGTCCCTCCAACACTTCATCCCAACAAAACAAGATAACACTGCTGTGAAAGGCCTTAGGGTAGTAGGGCAATTTTAGTCTCTGTTCACAAAATTTTGAGTAACAAACAGTTTAACTTACTTAACAAACATTTGCACATTCTTAATTACTTGGTAATGGTCCCCTTTTGCTTGTTTGTTTGTTGCTGGAAGACCTAGAACTCACAGAGATCTGCCTTCCTCTGCCTCCTTAGCCTTGGATTAAAGGTGTGTACCACTATGTCTGGCTTAATGGTCCATTTCATTTTGATTCAGGCAAAACTTCAGCCTGTGGGCCAATAGGAGTGCTGGACATTGTGATGTTACCATTTCCAGCCCTTGATTCCTAGATCTGTGAATACTGAGTTTGAAGAAACAGTACCATGGGTCAGCTGCTGATTCAGAGTATGACAACATTCTGGAGGACTTTGCCTCCTTCTTCCAGACTTACACCTTCTAGTCACCATCTACATGGTTTTATTAACAGACTAGACTAATTTCTTTTCAGACATACTAAGTAAACTATCTTGCTGGCCATTTTAGTTTTTGATACAAAAATCTCTCCCTGAATCTGGACCTCAGCCTTGGTGAGTAGATATCCATGTCAGTGAGCCCAAGCATAACCCTCACCTTTGCCACTCTGACCAATTTGTTCATGGGTGTATTTGGGCAATGACAGGGATGACCTGGGGTGGGTGTGAAGGTTGACTGCTATCCACAGAAAGATTATACTCTCTACTCTACTCTCTGTTTGATGATTGAAGTCCTCCTCCACTGACATCACCCTTGGGTGAGCATTTAGTGGAATGTGGTATCTTCATATCTTCTGTCCATTTGGAGAGATATATCCCCAAGTGTCTCTCTCACCAATTTCCTAGTCATAGTCCTTTCCAAGTTCACAACTATTCATCCAAACCACTGGCTACAGACCATGAACTAGTGTTTAATCGCAAATCTGGCCATTATTCCTTCTAAGCAAAATGCATGACTGTGTACATTGCCCAAAGTTCTTTCCTTTGTAAGGAGAAATTAAAGCTTTAAACCTGTGCTGACTAGGAAGAAAAGTTATGGGCCTAAGAAT
>NW_022196915.1:38541728-38550875 GCF_008632895.1 Mastomys coucha
TCTCATGATTCCTTGGGTGTACGTCCTCCCGAGATTTGAGTGGGGGTCTCCCCCAGGGGTCTTTCACCTTCACCACAGTCCTTTAGGATGGACCCAGAAAAGGCAGTAATGCTGCATCTATCTGTCCCACACATCACACAGATTCATCTGTAAGCCAGGTCCTCCTCTTCCACAGTCAGCCAGCCATAGGGTACACCCCCGAGGCCACTGGTGCACTCTAGAGGCAGAAGACATTTAGCAAGAATAGAAAGCAGAGGCTTTCGGCTCTGAAATTACAAATTAACTCAAGTCTGTACATTGGTTGAGGGGCCATAATCTCTTGTTGTCCATCAAGATATTGAAAGACCCCTCAAAAGAGGAGACCCTCACTCTAGTCTCAGGATTACACGACCCACGAGAGACCAATCTTGCTGCAAACACACGAGGTTTATTTGGGAAACCAGTACACTGAGGCCGAGCTCGTAACCCACACAGGGGCAGAGGAGTTCGACCCCTACCTCAAGAAGTAAAGGGTATTTAAAGGAAAAAAAAACACAAACCAGGGAGAGTGAGGGGAATTCCAACCGAAGTTATTCAGTCAGTTAGGGAGGGGAACATATTCATTCTAGGAATGTAATCTACTGGTCAGCAGGGTGGAGAGCCTCGTAAACCAGTTGACCTTCATTCCTAGTTCTGCTCTCATTGTGGTTCAGCCAGGAGGGGCAGGTCTCGGGAACCAGAACCCTGAGGCTCTGAGTTAGCCAAGTTCCTGGAACCCAGAGCTCTCAACTGGCTAACCTGCATTCTTAGTTCTGCTCAGTCTGCTAGGGGTCATAAAAAAACTTTTTTTTTTTTAAGCCGGGCAGTGGTAGCACAGGCCTTTAATCCCAGTACTTGGGAGGCAGAGGCAGGCAGATTTCTGAGTTTGAGGCCATCCTGATCTACAGAATGAGTTCCAGGACAGCCAAGGCTACACAGAGAAACCCTGTCTCGAAAAAAACCTTTTTTTTATACCTTTCATACTTTTCAATCTTCCCTTTGCTTGTTCTGGAGTTTTTCTGTTTATATGAAACAAACAAGAATTCAATAGTGGGAACTGGCATGGCCTAAGAAAACCCTAAAATAAACCATTATCTTACAGCCAACCTATAACCTCTCACTACTATGTCTCTGGCATACAAGTTTTCCCCGTGGAAGACTCAACAGAAAGAAAATCCAGTATCTTTAGTCTTTAGGTTTTAGTCTTTAAAGATAATCTGTAGTCTCCACCAGCTAACAAAGACTTTCTATCTGCTTCAACTCATGACCAAGCAGTCTTCT
Source organism: Mastomys coucha (assembly GCF_008632895.1). Lineage (NCBI taxonomy): Eukaryota > Metazoa > Chordata > Mammalia > Rodentia > Muridae > Mastomys > Mastomys coucha. The sequence continues at coordinate 38,543,028 of NW_022196915.1, forward strand.
CTGGAGACGATCCTATAACAGAAGAAAAGCCTATGCACTTGAAAAGTACCTTTGACTTTACATCGCCTACTGGTTCCCTCAAAGACCCAGTGCCTGTCACTGAGCCTTCTGCAACAGGAGTTAAACGAGCCATGAAACCTGTCCTTAGTCTCAAGGCTCTGGGTATTAGGATGACCTTCCATCACATTGTATGATGGTGTGTTCCCGTATCTTCAGTTGTTAATTGTAGTGCCCACAGAGACCTAAAAGCTGGCAGGATTTTGCTATTGTCATTTCTATGGCCCATCGCCAGTTTTCTATATGTAAATGCTTACCCTATCACACTTGCCCAAAATATGATTCTCTGAGATTATCATACTAAAAAGCAAGGTGCAAAAAAAAAAAAAAAAAAAAAAAAAAAAAAGCAATGTGCAGTGGTGGCAAAGGTCAAACACCCTAAACGCCAAAGGGCAACCCAAAGAGATAGATTGGGCGTTGGGCGTTGTCCTGATGCTGATTGGTTCAGACTGGAATGTGGCTTTTTATATAACAAAAAGCTGACCGCTGGACCTACGGCAGGATGTAAGGACAGGACTTTAAGGCAAGTAGAGAGACCTGGCAGAAATGCAGGAGACTCAGGCAAATGGAAGATACCAAAAGGAGGCAGAAGGGAGATGCAGCTCAAAGCAGGCAGTGAGAACCACATGGAAAGATGGAGTGGCAGAGAAGTCAGAATAAGTTAATAGCTAGCTGAAAGACTGCCCCAGCAAAGGCCAACAACTTTAAACTGTATAGATGTCTTAACTAGACCTCAAGCGGGATCGCGTGAAAGCCCTGAACTATGTGGACATCCTTTTGGGACTCGGAATGGTAACAGCAGGCCTGGAGGTTTCCTTACACCGATTAACCTCTCTGTCTCGCAGCTTCCCGAAAGCATTAAAGAAAGTTCAGATCAATTTCATACCTTTCGTGATCAACTCTTTAGCCACCATGGTACACTCCAAAATAGACAGCGAGACCTCTCTGCACCCCATGAAGGATCGCACCCCCCTCCAGAAAGACTGCTGCTTCTATACAAGCAGGTCCAATTGGTTCGAACTGGGGTGCAAAGACTTAGGTACCAGGCAAGAAGACTCCTCTGGATGAGCTCTTCGTTCCCTCTCACCTTGGCTCCTCCCCTTACTCACTCCCTTCCTCTTTAGTATCCTGGAGCTTAGTTTACTGTCTTTTAAGCTTTGAACAGAAGTTCCGCCTGAACTGCATCACTGCCACAATCTGGTTTACCACACAAGACAGTCTTCTTTTGGAGTGACTTCAGACGTAGAAACCTCAAAATGACAGCCCCTACATCTAGAAGAAGTAACCAGATCAAAATTGCATTCCCTTATCCTTTGTATGTAAAGGGTCTGGAATAAAGGAAAATCCTTTCAAAAACAGGACCCTAAAACAGGCCCAAGGCTTCAGGAAATTTGTCATCCATGGAATCGGGAAAGCTGCCGACTGCCACCACCACCACCACATACCCTGAGCCTGGAGGCTGTAGAAATAGGCAGTCTGACTTCGCTCCCATCCCACAGTTTTGAAAAGCAGCTTGTGCAGAAAAGCAGAAGAGCAGAGCCCCGTGCTCTCCCCTTCCTACGTTCAATTGCAGACACTTTTCTCAAAGCCTGCACTGTCCTCTCTGAACACTGAAGGGATCTCAGGGAGTGCTGCCTCTCACCCCATAGTAAAGGTCTGTACTCGCCACCACCATTTGAGGATGAGTCTACTTTAAATGTTCCTCTCCTGGCTTCCATTTACAAAGTTTGTTACCTATTCCTACCTACTGTGTCTGTTTTTCCTGCTTTTTAATTCTTAAATCAGTGGGGAACATGAACCTGCTAAAAACCTCTAGACAGAAACTTTTTTTTTTTTTTTTAGAACTCTTCCTCATTGACATCAGCACAAACCAAACAAAAACCAAATCCTAAAAGGACAGGAGGGTGTGCCAATTGAGTTGCAGTACCCACCCCCACCCCAAGCCTGGAACAGAGGACCTTCATCACCTTGCAATAGGTGTGCTGGAAGTTCTAAGCCAGTAATTTTATTTTAACAAAGAAGGTTTCTTTATATACCTTTACTTCCAACTTTTTTGTTTGTTTTTGTTTTCGAGACAGGGTTTCCCTGTATAGCCCTGGCTGTCCTGGAACTCACTCTGTAGACCAGGCTGGCCTGGAAGTCAGAAATCCACCTGCCTCTGCCTCCCCAGTGCTGGGATTAAAGGCGTGCACCACCACTGCCTGGCTACTTCCAGCTTTAATGTCTCTCTATCATAGGGCAAAGGAAGACTAAGGCAGGCTTTCACAGGGTTTTTGGAGCTGAGATCCACAACTTGCAGTTAATTGCTGTGTACTGGCTGGTTTTGTGTGTCAACATACCACGTGCTAGAATCATCAGAGAGGAAGGAACCCTAGTTGAGGAAATGCCTCCATGAGACAGAGCTATAAGGCATTTTCTCAATTAATGATCAATAGGGGAGGGCCCAGCCCATGGTGGATGATGCCATCCCTGTGCTGGTGGTCCTATAAGAGAGCAGACTGAGCATGCCATGGGGAACAAGCCGGTAAGCAGCATCCCTCCATGGCTTCTTCATCAGCTCCTGCCTCTAGCTTGAGTTTCTGTCTTGACTTCCTTCCGTGATGAATAGTGTTTAGAAGTGTAAGCTGAATAAACCCTTTCCTCCCCAACTTGCTTATTGGTAATGGTGTTTCGTCACAGCAGTAGAAACCCTAAGGTATACTGGCAGCTGGCTCCAGGGAGACTTTGTATGTCCATAGGAGATATAACTTCACTTTTATTCTAATAATACTCTCCTCTAAAGACCAACAAGATTCATTCAGCGTTCCTCCCTCTACTTATCTCACTTGCCTGAATCAAACTGAAATGGACCATAAAGCCAGGTGTAGTGATTACATACTTTTAATCCCAGCACTTGGGAGGCAGAGGCAGGTGGATATCTGTTAGTTACAGGTCTTACAGGGCTACATAAGAGAGACTCAAAAACAACAACAAAACAAACAAACAAATGGACCATTAACAATTAACTAAGAGAAGATGGAGAGATGGCTCAGTGGTTAAAAACACTGGCTGCTCTTCCAGAGGAGCTGGGTTCAATTGAAAGGCTGGAGAATTTTAGAATTTTAAAATAAGAGCATTTAATAGAAATGTATCAGTAGAAATGTATGGTGTATAACCTTTACCTAAAAGGACATGGAGGGCCACTGTAGCCAGCCAGGAATGTAAACTGGCCAGTTCCAGGAACTTGGCTAACTCAGAGCCTGCCCCTCCTGACTGATCCGCAATGAGGGCGGAACTAGGAATGAAGGTCTACTGGTTTACGAGGCTCTCCACCACACCGACCAGTAGATGAAGATTACATTCCTAGAATGAATATGTTCCCTTCCCTAACTGACTGAATACCTTGGGTTAGAATTGCCCCTCACTTCCCCTGGTTTGTGGTTTTTTCCCTTTAAATACCCCTTACTCCTTGTACTCTGGGTCGAACCTCTCTGGTCTGTAAGGTTACAGGTTCAACCCCGGTACCAGCCTATCCCAAATAAACCTTGTGTACTTGCAGCAAGATCGGTCTCTCCTGAGTTATTGGGTGGTCGTGTCATCCTGAGACTTGAGTGAGGGTCTTCCGAGCTCCAGGGTCTTTCACAATTCCTAACACCACATGGCAGCTCAAAAATGTAACTCCAGTTCCAGGAAATCCAACACCCTCACACAGACATACATGCAGGAAAAAAACACCAATGAACTTAAAAATAAAGTTAAAAAACAAGTACTTAAGACTGCAAAAGTTTGTTAGGTAAGTTAAACTGTTTGGTACCCAAATTTTATTAGCAGAGACAAAACTGCCCTATTATCCTAAGGCCTGTCTCTCACAGCAGAGTTATCTTATATTGTTGGGGTGAAGTGTTGGAAGGACATTCTTTAGAGAGATAGAAGTTACTATTTTGTTTTGAGTCAGGATCTCACACTGACTCTTCGGTTGGCTTGGGGAAGACATTTCCTCAGAGTGGGCAGCATCTTCTCAAGAGTGGCCCACAAGTAAAGAGGGCCAAGGAAAAAGTAGTGTCCTTGCCTGTCTGCTCTTCTTGCTTATCCACTGCACACCCCACTAATGCCTCTCTCCTCCCACATGGGACTCCAGCCTCTCTGGCCCTCTAACATGGACAGACTACCAGCAACTGCTGAAATGCTCTAGGCCTCCAGTGTTGAGCTGGAACTGCTTCAGCATCCAGTCATAAGCCAGGCAGCTACCAGGTCAGCTTCAGTGAGAAGACAGTCCTTTCCAGACTACCAAGCCTCTACTTTGTAGCCAAATTAATAAATTACTTTATTTAATCTACACGAATTTTGTTATCTGGCTCACTAGAGAACCCTGGTTAATACATCACTCAACAGGCCTGTGTGTAAAATACATAAAATAATTATTTTTTGAGTCAGGATTTCACTTTTAGCTATTGCTGCCCTGGAACTCACTCTGTAGACCAGGCTGGCCTTGAACTCAAGAGATCCGCCTGCCTCTGCCTCCCAAGTGCTGGGATTAAAGGCATGTGCCACCACTGCCCGGCTCTTTAAATGTTTTAAATACATTATTTTATAGGCTTTTTCTGCACACCCCCCATCATGCAGATATAGGCCAGATAGACCACATTAAAAGTGTTTATTAGGAGGCAGCTCTCAGGTGGGTTCACAAGACTCATAGGTGGAGGTCAGTGAAGTCACACATCCAGACTAAAGCAAGTGGGATATTTTTTCTTTTTTCTTTTCTTTTCCTTTTTTTTTTTTTTTTTTTTTTTTTTTTTTGGAGACAGGGTTTCTCTGTGTAGTCATGGCTGTCCTGGAACTCACTCAGTAGACCAGGCTAGCCTCAAACTCAGAAATCTGCCTGCCTCTGACTCCCAAGTGCTGGGATTAAGGGAGTGTGCCACCACTGCCAGGCTTTCTTTCTTTTTTTTTTTAAGATTATTTGTTTTATGTATGTGAGTACACTGTCACTGTCTTCAGACACACCAGAAGAGGGCATCTGATCCCAATACAGATGGTTGTGGGCCACCATGTGGTTGTGAAAGATCTCGAGAGAGAGGAGACCCTCACTCTAGTCTCGGGATTACACGACCCCCATGAAACTCATGAGAGACCTATCTTGCTGCAAACACGAGGTTTATTTGGGAAACCAGAGCACTGGGGCCAAGCTCGTAACTCACGAAGGGGAAGAGGAGTTCGGCCCCTACCAAGCTCAAGTGTAGGGTATTTAAAGGAAAAAATCACAAACCAGGGGGAGTGAGGGGAATTCCAAGCCAAGTTATTCAGTCAGGTTGGAAGGGGAACATATTCATTTTAGGAATGTAATCTTCTACGTGGTGAACCAGTTGATCTTCATTCCTAGTTCTGCCCTCATTGTGGTTCCGCCAGGAGGGGCAGGTCTCGGGAACCAAAACCCTGAGGCTCTGAGTTAGCCAAGTCCTGCAACCCAGAACTCTGAACCGGCTGACCTGCTGGTTCATAAAAAACTGCTAGTCTGCTAGGGATCATAAAAAACTTTTTTAAATACCTTTCATACTTTTCAGTTAAAGGGAATTGAACTCAGGACCTCTGGATGCTCTTAACCACTGAGCCATCTCTCCAGCCGATAAGGGGGTTTTCTAAAGCTTATGCAAGGAGTGATGACATGTCACCTAGGAGCTGGGATTGTGCCCATAAATGGTCAAAACCTGAGCCCCTGGTGAGGCACTCTTGGGTATGTGGCTGGAAACGCTGAGAGGAGGAAGGAAGACATGTTAGCTGAGTTCTGAGGAGTGGGAAGTTTTCTCTGTGTGGGAGGGGTTGGTGATGTGCTAGACTAGCGGCTGGCATCTGGACACAGCACACTAGGCCCAAAACAGTTCCATCTATAAAAGGTTTTATTGGGAGAGAGGCGAGGTGGAGGTGGAAAAAGAAGGGGTGAGAGAGAGAGAGAGAGAGATCTGCCTGTCTCTGCCTCCCAAGTGCTGGGATTAAAGGTGTGGGACACCACCACCCCAGCTATTGTCTTTTGCCTAGATAACTAAGAGAGGGTGTGTAACCATATTGTGCATGAGTTGTGTTAAAAATATTCTGAAACTGCTAAACACAAACTATTGATCAAGAAGAGAACTGAGGCCAGGCATTTCTGAGTTCGAGGCCAGCCTGGTCTACAGAGTAAGTTCCAGGACAGCCAGGGTTACACAGAGAAACCCTGTCTCAAAAAAACAAAAACAACAACAAAGAACAAAAAACAAAAAAACTGAGAATTGCCAAAAGTTGTAAGAAAACTGGGAGAAACAAGGCTATGGAAACACCAATGAAGGAGTGATGCTGCAGAGTCTAATAGACCAGAAAGAAAAATGATTGGCAGATATGTAGACTCCCTGAGCACATATCCTATCCTGCAGATAGGATGTTTCTGAAGACCTATGGAGGGAAAAGGATGCTGTGGTTTACATGAAGGCTGCAGACCCCCGAGGACAAGGGAAGGACTTAGCAGAGGAATTAATAGTTCATAGGTGCTTGAGAACAGAAGTTAGGCAAGAGGACTCAGCAGGTACAGACACTTGTCATGCAGTCTGATGGTACCTGAATTCATGGTACCCATATGGTGGGGAAAAGAACAGACTCAGAACCAGCACAATCCCCCTCTAACTTCTACATAAGACACACACACACACAAAACAGGAAATTTACTGGATTCATGCCTGATTGACCCAGAGGGAGAGACAGTAGGAAGATTTGTATTCTCAGATGGACAGAAGAGCAAGAGGCTATTCCAGACATGGGTTTACTGCTAGATTTCCCTTGTGGATCAGATTCTACAAAAGGTTGTTCCTACTGGAGCTAGCAAAACACTAAAATAGCCCCTGAAGCTGAAGTTCGTCCAAGACTGGAAATCTGATGCAGCTGCAACATAAAAGGAGAGATCAGGGGCAGCCAAAGTCTTCTGAGGGAAGCCTTGAAAGTAAACTGGCAGTGCTATGGAAGCAGCTCTGCGCAAAATTTAGACTTTTGCACAGAACATGTTTAGCCGAGGTTTTCAGCCACAGACACTCTACACAAGTTACTACTACGGGTCTGGGTAAGACAGACTAGACTGGCAGCTGAGTGTAGCTGGCTGGCTATACTACTTCATCCCCAAAAGACCACAGGGCTGAGAATCAAGAGAGTTTTGGCACAGGGATTCTTAATACCTTTATCGCATGACTAGGACAGGCAAGTCAGACTTCACAGTCCATAGATTCCTAATCTTTTTTCTTTTGTAGTAATGATCTTTTATTGGGAAGGGTTCATCAATCCTTTTTGGGCACTGCCTTCATCATGGCTGCCAGCACATTGCACAGCTCCGCCCACCTGCTTTCTCTTGGTATTTGATGTGCCTGCCCACCCTCTTAATGAATGAGCACTTGTCCAAGGCAAGCAGCTAGTGGGGTGCAAAGCCACACACCTCTCCGATCTTGTTCCACAGGAACTTGATGTGCTTGGTGAGGGGCCCAAGGCACCACCTGTTCTGTTTGCTGTCACCTGCCTTTGTTGAGGCCCACGGCTGGGGGTAGGGGCTAGGGGCTGGCCATGGCTGCTTCACATGGCAGCCAGGTCAAGGATTCCTAAGCTTTGATGGGAACATCTAAACCTTTTTTTTCCACCCCAAGAAACAGGGTTTCTCTGTGTAGCCCTGGCTGTTCTGGAACTTTCCCTGTAGACCAGGCTAGACTGCCTCTGTCTCCCAAGCAGTCAGAGATGGATTTCATATATCACGTGTGTATATGTGTGTGTATATATATATATATATATATATATATATATATATAT
>NW_022196915.1:38550965-38557989 GCF_008632895.1 Mastomys coucha
TTTTTTTTTTTTTGGTTTTTTGAGACAGGGTTTCTCTGTGTAACCGTGGCTCTGCCTCCTGCCTCTGCCTCCCAAGTGCTGGGATTAAAGGTGTGCACCACCACCGCCCGGCTTTTTGTTTTTCTAGACAAGGTTTTCTTTTTTTTTTTTTTTAAAGATTTATTTATTTTATGTATATGAGTATACACTGTAGATGTACAGATAGTTGGCTTTAGGACCTCTGCTCTCTCCTGCCCAAAGATTATTGTAAATAAGTACACAGTAGCTGTCTTCAGACGCACCAGAAGAGGGCATCAGATCTCATTACAGATGGTTGTGAGCCACCATGTGGTTGCTGGGATTTGAACTCAGGACCTTTGGAAGAGCAGTCAGTGCTCTTACCCACTGAGCCATCTCACCAGCCCTAGACAACGTTTCTGTGTGGCCCTGATTGTTTTGGAACTCTGTAGACCAGGCTGGCCTTGAACTGCTGCCTCTGCTTCCCTAAGATTAAAGGCAGGCACCACCACCGCATTTCATCAAAGGAATGAATGGAACTGGGTCATTAAATTTGAGAGTAGCAGGGAAGTAGTGGCACAGGCTTTAATCCCAGTACTTGGGAGGCAGAAGCAGGTGAATTTGAGGACAGCCAGTGCTACAGTGTACTTATTTAAAATAATAAACCTATTAAAAAAAAAAAAAAACACTTGTTTTGGAATTTCACAAGTACCATGAAGTAACTATACACAACTAACTTTAAATCTGATTCTGTCACACTGGTACATCTCAAAATTCAATCATATTGTGGGAGAAATAAGACCCTTTACTCAGCTGTCAAAGTGGATAGTCACTACTTTGGTGTGACTGCAAGTTGTGCAAATGTTACTAATCTCTTACCGAGATCAAATTCACAAAGGCACAACTATAGAAGTCCTATTTCCTTTCCTAGCCCTATGACCATAACCCACCTGTCTTCCTTCAAAGTTGGTTTTGCCCACTTGGAAAATTAGCTTTGATCAAGGTGGAATTAAAACTTGAAAATAACATTGCTTTAACTGGTATGGAGTATGTTAACCAGCTTTCCCAGGGAGAACCATCCAACCACTCTAAACATTTTTATTAACCACGCATATAGACATCACATTTACCTTAAGTAAACTTGCATAATATAGTGTTAGAAATAACATTGGGGAGTAACATAGGTAAACACTAGAGTATACCAACTAAATCTCCACAATGTTCTCAAGACAGGGTTTCTCTGCCTAACAACCTGTCCTGTCCTTTATGGACCAGGCTAGCCTCAAACTCAAGAGATCTACCTACATCTGCATAAATCACAGCCTTCTGCCACAATGCCTGGCTCCGAAAAACTTTTTAGAAAACCTGACAAGCCTGATTGGATATAAGAACAACACACATACCTCTATCCATGCAAGCTCCAATACATATTCTATAAAGCAAACGGATTTAGTGGGTTATAACTCTGAACACAGTTCATATATCTTATCTAACTCTACTGGGTAGAAATAGGCTTCAGAGATAGCTCAATGATTCCCAGCAATCATTTGTATAGCTCCAGTTCAGATTTGATGACCTCTTCTGCCACCTGTGAACACCATGTATAAACACAATGGCAGTGATGGTGCACACCTTTAATCCCAGCACTTGGAAGGCAGACAGGTAGATTTCTGAATTCGAGGCCAGCCTGGTCTACAGAGTGAGTCCCAGGACAGCCAGGACCATACAGAGAAACCCTGTCTCGAAGAAAACAAAAATAAAAACAATCTATTTATTCAGGTAAAATAACCAAAACACCTGATCCAAAGCACAGGCACCAACAATTTGAGGGCCTGGACGACACCCTCTTCTAGCTACAGTAAGCATCGGCATGTCAGTGTTTCTATGAAGATTGAGGATCCTGATTCTTCATAGCTGACGTGTATATCAGCTATGTGTGAGGGGCAGAACCACATTCTCTAGTTATTCTCAAACTTCATAACTGATTTGGGGCGGGGGTGGACAGTCACCTGAATAAATACAATAACCCAGTACTAGAAAGTACTCAATTCTGAACTTATTGAATCCGCCCCAGCATCTTGTATACACCAGCTTCTAACAGCATATTTAAACAGGTATTATTTATTAGCATCTTGAACCTCTGATAATCTAGCCAATTCCTCAAATTAAAGAGTTAAAACCCAAGACAATATCAAGATTGAGGGGGTGGGTTGGTAAATGTGGGGTCACAATAAAATCCATTTTTATATTTGCACACTAGAGCCAAGGGTAGCCCCTGACCAGCCTCTACTGTTTTATCATTGGTTACATATAAAAGGAACTTTGGCCTACAATGCATAATATGAACGCATAAACTTGCACTGTACGTTATATATACAGGAACAAGATCTCTGAGAAATAGAAAGTCTGTGTGGATAAAAGATTTTTATAGCCTACTATACAAAAATAAATAAACAAGCCCTCAAACCTGTCTATACCTTTAGCCTTATGCTGGTCTTATGCAGCAAAAATGTTCCAAGTTGACTCAAACAAATAAGGAAAAGGGGTAAAATCTAAGAGTACTTCACATGGATAATTTTAACTCTCATCACAGTTCTTAGGGACTAAGGTAAATGCCTTATAAAAATAGGAAAGGCAAAAGCTTTCCTATTTTGAAACTTTTGAGGCACAGGAAATAAAGGAACCTGGGTTTTAATTAATAACTGCCAATATTCAAGCACTCCATGTCAAAAATATTTAAAATTAACATTGGTCTCAAAATGACTTATTGTATGCATGATGGTAACTCAAGAAAATTTTATTTAATACAACCTAATGATTGTGGAGGCTATATAAAAAATTAAGTAAATAATTGTAATTAAAAAATTTTCTTTCCTTCAAATTCCCGGTTTAATAAGGAACTGTTTATTTTTGAGAAAAAGATCCCAAACATCAGGCTGTTCACAAAAATAACCCATGGTATAACTTTAGAAAACAAATATTAAGACTATTACACTATTTTCCTGTAAGATGCATTTGACATGCCAACTCCCATTCACAAAAATACATGGTTACATTCGTGTTGTAACAGTCCCACTCATGTGACACACACCTCTAATGCAAAGCTGCTCTCGGGAATACAAGTAAATGAGATGCCTCTGCAGTTAGGGAAGCAACTACTGAAATCATGAATGGGAAGAACTGTACTCCCTGCATAACAAGAGATTATTTTGGAGACAGTTGATAAAAACCATACAACTTTTTATTGTTAAGTCAAAGAGGTATCAAAATTAAAGCAAAACACTTAACGAAACTACTAAGGAGCATCAAAGGAAGTGAAAATGTAACTAGGCGCAGGGCAATTATGAATTAATGAACACAGGAAGGATAAGGAAGGAAAACAGTGAGAATGTGCAGAAGATTCTAGGGGAGACGATCTGGTGTTGCTTTGATCTCTCACAAGCGCCTAGTTAAATGAATAATGGGATAAGATTTCTAAGCTCTACTATGTGCTTAAGAGTCATCCTCCCCATTGGCGCTGTCTCTGTCATCTTCTCCTTCCTCAGGCTCTTTTTCGTCATCCTTCAACTCCAGCTGTGAGAAATAGACAAATAAGGTAGAGTTAGAGATAACAAATAAGTTAGAGTTAGACTCCAGTCCTCCCAACTTTCTTTTTTCCAAAGGTGTAATCACCTGGTCATCCCCCCGATCTTCATTATCGTCATCATCCAGCAGGTCACCCTCCTCAGCAGAGTCATCTGCACCTGCCTCAGACTCCATCTTCACATTAGTCTCATCTTTCTTCACAGAGGCACTGCTCTGCTCCTCTTCAGACTTTTCATTCTTCATCTCTACTGGGGATGAGAAGGACACGTCTGTCCAGGGGCAAGTGTTGCCCACGGGATATAGACAATTCCCATTAATCATCAAAGAACAAACAAATTAATCCAAACAAATTAATGCCCCCCCCCAACAGCCCAATTTGCATATACACTAAACTACCTTAGGAAGATAACCCAAATTTAACTGAAATAATTTAAAAGACTATTACCTGCTTGTTTGCTTTGTTCTTTTTCAATTTTTTCCAGGCTTTCCAGAAGAGAATCCACTTTTTGTTTTATCTGAGTCAGCTCCTTTTTAATGGCCTGAAGGTCATCACCTTTCACTGTAACAGAACTACAATGTTAGACTAGAATAAAACATTTACCAGTTACTGAAAATGTACTGGGCCTTACAGTTCTCTAGTAACAACTCAAAAACTGAAAGAATACAGAGGTACCCACTGCAACAGTAACTAATGGAGACCATTATCTTTAGTCAGTAAATGACTTAAAATTTTAAAAGCTATATGCCTTACACAGTATCACTTTAATATGCATTTTCCTAACAAAAATACCATTATATTTTGGCAACTCTAAGTTGTCTTTATCTTTATGTATGTTCCCATGTTCATGAAAGTGGAATGCACACCCAGGGAAGACAGAGGTCAGGCTTTCAGTGTCCTGTCTACACACCCATTTCTCCTCAGGGGCACTGACATTAGCTCAGCTTAAGCTCTGAGAATTTCAACTAAGATACTGCAGCATAGCTGCAGTGCTTTATCAGCTTTCAATAGTTTGCTGACATACTTCAATTATGTCCATCAATACAGAAAACTGACAAAATGTATGTGATAGCTAAATTTAGTTCTTTAACATAAACATTTAAAAATTAACCAAGCTATTAAGTATAGGATGCAGACTGTAATCCTTAAACAATACTCTTTCCCCACTCCCCTGGTTTGTGATCTTGGGTAAACTGAGGCCAATGCCAAGTGTTGCTTTGCTCTCTATTACAGGGTATATAGGTAGTGTTTAAGAGGTTAAGATCAGTGTTGATCTGTGTGATTTTGCAAAGTTAGGTGACAGGCAAGGCTGCTCATGTCTCAGCCTCCTAAGAGTTAAAATTAAAGACATCTAAGATGCTTAGCTTTATATAAATGGTTGGGATACAAACTGAGGTCCTTGCCCTTGAAGCAGGAACTTTACCAACTGGACATCACCCAGATTCAAGTTATGTCAATGCTAGTAATTTCTCAAGCACAGGGGGAGGAGAGGTAGCTAAGTGTTTGTATTTGCTAGTTTACTGTTCTCAGGAAGTTCAGTTCTCAACACCCAAATCAGGTTATCTCACACCTGCAACTACACCTTCAGAAGAATCAACACCATCTCTGGACTCAACACAAGGCAGAGAAAAAAAAAACAAAAAAACAACCCACTACTTGTTAGGTAGCGTGTGCTGCGTAAAAACAAACAAACAAACAAACAAACAACGTACACTTTCCAGACTTGGAAGAAGATCCCCGTTGGCCACTCTTCGAATTGAATCCACTTTTCCCCCTTCGTGATGTGTTTCCAGACACACGCTGGCGTTTGGAAGGCACCACAGCTCGAGCAATAGGAGGAGGAGGAGGAACACGTGCTGGGTAACTGTACATCCTGTTAAAGAAATAATTCTTCAAAGTGAAAATTAACTAAGAAACAAGAGCCTAACAACAGAATTACTGGTTTAAGTCACTTTTCCTTTTGATGTTATTCAAAACTCATGTGATGAAAAATGCTACAAGGGGAAAGACTACCCCTCACACATACACTAAATGATAGGCTTGACTAAACTTTTACCGAACTTCAAGAGTGTAACTTAGCTTAGAATTGCTTTTTACCTTCACTCAAACACAGTCACCTATAACAAAAAGGTTATTTTATTCAAGTTCTAGATTATTATTCAAACACACCACTGATACTAGTGATAAAGATGAGCCACCACCACTGAGCTTCTTTTTTTTTTTTTGGTTTTTTTTTCGAGACAGGGTTTCTCTGTATAGCCCTGGCTGTGCTGGAACTCACTCTGGAGACCAGGCTGGCCTCGAACTCAGAAATCCGCCTGCCTCTGCCTCCCAAGTGCTGGGATTAAAGGCGTGCGCCACCACCGCCCCGCTTCTTTTCACCTACTTTAATTTAAAAATTATATAAAGGAAAATAAATGAGACAGCTGTACATAAAGGTGCTTGCTGCCAAGCTTGTGACCTGAATTTGTGTGATAAGAAATCCAAAAGGCAACCCGACATTACTCCCATTCTACAAACATAAGAGTTGTACCATAATTATGGAAACACTTTACTACACGTTTGTTTCGGTTTATGTCTAGGGGCATGAATGCTATGCTATACTCCAGGCCAGTCAGAATAATTTGTGGGAATTCATTCTTTCCATGGAACCCTGGGAAGTAAATATGACCCATCATATTTGGTGGAAGGAACCTTTTACCCGCTGAGCCATCTTGGTGGAACCAAGGTTAATTTTTAAAAGTTTTATTTTGAATTTATTTTTGTAAATTGAAAAATTAAGTGTTACTTGTTATTTTCTCCAGCTCTACCATATTTAACCAATTTTGTTCCCATTCCAGTCTCAATTTCTGTGATAGAAGGAAGAGTTTGCTAGCTACTTCTTTCGAGTTATAATAAATAAGCTGCCTGAGAATACCTAGAAAGGTCCTCATACACAATGAATTAGCAGTAAGTTCCTACACAAGTTCTAGGACAGCCAGCATGTGCTCCTCCTAACGCTCACTCCCCCCTCCCTCCAAAACTGAACAGAACTGAAAAACAGATCCGTAAGTTTTAAAAGTATGCTATTCACTCTTAATATGAACTATCCTGGACTGAAACTGTCTAATTTCTTATTTGGAAATAACGTTTTCATTTCCTAAATGTGCCAGTCCACATATATACCAGCAGTGTATGATCAGAAAAAAACCTCCCAAAGGGTCTATTAATGATCTCTTTCCGTATAACCACTTTAGTGCATACAAGCCAAGAAATAAAAACTTAAGGTCCTTTGTTGCAGAAACTGTAATTTTAGACCAGTATTTGCTGCTAAGTTTGCTAGACTTTAGAAACTGAGTCTCATCCGGGCGGTGGTGGCGCATACATATAATCCCAGCACTTGGGAGGCAAAGGCAGGAGGATTTCTGAGTTCAAAGCCAGCCTGATCTACAGACTGAGTTCGAG
>NW_022196915.1:38557999-38579632 GCF_008632895.1 Mastomys coucha
AACAAACAAAAAACCTGAGTCTCTTCCACCATTTTTTCTCTTGCCTAGGGTTTGCCATTTTCCTGCCTCAGCTTTTTGATTGCTGGTATTACATAGTAATACACCATTACCATTTTGCCCAGGTAAATAACTCCTGAGATTTGAATTACAAGTTTATATTTTTACAAATCACATTATAAAGTAACATCTCAAACACTTATTTAAAGTTTGAGTTCTACATATGCAAATTTAAGTGTAAACTGAAATTTAAAATTTATACCTATTAAAAATTAATTAATACTCAGTTATAGGTATTGATGTAATCTAGAGAATAGTTTAAAGTATACAATAGAGAGCTAGAGCTGAGGTGCTACAGAAGGATGTACAGTTATGAACCACCTCTCATTTATATAATAGGCTTCAGCAGTCACAGGGAACTTAAAATTAAGTATCTCACCAAGTAATGCTGAGAATGGTATACATAGTATGAAAAAAAGACAAAAGCCAAGTGTGGTGGTAGATCTTGTAATCCCACACTCAGAGACTGAGGCAAGAAGAATCTTGGGCAGACTTGGGCTACATGAGACTGCCCAAACCAGTAGCAACAAAACACAATACTAACTCTCAACTAAACAAAAGAAAGCAAAACACAAAAAGTCATCATCACCTTCAAAAAGTACAGTGGTTTAGATTAAGACTTCTATACTACAAAGAGAAGTCAACCCCAATATATGCAAGAGGAACAGTGCCAATTATATGACTTCTGGAATCTTTCATCAGAATCCACTTTTCTCGATTTTTAAGGTTAACCATGAAAGGCTGTGTAAGGAAATGTTAACAAGGGCTGGAGAGGTGGCTCAGCAGTTAAGAGCACTGACTGCTCTTCCAGAGGTCCTGAGTTCAAATCCCAGCAACTACATGATAGCTCACAAGCTCACAACCATCTGTAATGAGATCCGATACTCTCTTCTGGGGTGTCTGAAGACACCTACAGTGTACTTACATATGATAAATAAATCTTTTAAAAAAACAAAGAAAATGGTAACAGACATCAATATTTTCATTACTTATTCTTCTAGAAAATACTATTAATATACTTAGAATGAGGTGTATGTTTCTTAACTTGATAAAGTAAGCATGTGCATTAATAATCAGGAAATTCTACAAGCCACAGTGGTGGTATAGCTATAGCTACAAAACTTTTAAGAGGCAAGATTTAACAGAGGGCCAGCATACTCTTTGGAGTTCTAGGTGAATATACCTCTAATTCCAGTATTTGGGTGATAGATATAAGAGCTTAATGTCACAAATAGAGAAAATCTTCTGTATGGATGGATGTAATATATGTATGGATGTAGTACCTATTAATAGTAAATCTGTTGGCCTATTGTATAGGCAGCAAATAGGAGGTAGCTATCTAGCAGGCAGAAAGGATTCTAGGATAGTATGAGACACAAGGAATTGCTTGGCAAGATGTAACAATGGACACAGTGTACTTGAGGACAGGTAACCAGCCAGATAGTAGAATGTAGGTTAGAGTAAATGTGTCATAAGTTATGATCTAGTTAGAGAAGAGCCTACCTATAATGCCAGGGTATTATAAATATATTGAGTGTTACTTAGGACCATAGAGCTAGGAAGAACCAGGAACAAAATATAAAATACAATATGTGTTTTGTGATGCATGTTATGTGTGGCTGCAAATGTAACTTCTTTGATTTCTCTGTTGCGGTACATATGCAATGTATTTGATCCTCTCTGATAACACTTTTTATTGGTGGCAGGCACTTAGCACTGATTGTGTGGGAAAATACACAAGAACAAGACAAATTTGATTTTGTAAATTCTTTCTTATGCTTTCTTCAACAATCTATAGTTAACAAAAGTACACCTGACATTTGTATTTCAAGACATCTTAGTGGTAAATTAATTTTATCTGCGGGCTGGTGAGATGGCTCAGCGGATAAGAACACTGACTGTTCTTCCAAAGGTCCTGAGTTCAAATCCTAGCAACTATATGGTGGCTCACAACCACCCATACAAATCTTGGGCTGGAGTGAGCATGGTTGACCAGATCAAGCAGAGGTCCTAAAGTCAATCCCAACAACCAGATGAAGGCTCACAAATATCTGCACAGCTACAGTGTGTACTTTTATACATGAAATAAATAAATCTTAAAAAAAATTTTATTTGCAAAGAAAGCAGCATTTGAAGCATGTTTATTACTTGAAAAACAGTCAATGACTGGCTTTCTAACTAACATCATAAATAAATAAATAAGCCCCATGCATACCTGTCATAATAATCCCGTTGAAAGTCATAGTCCAAGTCAAATGAGGAACTGAAAGATAAATTTCAAAAGATTATTTTGGAGCTGCTGCTGTTAATTCAAAAGGCAGGTGGGGTGAAAACAGGCCAAACAATCCACAACAAATAGATCAGTAAGATTAGCAACAAATAATCCCCATTCATTCAAACAAATCATTTGCCTTCCATGTAATCTTAGACCACTGGACATGCAGTGATTAATTTAGCAACATTGAAGAAACAATACAATAATTGTTACACCACAACGACCTTATTTTCTAGCCTCATGGAACCTAACAAATTCGTCATTTAATACTATTCACACACACAGAATTATCCCTAAACAGCAAAAATCTGAGCTAGAAAACAGAGCAAAAAGGGAAGTATGCTAACACAAGTTAATAAGAATTACACTTTTGCACATAGAAAGCACATTCCATTAACCCTCCCAACATCCAGAAAACACAGAGAAGATGCCCACTGATGGACACAATGCAGTTATAAATAATAAAGTTCCGGACCTGAGTAGAGGGGACGGAGAAGGGTGTTCTGGTACTGACCCGTACATCTCCGCTGCAGATCGTTTCACACCTGCTTTTCCTCGGTTCACTTTTGGCTCTGCAGCCAGGTTAATATCTGGAAAAAAGGAAAACAAAGCCCAATAGGGCGTTAAAATAAACAAAAACCAGGCTGGAGAGATGGCTCAGAGTTCTGACTGCTCTTTGATAAATCCTGAAGGTCCCGAGTTCAATTCCCAGCAACCACATGGTGGCTCACAACCATCTGAAATGGGCTCTGATGCCTAAAACCAAAAACCACATGCCAAAGAAACTGGGAGATGGATATACATACATACATGTATATATATTCCCCAGCAAAGCAAACTTAGACCCTTTGTTATCTAATGAATAATCTTACTTTCCTTCTCACTTAGAAAAGGTTCTTAAGCTTTTACAGAGCTAACCTTTCATTTTTGTACTATTATGTTATTAGTCTTAACATAACATTTTCTCTTTGCTATTTTGTACTCTAACAGCAGTGGATAATGGCTTTATCCTTGTAAACTGGTCAGCATTTATATTTCAGTATAATATATAATAAATTATTATATAATATATAATAAAACCGATTTTTCCTTACATTGTATTAAGCCCAAGTAGCTTGACCTAAAAAGTCAACTAAACAACACAGAGAAACATAGACTGTACTAGAGCAGACACTAACCATGAAAACATAGAGTATTCATTAAAAATTTCAAGTTCCAGAGACTACACATTTTAATTCCAGCAGAAGCAGGCCAAATTCAAGGACAGACAGAGCTAACTTAGTATCAGCAACCCTGAGAAGCTGCAAACAGGTAAGGTGTTATGTAGTTTTAATACATTCAAACTTACTTTAATAGACAAACTTGGGCAGAAATGATGGCACACAATTGGAGTTTAAAGCCAGTGTGGTCAATAAGCTACAAGACAGCAAAGGCTAGAGAACCTGTCTTACAGAAACCCTACACACCCACCCTCAAGAAATTTCAGGGTTAAGTGAACCTGTACACTGTTGATGTGGGAAACGAACAGAAGCAAAGCAGTTAACAGTGTAGTGACTCTGAATGTGTCACTTCAAAAATTTTAACCTATAAAGCACTGACTAAAACACATAAAAGGGATACAGTTGAGATTTGTTGCAAAATAACTCTAATATGCCCATGGAACACATCTTTAAAAAACAAGAAAAAGAAGACATATACAACTGCATACATTTCAAGTGGATAATACCAAGACATTGTACAGAATTTATGAAATAAAATGACACACCAGCCAAAATATTCATATAGGCCAAAGTAAAACCTACAGTTGTTAATTCTTTTCTTCAACATTGTGGGGGTCCCAGGTTTTGGACTCAGGTTTTAAGCTTGACAGCAAGTGCCTGACCCAGAGACATGTCATCCTAAATAAAAGATTAAAAAAACAAAACAAAGCTGGGCGGTGGCGGTGCACGCCTTTAATTCCAGCACTTGGGAGGCAGAGGCAGGCGGATTTCTGAGTTCAAGGCCAGCCTGGTCTATAGAGTGAGTTATAGGACAGCCAAGGCTATACAGAGAAACCCTGTCTCGAAAAATGAAACCAAAAAAATAAAATATAAAAATAAAAGAACTAAGAGATAACTACTTACTAGTCTATAAGAACTAGTAAGTCTGTGAAGTCTGACAAGGACTGAGTATTTCAAACATTTAGAAACCACCATAAACTATGCAGGTAAGAACTTAAGAAATACTCATGCTGAAAACTAATGTAGGCGGACCAATATCTGTTTCAAAAAACTAAAGCGGGGAGGCGAGGAGGGGGCGGCGGCATAGAAAGCCACTGTGACTTATAGTCACATTGAGTATCTGGAGACTACCTTTACGGACTTGAAACAAATATACAAATTTAAGGTGAGAAATACTGCTAGCTTGTATGTAAAAGAAGCAAAGTTTTTTTTACATATGTATGTGCAAAATGCCATAATAAAACCCAACATTTAGGATGTTTACCTTAAAAAAAGTATTTAAAACTTGAATATTATAAAGTGTAAAAAGTGCTGAAACTCACCTAAAACCTGGCCAGCAATCATTCTGCCATCCTCTCCAGCTACAGCAGCTCGGGCATTTCTTTCATTAACATACTGGACAAAGGCAAAGCCTTTATGCACAGAGCAACCCACAATTTTGCCATACTTTGAAAAGATGGCCTCCACATCAGACTTCTTGACCACCAGAGTGTTGAGATTCCCAATGAATACACGGGAATTCATGGATCGAGGATCTGTCTTGTTGGTAACATTGCTAGCCATCTCCTTTGATGAGGTTTCTCACAAAGATGAAAACTGGAATGAAAGAGAAGCATTCAGATTAACAAATGTTATTAATGGTGTTTCATTTGAACCACTGTGACTACCCAGAGTTTCATTTATCTCAATAGGCTCTCATAGCAAATATATTAATAGCCTTTATCCATCTTACATACTGGTAACACAAACCTCCTATATTAATTCTAAATTCTAATTCCCTAAAACCTAACTACCAGAGTTTTTACAGCCTTTTTGGCCTTCCTAGTTGTTAGAAACCTATACTTAGTTCTAAAATAATAAGTCTTATTTAGTTTTCTCAAAATAGACCAACCCCAAATTCTACCCTGCAACATTCATCTTCCAACTATATTCAATATATACTCCAATATACAAAGGCAAATATTTCTACCTAGTCAAGATATTTACTTGGACTTAGTATATGCTACAAAGTATAAAACCATCTATCCATAGAGTACAATTACTCTAAAACCAATTTTTACATCTAGAATATAATATTGGATGGTGATGATGATAAACCGGCCAGCATGACAGAACACTAAGAAAATGCAACTTTTTCAAGTTTTGGTTTCTTCAAGAGAACTCCAGTCTAGCCAAACTGGCCTGAATATTGGAATTCTAACACTTAGGATCTTGGAATTTTATGTTTGAGCCAGAGTTCTCACTCTAAAGACTGTGTAAAACCAAAATCTCTTAAAATGATAATGGAGTTGGTTTTATAGAATATCCACTGATGTGCTTCATAATACTAATTTATAGAACCCTATCCTTTTGAAAAGAACTGAAGAATCGTTAATTTGGGTCTAGTATGGTTTTTATCTTTCCTATCCTGAAGTGAACCATGACAAACTAATTCTCCGTGGATGTTTTCCTGTATGTTTCAAAGAACATAACAGATATATGCTGCTGGTATTAAAATTTTCACTGACTAATTCAATTAAATCTTAGAAATAGTCAGAAGATTTCAGGCCACATTCTAGCATGCATGGTTTGCTTACATGTAGAAGTCAAGGGACAACTATCAAGAGTCAGTTCTCTTTCCATCATCCGAGTTCTGCCTAGGGAATCAAACTGAAGCTGTCAGGCTTCACAGTAAGCACCTTACCCACTAAATCTTCTTGCTTACCCTACACCTTACTTCTTATTAAGATAAATGACAGAATTTTTAGGTAAGAAATATAATCAATACTCTTTGCTGCATACAAAATGAATAGTGTCTCAATTTCAGGCAGTCATCACCATCACCAAAACTCCAAAATGGTTGAGTCAAGTATTCAACATGATAAGCTTTAGGAGAAGTAAAAGAAAACCGAACACACTGCTGGGCAGTAGTGGCTGGCAAATCTGAATTTAAGGCCAGCCTGGGTCTACAAAGCTAACTTCAGGATGGCAAGGGCTACAGAGAAATCTTGATTAAGCGCAACAAAAAACAAAACAAAAAGTAACTGTCATCTAAATACAATGTCCCCAGGTAATATAGTATGTCTAGTAAAATGTTCTTTGACATTCTGCATATGTACTCGCCATCTTTTAGATATATGGAGACAAGACTGGCATTAAATTCATGATCCTGCTTCTCTAAGTATTTAAGAACAAGGCTGCCATATCTTGTGTAATGATATATTTCTGTTTATCATTTACCTGTAGTTACCAAAAGTAACCAAGGTTCATCTTATAAATGAAACTTAAAAGGGGTCTTCCAAAATGTGCTAAAGTCCCTGGTCCCTCAGCATTTAGATGTATTATGCCATCCACCAAATAGAGTTATCTTTTATTATCACCCAGACAAATCTTCAGCCATGGCAGTCTTTAAAAAAATTAGAGACCAACTAGACTACAGAGCCAAATCCAGGACAGAGAAACCCTGTCTGGAAAACAAAAAAGATACAGGTAATATTAAGAATGTTAACATGTCTGGGCAGTGGTGGTGCACGCCTTTAATCCCAGCACTTGGGAGGCAGAGGCAGGCGGATTGTGAATTCGAAGCCAGACTGGTCTACAGAGTTCTAGGACAGCTAGGGTTATACAAGGAAACCCTGTCTCGAAAACAAAACAAAACAAAAAAGAATGTTGACATGGCTAAGCAGAGTGGAGACAGACAGATTAAATAATTCTGTGAGCTCAAGTTCAGCTTGGTCTAAACAGCATGTTCCAGGTCAGTCAGGAATATGCAGTGAGATCCCACCATTAAATAAACAACTATGTCAGGACATTTTTTAGCAACACATAAATGTGACCTGGAGAATTAAATGGTAAAACACATACCCGGGAAAAAAGTCCTTGGATTACTACTCTAACAGTAAAAGCCACCAGAACATAAAAGTTAACAGGGTATTTACATGAGGTTCAGTGAAGTGTTACCATAGAAGAACCAAAACCCATCAGGACTAATGTCCAATCCCCAACATTCACAATAAAGGAGGGGAAAATGTGATGGCCCGAATCCTGCGAGTTCCAGGTCCACTTTAAAACTGTCTCAAAACTATGGGAGTAAGCAGCTGAAGATGACACCCCAGCAACATCTTGCTTCTACAAAATGGGAAAACCACATTGGTTTGTGATTAATCTTCATTATATCTGAATAGGAGACATACCCTGAGCAAACAAAGGCTCAAAGGACTACCTCAACTACCTCCACACCTATAAAATAATGGTAGGTTAGATGGTTCGTGGCCTTTGGGGGGGGGGGTCGTGAGGGCAAGGATGAAACAGATTTTGTGCTATACAGTGTATTCCAGAGGATTCGGAGAAATCACCTTCATGTATGTATGTATGATGCATGATGCTCTCCTCTGTGCCACTGCCTGAGGAGGTCAGAAGATTCATATAATTCCCCTGGAACTGGGATTATGTATGGGTGCTAGAAATCAAATCTGGATCCCCTGCAAACCCCAAAGCCTCAACTGAGTGACACTAATTTTGCATCAACAAATTAATTTTTATAAAGAAAATGTATTCAAGTATTAGTTTTTTTCACATATTCCTGTTTTTCAAGACTCCCGAATATAAGCAATTTCATTTACTGGCAGCCATCAATATCTGAATTAATATTTCATCATTTTGTCCTGATGTCCTTAAATTTCCTTTGTTGAACGTTCCCAATTGACTTGCATCACTCTCTGGCTGTTTTCTTTGTAGTTGTCTCCTATGCAACTTTATTCTACTATTAGAGGCCAGAAGATCAATTTGGTTTGTTAATCACAAGCCTTAATTATTGACTTGTGCTAACATAAATATTTAATACCAGAGGTAGAGGGTTGTTTGGATCTCCAGACATACCCAAGGATACATGTTAGAGAAGGAAAGTAGGAATGAGAAAGAGAAGAAAAGGGGCATAACAAATGGTAGCATTAGTCATCTTTAAAAATATTGTAATGAGCAAAGCAGTGGTGGCACATGGCTTTAATCCTAGCACTCAAGAAGCAGTGGCAGGTTGATCTCTGAGTTTGAGTCCAGCCTGGTCTACACAGAGAATATCTCAAAAAACAAACATAAAAACAATAAAACAATTTTTAAAAAGTGTGTGCTACTTTTCCATATGACCAAAGTTCATTCTTCAGCTCCAGGGAGCCAACACAATCTTCTGGCTTAAGCAGACCTGCACTCACATGTACACGACACATATTTTTCAAGGAAAGACCAGCTTTAAAATGGCACAAATTAAGTCAGGCAGTGGTGATGTATACCCTTAATCCCAACACCTGGGAGGCAGAAGCAGATTGACCAGAGTTCAAGGCAAGCCTGCTCTACAGAGCAGGTTCCCAGACAGACAGGGCCACACAGAAAAATCCTGTCTCAAAATAAACTAACACACACAAACAAAACATAAAATACACTGTGAATATGAAGTCTTTAAAATTTGCCATGCACAAGAATATATATCTAAAGGTTACCAACTAAACCATTTAGTTAAAAAATCAGAAACAAAGTTTTCTGGACATAATAAATTAATGAAGACAGTAACATGTTTCTGTTTTTTTAATCCCTCTCATAGTCTCAAATCCAGGTGGCTATTTCTGGCCAATAGGTTCTCACTGCATCCCTTAGTTCTGACCTAGTACAAGTTGTGGCTGGCATATGCTACCCACTACCCTAAACTTTTCCCACCCAAAAGAAGCAGAGATGATCCTCCTGGAGCTGCCTTTCCCTATATAATCCAGCCATTTTGGTTACCAGGGGCTTTTCTACCCTTTACTCTCCTCCCCCCCTCTTAAACGTACATGGCCCAGATAATTGTTAGATTCTGTACTCTTATCTACAATAAACTTCCTCCACCATATCTGGGAACAATCATGTCCTTCCTTTTACTTTCCCTTTTATAGGTTTAGTACATTCAGCCTAGCTTCAAAAGACAAGCTTGGGCTGGGTGTGATTGCCCAAGGCTTTTTAATCTACTACAGAGAAGCAAAATCTTTGAGAATCTGAAACCAGCCTGGTCTACAGATTTTCAGACAGCCAAGGCTGTGTATTAAGAGACTGTTTAAGGCCCGTAGCAAACGGGGGCCAGAGCAAGAAGGGAAGGGGAAAAAAAGAGACTGTTCAAAAAAAAAAATTAGCTTCAAGGTCTCACAGGTGCAAATTACAATGGGGTGTGTGAAACAAGAAGACTGAATGAGGCAAGCTGGGAACAAGTAACTGAGGGAAGCAAGTGAGTTTATGTCTTACTACTGGGTAAACCAATACAATTTCAGTTCCTATAGACTCACAACATTAAGGTTATACCTTGCAGCTAGAACCTTATAAATACTAAGTACATACTCTACCACTGAGCTTTTACCTGAAGTTAATAAAAATCTTTTATGGGAGTTAAAGCACAGGGGAGGTGGTTCTACATGTACACATGCACATTTTTAGGCCAGGTGTGATGGTGAACACATCTTGTTCCACTGCGCTGAGAAACAGATGCAAGAGATTTAGGCCAGCATGCCTTCAGAACTAATGCCAGGACATTCGGGGATATTCAAAGTATACTCTTGATAACAAAACAAAATTATCTCATATGTAGGGATGTTTTGACTTCATGTCTAGACACCACTTCTTTGTCTGGGGCTTCGTATTCCCTGTGACAGCAGTGAGCCATCATTTGGGTACAGGGAATTGAATATGGGTCTTCTGGAAAAGCATAATTCCTTTTCCTCTTGCCTACTGCTGCAATGATAATGGGATTGTCATAATGGTAACTAATTACATTCTCTCTGGGTCTGAGATCATTCCTAGTCTTGTACAGTAAACTTGCCCAAAAGCCCAGATTAGAAAAATTATAGACAATAGTAAAAGCTATTTATATACCTGTCAAATTATTTGTAAATGCACTCCCTTAACTGGACAAGATGCTGAGAATAAAAACTCACAAATGCTCAGGAAATATCAGAGAATAAGGTTTGAGTGTTAAAGGGAAGACTACCTAAGAAGAAGGAAATCAGGAAAGTGGGAGACGGCAAGATGTTGATGGGGAATGAAATTTATTAAATGAAAATTATTAAAATGCACTGTATATACACCTTGTATAATTCATGCTAGTATAAAGTTTTAAGCATTGAAGGATTAGAACACTTGATGAGCATGCTAAGATTCTCAGTTCTTCCTATCTGAAGACACACACAAGGTTAAAGAAAAGTGGTTAAATTATTAACTACCCCGATCTGCAAAATCGGCCTTTAAATGTATTTATACCTATTACCAATCAAGAACTGTTGAGGCTGGGAGGTTAGCTGTTAAGAGCATTGGCTGCTCTTCAGAGGATCTGGGTTTGATTCCCAGAAACCACATGGTAATCTGCAAGTCTAGCTGCAATTAATCCAACTCCCTCATGGACCCTCCAGTTACCAAGTACACATGCAGGGAAAATATATACATGAAATAAAAATAAACCTTAAAAAAAAAAAAAAAGTAGGCATGGTAGCACATGTCCATAATCATAGGATGTACACAAGTAAAAGAAAAGGCCAGGGCTACAGAAGGTTCAATCAGCACTTATTCTTCTGGAGTTCAATTCCCAGAACCCAAATCAGGCAGTTTACAATGCCTCCAAGTTCAGCTACAAGGGATCTAACACTTTTTGCTGACCTCTAAAGGCACCTGTACACATGGGACAAAAACATACCTCAATAAATTTAAGAAATTTAAAGAGCTGGAGAGATAGCTCGATGGTTAAGTGCCTGCTCTTCCAAAGGTCCTGGAGTTCAATTCCCAGCAACACATAGTGGCTCACAATCATAGGCTCAGATGCCCTCTTTTGGTGTATCTGAAGACAGTTACAATGTACTCATAAATAAAATAAATATAAAAAAATTTTTTTTTAAAACCTGGGCAGGAGAGATGGTTCAGTGGTTAAAAGCACTGATTGCTCTTCCAGAGATCTTGAGTTCAATATCCATCACCCTCATGGTGGCTCTGATGCCCTTTCCTGGTATGTCTGAAGACTGTGTACTCAAAAAGAAAGTAGAAAAACCAGCTCACCAAGTTGTCAAAGGAAGGAATACAGATTTTATTTGGTCATGGTAGTACTTTATAATACATAACCCCGGCTAGCTTGGAACTTGGTTCCAAGACCATGCTGGGTTGGACTCAGAGATCAACTTGGGATTAAAGGTGTGTACCACTATTACTAGTTAGTCTCTTGAGTTTTGTTTGAAAATTTTCCAAGTAATCCCAGTACTTAAGAGTTTTAAGACTGAGGTGAGCCTAGGGACTCTGACTCAAAAAATAATAAAAAACCCCACCAATCTTCGTCTGACTTTCCTGGGGTATACCAGACACATGATACACACACATACAACGTGTATGCCAAACACAGCATAATTATTTTTAAAATGCTTACAGTGGAGCAAAGTCCACAGAAGACAGAGGCTAATGGATTTCCCTGAGTTTGAAGGCAGCCTCATCTACCTTCAAATTTTAATTCTGTAAATTGCAAGCCTGCCAGGGCTAGTCTCACCCGAGACCTTGTCACAAAAATAAGAAAAATTAAAATTTAAAACCACCAATCAATGGCTGGAGAGATTGCTCAGTGGTTAAGAGCACTGACTGCTCTTCCAAAGGTCCTGATTTCAAATCCCAGCAACCACATGGTGGCTCACAACCACCCATAATGAGATCTGATACCACCTTCTTCTGGTTTGTCTGAAGACAGCTACAGTGTACTTACATATAACAAATACATAAAATAAATCTTTAAAAAAAAAAATCAATCAAATATGAGATATCTTAATAGTTAAGAGAACTTACTGCTCTTCCAGAGTTTGATTCCCAGCACCCACATTGGGTGGTTTAGGGATACCTGCAATTTCAACTTTAGGGGATCCAAAACCCTCTTCTGGCCTCCATGGCCATCTGTGCTCATGAGTACATATTCTTCAAATACAATTTAAAAAAAATAAATCACAACCCTGTCTTGAAAAACATTAAAAAAGTTAAAAAAAAAAATCACATGACCTCCATGCTATACACAGAAAGTCAATAAAGCCTACACATCAAAGCCTACACATTTGTTCTCTTAATGGTATCTTTCTATTATCTTAATTCAAGACACATCATTTCTTTTAAATAGAGCCTTTGTCCTATGAACCCCTATGGACCTCAAACTTACAACACCTGTTTCACTTTGCCCTAATTCTGTAATTACATGATTGTGTATCAGTGTGAGTTATGAAGGTATAAATGAAGATTTGGGGGAATAGACCGGGCTTGAATTTACCAACAATCCTCCTGCCTTAGCCCCCACACCTGGCAATAAAACATTCAAGTATAACATTTAAATTCTATCTCTAGTATATACTATCCTCAAGTACAACAGCAGTAAGTTAGCAGTAAGTTTTCTTTACAATGTAAAGTTTGCCACACGCTTTTAATAGAAAAGCATTTATAGTTAAAAAGATTAACTTAAACAAATGTATCTTGGAACTATATTGCTTTATTAAGAGTACTAAAGAGTTTTGTTTAACTTATACTTCATATTGTAAAATATCAGCCAGAACTGGTCAGAAAAGCTTAAATTTGTTACTAAGTCGTTTTTTAAAAAACATGCATTGGTGTTGAAGGTGTGGGATCCTGGAACTGAAGTTACAAACAGTTGTGAGCTGCCAAGTGGATACTAGGATTTGAGCTACTACTTCCCTCAAGCCAGTCAATGTAGGTTTACAAAGACACGTAAAACTATGGATAAGGCCAGCCTGAAATTGAGATCCACCCGCCTCTGGCAAATGCCACTATGTTATACGTTCAACCAGTTGATGTCCAGACACCAGAAAAAGAGTAGGAGATTCTCTGGTACTGTAAAGAATTATTTACAAGTTCAGATGCCAACACCCATATATGACTCAAACATTAGTAACTCCAGCTCCAATAGATCCAGTGCACTCTTTTGGACTCTAGGCACAGGAACAGGTGCATATACACACATAGAATGTTTGAATACTTTTAATAAAATTGAAATAAGTATCACTGGCACAGTAGCTAATGAATAAAAGCATACAAAAACTGAGAAATCTAACAAATAAAAAGTTAAGATGCTGAAGTACAATTTAGCCAATTGTTTTTTGTTTTTTTAGGTCTGTAATTTGAGTACTCTACCTGCATGTACGAATACCACTTCAGTGGCTAGTACTCAGAAGCCCAAAAAAGGGTATCAAATGCCCTTGAACTAGTTTTGGATGCTTTTGAACCACCATGTAATATTTAGAATTGAACTAAGGTATTCTGCAAGAATAACAATAGCTCTTATCACTGGGCAGGGGTGGCACTGGGAGGCAGAGGCAGGCAGATTTCTGAGTTTGAGGCCAGCCTGGTCTAGAGTTCCAGGGCTACACAAAGAAACCCTGTCTCCAGAGAGGGGAAGAAGGAAAACAAACAAACAAACAAAAACTCTTATCTGCTGAGCTAGAGCTATCTTTCCAGTCCCTAGCCCTTTACCAAGGTAAAATGGCCAGTATTCCAGGAGTGGTGGCACATCTTTCATTGTAGCATTCTAAAAGCAGGTAAATCTGGATGTGACCTGAGTACTAGGCTACCTAGGACCATAGTGTGACCATTAACAAGACTGGAGCTCAGCACTGTGGGCTTTTGGTTTTTTTTGTTTGTTTGTTTTGTTTTTGAGACAGGGTTTCTCTGTATAGCCCTGGCTGTCCTGAAACTCACTCTGTAGACCAAGCTGGCCTCAAACTGAGAAATCCACCTGCCTCTGCCTCCCAAGTGCTGGAATTAAAGGGATGTGCCACCACTGCCCAGTGTAGAGAGTGGCCTATTCCTTTAATCCCAGCACTGATGAGCAGAGGCCTAAGCCAGCCTGGTCTTCAAAACAAGAAAAGTTGTCTCAAAAGCATACAAAAGAGGCCACTAAGTTTTTTTTTTTTTGGGGGGGGGGGGGGGGTTTCGAGACAGGGTTTCTCTGTGTAGCCCTGGCTGTCCTCGAACTCAGAGATCCACCTGCCTCTGCCTCCCAAGTGCTGGGACTAAAGGCGTGCGCCACCACTGCCCGGCTAAGAGGCCACTAAGTTTCAACCCATTTTTGAACTTTTTGAAGATAGGCCTCGTTTTAACTCTATACAGCTCAAGATATCCTTGAACTACTTCCTGATAATGCCGTACTTCCTAAATGCTGAATTATGGACATGACAAGCAAACCAGGCGGCTTTCTTTCAAACACTCCAATATAGCAAAGCAGTGTAGCTGCCACTTTAGAACAGACTAACCTATTGGAGGAGACAAAGAAATGGACATCAATTGCAACAGAGACAATGATAAACTGGGTTAACCAAGATAGCAGTAAATGCTTTTAAGTGAAAATCTGAGGACACGATTCTGAACAGTCTAGATACAGTTTGTCTTACAATGTACTCTTCCTCCCCTAATTTTAGTCATCAGCTTTTAACGTTAATATTAAAAACATTTATACTTAAAAAGATTAACTTAGAAAAGGAATACATCTTTCGACTATACTACTTTACTAAGATTACTAGGAAATTTTTGCTTAAAATATACTTGTCTAAATACAGTTTGTCTTTGAAATAATTATTTTCCTTTTCTGAAACATTAGGTATCATCACATTAAAGGCCACCAGGCTGGCCTTGAAAACAAGGTGGCTATAAATTTGGCTCTGTATCAGGAGTGAGTCAACCCTGCTTGAAGTTGGTTCAGCTATCTATCAGACAGGTTACTGAATTGATACAAATCTATAAATGTCCATCCTGCTATATAAATTTAATGACAATCACTTCAGATAATATATAAAAAATCAAAGGACTGGAACAGCTCATGAAAGAGTACAAAGTAAAGACAGTCAAACACAACTCTCAATAGTTAAATAAACAACCTGGAAGCAAAGTTTAAATGATTAAGTCAGTGGTGGCACATGCCTTTAATCCCAGCACTTGGGAGGCAGAGGCAGGCGTGTGCCCTCATGATCACACTCATTATCACACACAGGTGTGTGAAAACCAGAAGTTGATTCTGTGTATCTTCCTCTACTTTATATGATGAGACAAGATCTCTCACAGAGCCTGGCTAGGCAATGAATTCCAGGGAGTCCCTTGTATTCCATGTGCTGGGATTGTAGGAACATGCTGCCACACCCAATTTTTCCGTAGATGCCAAGGTTCCAAACCCCAGTCCTCATGCTTACATGACAAGCAGTTTACTGACGGGGCTAATCTTCCTAGACTTTAAAAAAAAATTTTTTTTTCTTTGCTAGGTGTGGTGAGTCTTGCTTTCAGTTCCAGCAACACCCCCCCACACACACACAGGCACACACACCAAGCTCAGACTACTAAGCTAAATTTCCAACCCTTTAATCGGCAGGTAAAGGCACTTGCCACAGAAGTTGCACAACTTAATTTTGACTTTTGGAACTTATGGTGGAATAAAAGAAGTGACTCCTGAAAGTTGTCTTCTGACCTCCACACACATGCCATCACATGTGTATGCCTGTACTCAAAACACCCACCCCTAAAGATAAACACACACAGCACACACACAATAATAATAAAAGTTAAATAAAATATTTTTTAAGCTGGGTAGTGGTAGGGCATGCCTTTAATCCCAGTGCTTGGGAGGCAGAGGCAGGTGGATTTCTGAGGCCAGCCTGGTCTACAGAGTGAGTGAGTTCCAGGACAGCCAGGGCTACGAGAAACCGTGTCTCGGAAAAACAAGCAAACAAAAAACTTCACAATGGCTTAGGTTTTTGCTTCTCAATCTGAGGGCTGAGATTCCCTGAGGGAATCACATATCAGATCACATCAGAAATTTCCAGTATGATTCATAGCAGTAGCAAAATTTGTTATGAAGTAGCAACAAAGTACTTCTATGGTTGGGGTTGACCACAGCATGAACTGTGTTAAAAGGCTGCAGCATTAGGAAGGTTATGAGACCCACCAGTTTAGGTGGTTTAAACGATAAATAACAAGTGAGATAGGAAGTGAAAAATAAACTGTTTAGTAACACAGACCTCAACCATTATTTTATTTTAAAAAGTGACTACTGCTTTGGAGGCTAGAGCAATAGCTCAGCAGTTACAAAGCAGTCCAAAGGATCCAGGTTCAATTACCAGCACCCATATGGCAACAAATTACAACTGTAGATCCGGGGTGACCTAAAGCCTACTTCTGGTCCCAGAGGGCACCAAGCATGTACAAGATAACAGATATACATTGTAAAAACCCAATTTAACTTCTAAAAATGAAATTTCATGTCACTTCCTACTTTACCCTTCATTTGAGTCATTGTTAAAAATAACTGGCCTTATCCTAAGATTCAGTTCACTTCCTCTAGGTGTCAGTGGCCTCCTGATACCACACCTAGGACTGCAATCTTCTACAGAGCTATACATAAATCTCAGATAGGATCACTTCTTACTCCATCTGTCACCAGTGAGTAGGCTGAGGTTCTCCTGAGTTACTTGATCCCCCAAACAAGAAAAAGTATAATCTTAAAAAAATGAACTTGTAGACGAATCAAACTGGCCCTATGAGCAGCTGTAACACAACACACAGGAAAGGTGTAAATTTTCATGGAAAGCACCAATATTTAGAAATACTGAATTCATTTCTTTTCCAGATCCAAGGAGTATCTGCTTAGTGTTCCACTATTTTCTTTTCTTTGATGTTACCTTAGGTGATCATTTGACCTTTTTTGTTCTAGTATGAGAAGTCATATGACATACCCAAATGTCACAGGACTCTTTCTAGGTTGAAAACTTATTAATAACTCTATGACTGCTCTTCCAAAGGTCCTGAGTTCAAATCCCAGCAACCACGTGGTAGCTTGCAACCATCCATAATGAGCTCTGATGTCCTCTTCTGTAGTATCTGAAGACAGCTACAGTGTACTTACATACAGTAAATCTTTAAAATATGATTGCCAGGCGGTGGTGGCGCACACCTTTAATCCCAGTATTTGGGAGGCAGAGGCAGGTGGATTTCTGAATGAGGCCAACCTGGTCTACAGAGTGAGTTCTCTATATAGCCAGGGCTCGAAAAACCAAAAAAACAGCAAAAAAAGAGTAACTCTAAATGGTTACCAATGGTCAGATGTCCTGCTACTTGCCTTTAATCCTAGCACTCGGGAAGCAGAGGCAAGCAGATCTGAGTTTTAAGTCAGGCCAATCTACATAGTGAGTACTAAGACAGCTAGGGCTATGTAGAGACCTTCTATAAATTAACAGTAATATTATTAGCTCCAGCTTCCTATGCCCTTTTAACCACTACCTTATTCCGGACGCATTCTTTTATACCACTCAAGAAGGAATTTGTGTGGGAGCTGGAGAGATGGCTCAGCAGTTAAGAGCAATGACTGCTCTTCCAAAGGTCCTGAGTCGAATCCCAGCAACCACATGGTGGCTCACAACCATCCATAAAGAGATCTGATGCCCTCTTCTGGTGTGTCTGAAGACAGCTACTTACACATACTTAAATATAATAATAAATAAATCTTTAAAAAAAAGGAACTTATGTAATGTTATGTTATACTCAAGTAATAGTTAAATGGGCTTCAAGCCATTGCTGGACAATCTCAGTTCATGTAGATACAGAAATGAAACAGGTCTTTCTCTTTAAACTTTAAAAAGGCATACCTTTTTCTTAAATTCTTCAAAATATTTGCGTGAGACAGAATTTTGACGTTACTGATATTACTGTATTTAAGGTTAGATTCATGTAACTTTTGTTTTTTTCCGTAGTACCACACGAACCTCAAACTCATGTTTCAACTTTTGAGTGCTGTCATTATAGGCAGTCAAGTATTTATCTTACAGCTTGGGCTTTAGCTGGGCGGTAGTGGCGCACGCCTTTCATCCCAGCACTTGGGAGGCAGAGGCAGGCGGATTTCTGAGTTCAAGGCCAGCCTGGTCTACAGAGTGAGTTCTAGGACAGCTAGGACTATACAGAGAAACTCTGTCTTGAAAAAAAAAAAAAAAATCAATCAATCAATAAGTAAAATATAATAAAAAAACTGTACAAAGATTACGTACAAGCAAGGTCCATATTTTCCAGGCTGGCCTCAACTATATAAAACCCAAGGAAGTCCTCGAACTTCTTATAGTACCGCGCGGATCATAGGTGTGGCTGTCACCAGGCCCAGTTTATGAGTTCCATGAATCAAAATTGAGGGTCCTTATGCAAACTAGACACTTGTATAAGCTATATACCCAGATCCCAAAGATTACTCTAAACAGCTCAACAATAACCGAGAAAGAACTGTCTAAAAGGAGGCAGTTTCATTTCCATGGCTCTACCTACACATCAACTAAATTTAAATGAGTCTATTTCCTAGTCTTCGCAATGAAACCAAGTGGACCTCACACCTCTTACCATCACCCAGGAAGGGTATACATCTGTTCCGAAGGCCCCCCTGGCTCCAGGTCATCCTGGCTGTTGCTGCTCCAGACTGGGCATCCATGTTGCTGCGGCTTGTGGTTTGTGAGGGGTAGTGTAAAGGAAAAGCAGGATGGGATTTCAAGGGAAACAGTAGGAAGATGGCTTTTTGGGAAAATGCCATCACCATTATAGGTGTTAAATAGTACCACACACATTTTATTGCAGCACAGTTTAAAAATCTAACAAATGAAAGATTAAAAAGAAAAAAAATAAAAATAAAAAAATTAAAAATACAGACGTCCAGAGATGCTCTAAAACAGTTAAGTTAAAGATCAGGAAAAATAAGGTCAAAGACTTAACAGCCAGTAAAATTATTTCCAGTGTGGGGAAGGGGTTGAGGGCAAGGGTGGGGTTGGGAGAGAAAGGGTTTATGTGATCAAACTACTTAAAAATGCTAACACCTTCACTTTCTCTCCCAAGATGGAAAACTCCAAAGTCAATCAGGAGGCTGAAGAAATCTTAACATTCAGAAAAACTCCACTTTAATCCGTTTAAAAATCATCATTATCATCATCATCATCACCATTATAAGTATAGTAATAATAATAACTAGTAAGTAACAACAATAAAAAGGAAACCAGCGAAAGTCAGGAAAAATGTAAAAAAAAAATTGTAATAACTTACTGTAGCTGAAGATCAAAAAAATCTCACTGTAAAAAAACAAAAATAAAAATAGCCCAGATTAGAAAAACGGGAGGTCTAAAAATGTCAAGTCAGTAAAGTTCAATTCTTTTCTTTTCCAAAAGCAGTTTCCACAAAAACCGCAAGGGTAATGTTCTCAATAGCAGACAAGCAAAGCCCTTTCCACATCATCAGTTAATCTTAAAAATACACGAGGAAGTAGAGAGGTCAGTTTATGAGGCTAAAAGGCTCCTCCTCTAACCCAACTGCTGCAGAAAAAATAGAATAGAAATTTTAAAAATTACATCTTAAATCCAGGTCCCGTTTGTTTTGTTTTGTTGTTTTTTGGAAATAATTTTTTAAAAAAACACCTGTATGTTTGCCGTAGTGCACACCAAGTTGCATCAGTATGTTTAAAATGTCTTTATAAAATCAATTTTGGAATGGGAATGTGTGTGTTCTGGAAAGGTGGGGAAGGGAAGTTAAAAATCAAAGCTGAGCTCCAGTGAGTAAGGATGGGGTTCGCCTTGCTGCCCTGTGAAAGGAGAAGGGACAGATTGAGTCATAGTTCCTCAGAAATGTGCCCTAAACCCAAGACAGAAAACTGTCTGTTGCATCTAACACATTTTGGTAAAGCATTAACATTTCACTGGGAGGGAGAGAGCCTTTAGAGAATCATCACTTTTTTTAGTGACTGTTTTTACAATTCACCAACATCAGTAGATGGCTAAAGTCTGTGTATCCCCTTTAAGGGGACTGACTGTATGTTCACTTTGTAATCAGCAGTTTGGGCAACAAAAATACAGAAAAACCAGGCCAACAAATGGAGATGAAGTGAATAACAGATTCATGGGTTTCAAAACCTAGGCCATGTATTAATTTCCTATGACTAAAACAGACTAAAGGTGAATGGTCTACCATGAAGAAATACACTAAAAGGGACTCATCTATCAGCAAAACCAAAGAGTGAAGACCATAAGACTTTGATAAGGTTCTATAGCCAGAGTGAAAGATGTTCTTAAAAAGGAGCCAGCCCTTTTTACTCATCATCACTGACAGTGAAAAACCAGAGATGGAGGAGGAAGGGTCCATGAACAGTGTCATGAAATAGGTAATAAAAATTTGTGCCCTTATGGATGTGTCCCATTTTTTATCTTATCTAGTGTACCTAACTAATCCCAAGGTATGAAGAATCTGACACACAATGAGAAACTGAAACAATGTACATGACACAAACTGGTTGTTTCATCAGCTAAAAGAAATGCAGTTAGTACCTACTCATTGTGTAAATAAGACTTGGTTGTATTTGATTTCATTAAGATGAAGCCCTTAATTTTTCCTTACAAATTTCACGTTAAAATTTTAAACTGAACACTTGAAGTATTTACTAAGTATTTACCCTTATTTAAACATACCAAGACTACAAACAGAACAAGTACTGTAAACTATTAAGACTAACTATCAATTTCAAGTAGACAAGCATGTATCAACAAAAAAACCATAGAATATGTTTCTAGGTAGAACATTTCTATTTGAAAGTTATCTGTATTTTAGAATTATAAAGAAAAGTTTTATTTGGTACTTCTACCCTGAACCCAGTACCAAAATCTTCAGCATGTTAGCCTGATAAATTAAAAAAAAAAAAAAAATCCTTAGGACATATACAAGACATAGGCTTATAAAGCAGCTGTGCATAATTCTGTACTCCTTTAGTCACAACACTAGGGAGGCAGAGGCAGGTGGAGGATCTGGGTTGGAGGCCAGCCTGCTCTACATAGTGAATTCCAAGATCAGTCAGA
Source organism: Mastomys coucha (assembly GCF_008632895.1). Classification (NCBI taxonomy): domain Eukaryota; kingdom Metazoa; phylum Chordata; class Mammalia; order Rodentia; family Muridae; genus Mastomys; species Mastomys coucha. Next base: position 38,579,416 of record NW_022196915.1, read on the forward strand.
GCACCAAGCTATATGAGACCCTATCTGGAAAAAGCCAAAAACAAAAAGCAATAATGTAAAAAGAAAGCATTACGTGTTTTATGTCAACAAGTTAACTCCCCTAAGCTATCGAACTAAAGAGCAACTGCTACAGCCGGGTGGTGGTGGCACAGGCCTTTAATCTCAGCACTTGGGAGGCAGAGGCAGGTGGATTTCTGAGTTCGAGGCCAGCCTGGTC
>NW_022196915.1:38579642-38584510 GCF_008632895.1 Mastomys coucha
AAAAAAAAAAAAAAAAAAAAGAGCTACTGCTACTTTAAAAAGCAAAATATCTTCCACTAAATGAAGAACACATACATACACACATACATAAGTACATGAGTTGGAAATATGTTCAGCAGATATGAGCACTCACTGTCCTCAGAAGTCCTAATTCTAGCACCCACATGCTAGCTCACAACCTAATTGTAGGGGTCCTATGTTTTCTTTCTGGCTTACATGTCCACCAGACGCACACATGGTGCACATACATTCATGCAAGCAGTCATACACAGAAAAAAAAAAAATCAAAATTTAAGTATTTATAGGCTATACTTATCAAAACTCTCATTCAGGGTTGGATGAGCTCTTCTAAAAGGACACTCAAAAATGAGTCAAGACAAGAAGCATCACCTGGTACTTATTAAAAATGTAAAATCTAGAGAACCACATGACTCAACTGGAAACTGGTAGTCCAGAGAACATAGGTCTTAAAAAAAAAAAAAACTGATAATGGGAACCAATATTCAATGTAGCTTTTCAAAAACATTAATAAAGACCAAAAAGTTATTTTTCACCAGCCAATTCTTCAGTAAATCTAGTTCATACAAAACCATAACCCTTCCAATGTAAGTAAATAATGCTAAGAACAGATACCAAATTTACTTGACCGATGAGAGTAATACTGTTTGTAAGGTAGTCAACAACAATGACTGGTCTTTTTCCCCCCCCTTTTAAGATGAGATTTCATCTGTTAACACTAGCTGGCCTATAACTGGCTATTTAGGCCAAGCTAGCCTAAAACTCAGATCTGCCTGCCTCTACCTCCCAAATATTAGTGTATATTCTTCACCGTAAGAGCAGTAATAACAGGTGGGGGTGGGGGTGAGACAACTTTTTGTGTATTTTGTCAACTACTTTCAACATGACTAGGGTTAAAGGAGAATTCAAGTTTTCATATAAAGTAGGTAGTCTAGTTTGTTTTACAGCTCAAAACAAATCCAGAAGCCTAATTTACTGGATATTTATAAGACAGTTTTTACTCAGCCAAGATTCTTCAATTGTTTTACTCCCTTGTTAGTAACTTCCACTTTAATATAATCTATAAGATTGTAATGAACTATTTGGGAATATATTCCTTGCTTGAACAGCCACTCCCATTCATAACAAGATCACAAGCCAATCCATCTAGAGAGCAAATTGCAAACAGTCTATTTCCTACAGAAGAAATAGTAACTTCTCCACAGACCATAGCAAATGAGAAGATCCAAACAAATTTAACAGCTTCCACTCTAGTCAAATCAAAAATGCTATCAGTTAAGCTGGGCAGTGGTGGTGCACGCCTTTAATCCCAGTACTTGGGAGGCAGAGACAAGTGGATTTCTGAGTTCAAGGCCAACCTGGTCTACAGTGAGTTCCCAGGAATACAGAGAAACCTTGTCCCCAAAATCAAAACAAAACAAAAAAATGCAAGCTATCATTTGAATTTGGCCTCAAAATTCCAAGGAATCCATATGCTCTGGCAGGACTTAAGATGCCCCACCAGGCCTGGCCTACATTTCTAACAATGTCAGGTATACCTCAACTACTAGCAATAACCTTCTTGCATAACTTCTGATGTTTATTTATGGATGATTTCCTCTTACCTATTTTTCACCCTTCATCAGGGCAAATTCTCTACTCTTTTTTAAGGGCACAAATCTTTAATCCTACTCTTAGGCAGAGGCAGGTGGATCTGAGTTCATGGCCAGTTTGATCTACAAAGGGAGTCCAGGACAGCGGGGACTATTACAGAGAAACCATGTCTCAAGAACAAAACAAAAGAAATGGCTCAGCGGCTAGACTGTTCTTCCAAAGGTCCTGAGTTCAATTCCCAGCAATCACCTGCTGGCTCACAACCATCTGTAATGGGACCTGATGCCCTCTTCTGGTGTGTCTGAAGACAGCTACAGAGTACTCACACACACACACAAAAAAATTAATAATTGGCCGGGCCGTGGTGGCGCACGCCTTTAATCCCAGCACTTGGAAGGCCAGCCTGGTACACAGAGTGGGTTCCAGGACAGCCAGGACTACACAGAGAAACCCTGTCTGGGAAAAAAAAAAAAGTTTTTTCCTTCCTTCTTTGCTTTTTTCTTTGGTCAGGGTCAATACCCCATGCTGGACCAAAAACGGCCTCGAACTCTCTTCCTACCTCTAGCTCCCAAGTGCTCAAATTACATTTAGATTCTATGAATTATGCTTAAAAGTAAAATGTGTGGGCTGGTGAGATGGCACAGACTATTTTTCCAGAGGTCCTGAGTCAAATCCCAGCAACCACACAGTGGCTCACAACCACCCATAATGAGATCTGATGCCCTCTTCTGATGTCTGAAGACAGCTACAGTGTACTTACATATAATAAGTAAATCTTAAAAAAAAAAAAGAGCAAATTTTGTATAGTTTAAAATTAGTACCATATTTTTGTGACTTAATCAAACCAATTGTTATTCTCTGTGTACCCCTGGCTGTCCTGGAACTCACTGTACACCAGGCTAGCCTTGAATTATCTGCCTTCCTAGTGCTGAGATTAAAGGCTGTGCCACCACACACAGTGAAATACCAATTTTATGATAAGTTTATCTAATAAAATAACTCCCAAGTAAATTAATATGACACAAAAACCCCACACTCTTAGTACCCGGGATTGAATCCAGGGCATCCTGAATTCTAAGCACTACTACTGGGCTACATTAAAAAGAACTCAACACCTACAAGAGAGAACCTAATTTGTTTTCAAGCACGGTTACTACTAAGTAGTCCTGAGCTGTCTTGCAATGGGTAAGATCCTGTCTTAGAGCCTCCAGAACCCAAAGATTACAGGCCTGCACAACCATACATAGCTGAAAACTGCCTTTCTGAGTTTTAGATAGGATTAATTCTGGAGTAACTGTAAACCATTACTGTGCCTTTTAATTACTGTTCCTAAGTCCAGTTTGAAATTTTTCTGTTAATGTCTGTGTCAGATTCCCCTTAAGTCTTTTTTCCTTCTTTTTTTTTTTTTTTATGTGACAGGGTTTCTCTGTGTATCCTGGGCTCTCCCACAACTCAGAGATCTGCCTGTCTCTGCCTCCCAAGTGTTGGGATTAATGGTGTGCACTACCACCACCACCCAGCTCACTGTGTACAGGGTATTCTAGTAACTCGGTGAAAATACTTGACCTCTCCAGATCGAGCCTTGTCAACCACCTTTAAGTCTCACTTCTCTCTATGACACAGTACCTACCTCAAGCAAAGTTCCACTAACTTATGATTTGTAACCTGCAGATAAAAAGTAAGCTGTAATTATTCCAATTAAAATTAATCTTCGGCACTTCCCTTTACAAACGCAAACACTCCGACCTCTAAACATTTATTCCTAAAGGAAAAAAAAAAGTAATGACTACTCAATCTATTGTTAAAACGCCGTTCAGACGCCATGCGGCCCGCCTGGAATTTAGAAGGTTCCAGTAGCACACCATCGTGTTATCTCTCCCGTACCCCCCCCCCGACATTTATCTTAGAAAATAACAACCCGAATCAGTAAGACATTCACTACGACTACATTAGCAAGCATTGCGTTCTTCGCTTTCTCGCTCCCCCTTGGAATCCTAGTGGGCGAAGGAAATGAAAGTAGCCGTTAAACACGAGCGCGCAAACAGGGTATTTTGGTACGCACCGTGGCCTAGAGGTCACTAGGTTGAACCTGCGCCAAGGCCCAGGCCTGTTGACTCCCGCCTAAGACACTATCCCCAAGGCACGGGAACAAACGCGGCCTCGGTTTCTGCCGCGAGGCCGTTTTCTCTCCTACACCCGCTGGCGGGGCCCAGAAGCCCGGGGCCTCCCCTGCACTCGCCCTCTTCGCTTACCAAGAGGAAGGAGAGAGAGAAGAGTCTGCCTCTCCTACTGCGGGCCTACGCCGAGACACCGGAGCTACAACAGCAAGGAACCACACGACCGTTCGCTCTCCGTCTCCTCACAAAATGGCCCCCGAGCTCCTCTGCCGCCGAGGCGAAAGTCCAGCCCCCGCCTCGCTCCTGGAGACGTTCCTATTGGCTGTGACTTTTCTCGCTCCCGCTCCTAATTAGACAGCACTGCCGCCCCTCACAATGCCGTCCAATCATAATTCGAGGTAGGTTGGGCTAATTGAGAGAATTTCCACATGCGTAACAGAGGCTAGTTAATAATTGGTTAAGCTTCCTGTCACTTAGTGTCTGACGGATGGCTATTGGTCACTGTATCAGACGGAAAGCTGGGTGGAATCTTCGCCTTTGTATCGCGCACAGCTTCTCATCCGGGTATCCGGCGGACCTGACTGACGGCCGTGTCGTCCTATCAGTGCCTCCTAGAGATCCCAGGTCCGGCCAGATCACCGCATTTCCGCGGCGCGGGGGTGGGAAAGCCTGGGTGGAGTATGGTAACGGGTGCAAAGGACCTGCCCTAGCCCCAGGCTTAGAAAAACGGAAGCGCAAACAAGCTTCAGAGTAGGGAGGAGAGTAATCTTTAGGCTGCCTACCCGCTCTGCAGCTTTCAAATTCAGATCCCTTCTTATTGACAGATTCTAAAAACTGTTGGAAGGACGTGGCCCTCTCAGTGAACAGCTCCCTCCAAACCAACTGGTTTCTGTAGTTCTCTCCTGTAAGAGCAATTACCTGGACCCCTATAAACCCGTTTCCTGGTCCCAAGTCGTCACACAATCTGCAAACCCAATGGTCAGCCACTTCAGTTCCTCACTTCCTGGAATAGCTTGATACTACTTAATCCCCTCAGGTTTGGTCTGCCAGTAAAGCTCGGTTATACTGTAGGAACATTTAAACACACCAAAATGTATATAGCCTACCGAGAAAAGGAGATAGTACCCCAGGAAATTTCCT
>NW_022196915.1:38585226-38586705 GCF_008632895.1 Mastomys coucha
TGGGTTTTCCAGACAGGGTTTCTCTTTGTATCCCTGACTATCCTGGAACTCACTCTGTAGACCAGGCTGGTCTTGAACTCAAATCCTTCCGTCTCTGCCTCTACCCCGTCTTTGCCTCCCAAGTGCTGGGATTAAAGGCATGCACCACCACTGCCTGGCTGGCACCAGGCTTTTATGTGAATTCTGAATGGACTATGGTCCTCATGCTGTTGAGCCCAACACTTTACAAATGAGCCATCTCCCCAGGTATACTTTTGTTTCTTTTTATGCTAAAAATTTTCCTCTTTCTTTTATCTCCTTTGCTCTCTATCATCCCAGCAATGACCTAAATCCAGCTTCTTATAAATTAATCCTTCTTTTACACATTCACCATCTGTTCTTCTGACTCTGAAGTATGAGATTTCATCCTCTGACAATTTTTCTTGCAACTAATCTTTGTACAAAGTGCTTTTTAGTTGATAAAATTTACATGTCATTAGTGTTTTCTTAGGATAGGAGAAACTGACTTTTGAGCAAGCATCTAAATGTTATAAAAAAATACTACATGAACTTACAGGGAGGAAATATAAAATTATAGTTTGAAATATAAAGCTAACTATTTAAATGAATTATCTGTTATATTAATATATAATTATATATTAAAATTAATTATAAAAATATAAAATTATAGCCTACCATTATAAAATTCACACACAGAAGCTTTTTTTTGAGACAGGGTCTCAAAGTTAGTTCTAGGACAGCTAGGGCTATGTAGAGAAACTCTAATTCAAAGGAAAGGAAAGAAGAAAGAAAGGAAGAAAAGAAGGAAAAAATAGAAAAGGAAAGGAAAGGAAAGGAAAGGAAAGGAAAGGAAAGGAAAGGAAAGGAAAGGAAAGGAAAGGAAAAAATATAGCCAGGTCTTCTACATGCCTTTAACCCCACACTTGGAATCTCTGTGAGTTTGCTCAGGCTCCTTTATTGAGTCCTACACAACCAGGGCAGCACAGTGAAATCCTTAGCACAACAAGCAACCAGGACTGGCTTTAATCCCAGCACTTGGAAGGCAGAGGCAGACAGATTTCTGAGTTTAGGCCAGCCTGGTCTTCAGAGTGAGCTCCAGGACAGCCAGGGTTATACCGAGAAACCCTGTCTCGAGAAAAAAAAAAAAATCAAATAAAGGCAGAGCAATGGAGGAAGTAGACTGCTTTAAGTCTAGTGGGAAAATATTGAATTATTGGATTCATCTTTAAAGCTTAGGGCCTTTTACCTTAGAAGATCTCAGGAGTCACTCCTTTCCCATTGTCTTGGTCTTCCAGTAACTGGTTTTTTGTTTTTGTTTTTTGAGATGATGTCTCTGTGCAACAACCCTGCCTGTTCCAGAATTTGTTTTATAGATCAGGCTGGCCTGAAACTCAGATTCACCAGCCTCTGCTTCCCAAGTACTAGGATTAAAGATGTGCACTACTACCACGTGGCCTTTTTTTTTTTTTTTTTTTTTTT
>NW_022196915.1:38587927-38593382 GCF_008632895.1 Mastomys coucha
AAGGCGTGCACCACCACCGCCCGGCTAAGACTTATTTATTTTTATTTATATGAGTACACACTGTAGCTATCTTCAGACACATTCCCAGAAGAGTGCATGAGATCCCATTACTGATGGTTGTGAGCCACCATGTGGTTGCTGGGAATTGAACTCAGGACCTCTGGAAGAGCAGTCAGTGCTCTTAACCGCTGAGCCATCTCTCCAGCTCCTCCTATAACCATTTCATTGTCAATGCTTTGGTGCCTGCATGATCCATGACCCTGCTCCATCCCCTGGACCTCCACCCTTGCTGAACAAAGGCAATGCCTCCCTACATCATTGTCTCCTCCATACTCATTATTTGTTATTTTTTCACCCTTTGAAATGGGTCTCCAGTACACCTCTAGCTAGCCTGGACTTCACTATGTAGACCAAGTTAGCCCAGAATTTGTGGTTATCCTCCTGTGTCCTCCTGACAGCCTGCTTGACAGGCATATGCCATCATACCCACTCTCCCCCACTTACCAATAACAGGGGAAAATTCACAAAATGCCACACTTTTGCCTCTATTGCTCATTTGTTCAAAGGAGAGGGATTCTTGACTTTCTTTGTTGTTGGTGGGTTGTTGTTGTTGCCACCACTGCTGCTGCTGCTGCTTCTATTTCTATTTGTTTTTTAGATAGACAGAGTCTCTCTAAATATCTGACTGCCCTGAAACGCAATATGTAGACCAGACTGGCCTCAAACTCATAGAAATCACTTTGCCTTTATCTCCCAAGTGAGTGCTGGGATTAAAGCATATGCCACCATCCCCAACTTAATTATCATTTTTTAAAAACAGTGTCTAACTATGTAGATGGAACTGACATTAAACATATCATCCTGCCTCTAATAAGAACAAGGAGATGCTTCTTTCTAGATTTTCTCCAATCCCAAGCCAGGGAGCCATCCCCATTCTTGTGCTCCCAAAGGGGCACTCAACAGGGCATAGACATACCATATTTCACAAACTATAAAAGCTGAGTCTCTTGGTGCAATCCTTTAATCCTAGCATGTAGGAGGCAAGGAGATGTGAGTTCCAGGCCATGTCATTACTGAGGGCATGGCCTTCCACTTGTCCACACCACCACATATATACTATGTGTCAAATACTATCACAAAGTACTGGGAGATTCCTACTGCAATTTAGGGAGATCCTGCAGAAGACAGTTCAAAGTTATAATTTCATGAAGACTCTTCCTTTATTTAGTGTCTTCTAGGCTCTCTTACAGCCTGATCATCAAGGTGATGTTGCATCTACTAGATCATATGCCAGAGGATCTGCCAGTCAGAGACACAGATTCAATTCCTCTGTTGAAAGGTAGGTAAATCCAGTACCTAGATATGGACATCTTCACTGATTGACAGAATTCCTTGTCTGCCATGACAATCTTCACAGTGGTGACTGCTTTCTTTCAGCCCTTTTCTTAAAAATGTTCATTTTATTTAAATATTACTTAATCATATGTATATGTGTGTACATGGCTGTGTGCATACATCACATGCATGCAGTGCTGTGAAGCTCAGAAGAGGCATCAGATTCCCCACCAACAGAAGTTATGGATGGCTGTAAGCCAACATGTGGGTGCAGACACTGAACTTGAATCCTCTGCAAGGACAGTAAGTACTCTTAACCACTGAGCCATCTCTGAGCCTTCTTAGATGCCTTAAGGTTCTATATCTGTGAAGAGATACCATGACTATTGCAATTCTTCTAAAGGAGAATATTTCATTGTGGCTGGCTTGTTTTTATGTTTTTGGTTTTGTTTGTTTGTTTGGTTTGGGTTTTTTGTTGTTCTTGTTTGTTGTTGTTGTTATTGTTATTGAGACAGGGTTTCTCTGTGTAGCCCTGGCTGTCCTGGAACTCACTCTGTAGACCAGACTGGCCTTGAACTCAGAAATCTGCCTGCCTCTGCCTCCCAAGTGCTGGGATTAAAGGCATGCACCACCACTGCCCGGCTTCATTGGAGCTGGCTTACAGTAAGGTTTAGCTGATTAATGTCATCACAGGAAACATTGTGGCATGCAGGCAGACACGGTGCTGGACAAGAATCTGAGAGTTCTAAGTTATGATCCACATGCAGCAGGAGACTATGTACCATACTATGTGCAGCTTGAGCATAGAAGACCCCCAAGCCTACCCCCAGTGACATACATCCTCCAACAAGATCACACCTCCTAATAGGGCCCGTCCAGTCTCTATGGGCCAAGCATTCAAACACATGGGTCTATGGGGGCCATTCCTATTCAACCTTCTACATTAGATATTCTTAATATTTTATCCTGATTCCATGTGTACATATCGTGTACACATCTGTATGTGAGGAAGTACATACTAGAGGTCAAAGGACAGTCTTGGTGGTTGGCACCTTATGTTTTGAGGCAGGGTCACTTGTTGGCTTAGGACTTGATTATGTAAGCTAGATAGCTTGCTTGTGAATTTTCAGGTATCCACTTGCTTGGCCACCCAGTTTGCCACTGTTGGTATCATATCACAGGCACATGGCACCACAACTGACCTTTCCATGTGGGTTCTGGAGGTCTACACTCAGATTCTCAGGTTGTGAGACAAAGGTTTTCCAGACTGAGACGTCTCTCGGCCATTGAAGTTGTTGGCTTTTTAGCTTTTAATTTTTTTTCAAACTTAAACAATTTTATTTAAAAAATGAAACTAATCAAGTCCTGTCACCCTATAGTCCTGTGTGCATTGGCCTCCAGTTCAAGGGAAATCTGAAAAAAAAAAAGAGATAGGTGTGTAGTCTGTGACACTCAGAGTGCCCTTGATAATTCTGATAATAAAGCTCTTAGCTGGGTAGTGGTGGTGCATGCCTTTAGTCCCAGCACTTGGGAGGCAGAGGCAGGAGGATCTCTAAGTTCCTGGACAGCAAGGGCTACACAGAGAAACCTTGTTTCAAAAAACAAACCAATAAAGCTCCTGGTGCTTCTACGTTTGTACAAGGGGAGCTCTTTTCAAGCATGCTGTGTTTGTTGTATGTAGCCTTCCAGGAAAGGGCTTGGAAGCCTTTCTGTCCATTAGCTTCTTTTATATGTTGATAGGGTCTCACTGTGTTAGAATAGCTGGCCTGGCCTAGAACTCTACAGAGAATAGGTTGGCCTTGAACCCACAGAAATCTGCTTGCCTCTGTCTCCTGAGTGCTGGATTAAAGACATGGGCCACCATTTCTTTTTCAAGACAGGGTTTCTCTGTGTAGCCCTGTCCTGAAACTCACACTGTAGACAAAGATGGCCTTATACTCAGAGATCCACCTGCCTCTGCCTCCTGAGTACTGGAATGAAATGCTTGTGCAACCACACCATGCCTAAAGACTCTTTAAAAATAAATGAAATAAAATTAATAAATAAGGAAACATGTAAAAATATTCTCCAATTACTCTCTTCAGGGACTTCAGGTAAGAATGTAAAGGCCCCATCACACTTGGGCAGGATGAAGCAAAAGGGCCTGAACTCCAGACGCTTTCGCCTCCATGAAGAGCCCATGCTGGTGAAGGAACTTTCTCCAAAGCGACGAGATGAAAACAAAAGGTACCCAGGATTCTTTTTCTTAAAAGATTTAATTATTCTTATAAATAAGTACACTATAGCTGTCTTCAGACACACCAAAAGAGGGCGTCAGATCTCATCATGAGTGGTTGTGAGCCACCATGTGCTTGCTGGGATTTGAACTCAGGATCTTGGGAAGAGCAATCCGTGCTCTTACCCGCTAAGCCATCTCACTAGCCCCAAGAAGGCATTTTTTCTTTGTTTGTTTGTTTTGTTTTTTTCGAAACAGGGTGGGTTTCTCTGTATATCCCTGGCTGTCCTGGAACTCACTCTGTAGACCAGGCTGGCCTCGAACTCAAAAATCTGCCTGCCTCTGCCTCCCAAGTGCTGGGATTAAAGACATGTGCCACCACCACCCGGCTGGTACCCAGAATTCTTAAAATGTCAAAATTACACCACATTGGCGCCATGCTAAGTTGAAAGGATTATGTGTTGCTTAGTTGTATATACCAAAAATTACTCATACATCAAGGATGTTAGGCCTAGAAATATTTATTTATTTATTTATTTAATGTATATGAGTACACTGTAGCTGTTTTCAGACTCACCAGAAAAGGGCATTAGATCTCATTACAGATGATTGTGAGCCACCATGGGGTTGTTGGGAATTGAACTCAGGACCTCTGGAAGAGCTGTCCAGCCCTTTTCTTTTCATCTCTCCAGTCCTTTTCTTTTTCTCCCAAAATAATTTTGCAAACACTAATTGCTTTATTGTTTTCCTACCACATACCTCATAATTGACCAGAGACCACAGAGCAGCCCACATAACCTATGATAGCATATCAGTATACAGAGCAAGACAAGTCAGGCTCCTGCTTGGCTGCAAGAGGGGATGGAGACAGGGTGAATCTTGGCAGAACAGGGGATAGGCATAGATATGAAAAGGGGTTTCTCCTTTGAAAAGTAAAGATCAGGTGACTCTACTGCATGTAAGCATGTTGCGTGTTCTGTCCGTGGATGAACTGATTCACTATTAAATCTGCTAACTCATTCACTAGTATGAAGGCAGGAGGAGAAGGAGACCTGAGGAGCCTACATAAGTTGCCTATGATCACAGAGCTAAAGCCCTTAACCCAAAATCTGCCATATACATACATAAGTGATCTCAGGCTACGGGTTTTCAAAGATGGAGCTCTGGGTGGACCGAGGCAGGAACCAGAGATGGGGTGGAGGGAGATATACACACAGAGATGGACGAGCACTCTGAAGTCTATCTTTAAGACTGGTCTCGGGGTCTTGGAGCCAAGACCAACATTACTAACATAGGTGCAGGTGATTTGTTTTGTTGTTGTTTTGTTCTTTTGAGCCAGGGTCTTGATATGTGGCTCTGGATGGCCTGAAACTTATTATATTGACCGGGCTGGTCTCAAGCTCATAGAGATCAGCTTTCCTCTGTCTCCTGAGTGCTGGGATTATAGGTGTGTACCACCGCCTACTTGTATGTGTAGCTGAGCTAGTTGAATGTATTACTTGTTATAGCTTAGAGGGACAGAGCACAGAGAAAATGCATACCACAAAGGGAGGCAAAAGCAGCTCAGTAAGTGTACATGGGAGGCTCTGTGCTTTGCTTAGGTCGTTAAGGGTGAGTCCAAGAGAGTAGGAGTTTGCTCTAAATTTGATGCTGCCAAAGTGAAGGACTAATTTTACACTCAGGCATCGCAGCAACTCTTGGCTAAGGGGGAGTTCAAGCAAAGGCAAACCCGGGGCTGATAAACAAGTTGCAGTTACCCATAATAGTGTGGATTTTTAAAAATTTTTACTTCTTTTGTTTTTGTGTTTTCTTTTTAAGATTTACTTTATTTTTTTATTTATGTGCATGTGTCTGTGTGCATGCATGGAGGTGTCCTCCAAGGACAGAAGAGATTGTGGGAACCCC
>NW_022196915.1:38593668-38604249 GCF_008632895.1 Mastomys coucha
CTCAGAAATCTACCTGCCTCTGCCTCCCAAGTGCTGGGATTAAAGGCATGCACCACCACTGCCTGGCTTTTAAAAATCATTATTATTTATTTTACATACGTGAATATACTATAGCTGTCTTCAGACTCACCAGAAGAGGGCATCAGATCACATTACAGATAGTTGTGAGCCACCATGTGGTTGCTGGGAATTGAACTCAGGACCTATTGGGAGAGCAATCAGTGGTCTTACCCACTGAGCCATCTCACCAGCCCCTATAAATTTTAATATAAATATCTGTAGAGACTCACAGTTTGAGAACTGCTGCTCTATATAGACAAAGCTGGCCTTGAACACGGAGTTCTACCTGCTTCTGGCTATCCTGAGTGCTGATATCAAAGAAGTGTTCCAGGATACCCAGTCCCCCCACCTCTCCCACCCCCGCTTTATATGCGTTGACATGGAAGTGTCAGATCCCCTGTAACTGAAGTTACAGACAGTTGTGAGCTGTGGTGTGGGTGCTGGGAATTAAACAGAGATCCTCTGGAAAAGCAGCCAGTGCTAACTGCGGAGCCATCTCTTTGATGTCTGCCCCCCAGCCCCATCTCCTCCCCCCAGCCCCCAGCCCCTTCTTGTGTGTGTGTGTGTGTGTGTGTGTGTGTGTGTTTTGGTTGGTTGGTTTTTTGGAGACAGGGGCACGCCTTTAATCCCAGCACTTGGGAGGCAGAGGCAGGCGGATTTCTGAGTTTGAGGCCAGCCTAGTCTACAGAATTAGTCCAGGACAGCCAGGACTACATAGAGAAACCCTGTCTCAAAAAACAAACAAACAAACAAACAAAACCAAACAATAAATCCAGTGCTGGGATTAAGGCCTGTATCACCGGGCCTAATGCAGAGATTAATCTTAGTTTAGCACATTAATCTTTTTTTTTTAAAGATTTATGACTTTATCTAAGTACACTGTAGCTGTCTCCATGTAAGACCATGGAAAAATACAAATTGACCCCAGGGGCTGCCTGCACCAGGGTCATGAGAAACTAACCCCAGGTGCTGCACCAGGGTCATGAGAAATTGACCCCAGGGGCTGTGCTGTACCTGGATAATGAGAAACTGACCCCAGGGACCTGGGACCACTCCTCTAGGGTCAGTACCCAGAGGAAATGGCCGACCACAAAGAGCTGATGTTGCCAAAGATAGCTGAACAATCAATCGATGTATAGGAGATACTTGTATAGCTGTATACTGGAATTTCCCTGGAACCTCCCCACCCCCTGCACCTGCTTGTGAGCTTAAATACTCTCTGTAACAGTCACTTGGGGTTGGGCTCCTTCCCTAAGGCAGCTGAACCCCTCGAGAGAAAGACTCTTTGGGTCTTTCATTCAGACACACCAGAAGAGGGCATCTGATCTCATTACAGATGGTTGTGAGCCACCATGTGGTTGCTTAGATTTGAACTCAGGACCTTTAGAAGAGCAGTCAGTGCTCTTAACTGCTGAGCCATCTCTCCAGACCATAGGACATTAATCTTAATTTAGCAATGAATGAAAAAAAAAAGAATGAAAAGGAGGACGTGGCTGCTCCTAGCTATGTTGGAGAAGGTTTATTGTACATGTGTGAGAGGATAAGAGGAATGGTGTCTCCAAGGTTCCAGAGTGAATGTGGCCAGAATGAGCTGGACCATATGAGCAGAGAGGGGCAGGGGGAGCAAGAGAGGATGGGGGGGTGCGGGGGGGGGGACAGGGTCCTGACCGAGAGAGCAAAGCGGTTTTAAAAGGATTGGTATAGCCAACATGGCTGGATTATATCTGGAAAAGCAGCTGGGTGAAGGGCAGCCCAGCTCCTGGTCTGGAGAGTTAAGGTAAGGGGCAAGGTATGCCAGACAGAGGGACACTGTAATAGATAGGGACTGAGGGATGCAGGGAGAGCAGGAGGCCAGCCCAGTCTACAAGAGAGTTCCAGGATAGCTAGGGCTACACAGAAAAACTCTGTCTCAACAAAAACAAAACTAGAGAGAGAGGGAGAGAGAGAGAGGAAGAAGGAGGAGGAGAAGGAGAAGGAAGAAGGAAGGAGACGGAGACGACGGAGACGGAAACAAGGGCTGGAGAGAGAGGTCATGAGTTCAAATCCCAGCAACCACATGGTGGCTCACAACCATCTGTAATGAGATCGGATGCCCTCTTCTGGTGTGTCTGAAAACAGATACAGTGTACTTAAAAAAAAAGGATACACACAACACACACACCGCGTGTGTGTGTGTGTGTGTGTGTGTGTGTGTGTGTGTGTGTGTGTGTGTAAATCTTTTTAAAAAAGAAGAAAGAAGAAACAAATCAGCTGAAATGGCCACTCCATTGGTGGGGGAGGGCGAGCAGGGCCGGGTATTGTGAATAAGAAGAGATAAGAGAGAGAACATTCCTAGAGGCATCTGGACAGTCAAGAGCAGAGAGAAAAAGAAGTAGAATGGACTTGGTGGCAAGAGAGCTCAGGATAGACAAATCTTGGGTGATTTGTAGCTGTGGGAGAAAAGGCAGAGGGAGCTGGAGTAAGCCTGGGAGTTCTAGGGTGTGGGGGATAAGACCAGCCAGGGCTCCTCAAAAATCCTGGCTTGAAAAACTGAACGAAACAAAAACAACAGCAGTAAAATAAAAAGACAAACAAAAAGATCCAGCTAGAGGGCATTTTCTTAGTGATTGACGGGATAGGAGGAGGGGGAGGGGGAGGGAGGAGGGCCCTGAGGGTGGTTCTAGTCCAGGACTGACCAAGCAGGCTGAACAAGCCGGTAAACAGTATCCCTGTATGGCCTCTATGTCTGCTTCTGTCTCCCTGTAACAACCCTGTTAGACTTTTTGTCCTGGCTTCCTTCAACGATGGATTATAATGTGGAAATATAAGCCAAATACACAGCAGTAGTGAGTCTAACTAAGACATCAATGCTGGGTGCTAGCGCTGAGACTTCCCCAGCTAGAATAGAGCCCTAGGCATGAGTCTGCGTGTGTGGGGAAAACCCCCGTGTGGTTTGTTTTGCTGCAGGAGAAGAACGAACGTGCAGCGATCCACCACTACCCAACCAGACCTACGGACACTTGCTGTGCTCCAGGAACCTGCGAGGCGGAGGCAGCCGTGGGTCTCAGCATCCCCGCGCCCCTCGGCGCCCCCTCGTGCCCCGGTTCCCAGGAGGAAAGCGCATATGCAGCGCCAGTGTCCCTCGACCGCGGCCAGCAGTCTACAGCCTCGAGTCCACGCGGGACGCAGACAGCCCAACACATCTGGTGTGTAACTACAGCAGAAACCCAAGCTGAGTGAAGCTGGAACCACGCCCCCTCCGGGTGACTGAAGCTCCAGTCTTTGTGCTCTCACTTTTCCACTTTCCTAAAATCCTTCCTCATCCCCCAACTCTCGGGTGCGGAAGTCAGGTCCAAATTTCTGAATTCACTGCGAGTAGGCAGCTCAGTGTCAGAGTCAGGGTTTCTATTCCTGCACAAACATCATGACCAAGAAGCAAGTTGGGGAGGAAAGGGTTTATTCAGCTTACTTCCACATTGCTGTTTATCACCAAAGGAAGTCAGGACTGGAACTCAAGCAGATTAGGGAGCAGGAGCTGATGCAGAGGCCATGGAGGGATGTTCCTTACTGGCTTGCTTCCCCTGGCTGTCCTTGAACTCACTCTGTAGACCAGGCCTACAGATATCCGCCTGCCTCTGCCTCCCAAGTGCTGGGATCATAGCGTGCACCACCACCACCCCCACCCCCAGTCTCAAAAAAAAAAAAAAAAAAAAAAAAAAAAGGCAAACAACCGACCAAAATGAAATAAACGAATACCTTTGAGCACGACTGACCACCTGTTATGTATCAAGTTAGGCTAGACACACAGGCCCTGGCTTGGACCAGCTTGCATCTTTCTTCTTCCCACTTGTACCAATCACTGAGTCAGTATTTTGGGCTGAAAATATTTGCAGTTGTGATTTTGTGTAAAAGTAAAGAAGTGCCTCTGTGGTTAATTGTCACACAAGGATTTCTCCCAAGTCCCAAGGCTCTCTGTGGCCGGCACTGGTGTCCTGGTTTCAGCATGTAGTGTTCTGGAAGGAACCATGGCTACATTTCACTTTTTTTCCCCTGCCTAAACTTTTCAGGACCAAATGACAGACGCAGCCATACAGCCCCTCCCACATTTAAGGAATATGTGATGGACGAAAACACCAGAATAGAAATAACCCGTGAGCCCAGCCAACTGTGAGTGCCTTTGGTGGGTCCCATGTTGTTACCCACAAAGCTTTAGTTGGGAATATATCACTTAAGGGTTGATGAGTGTTGCTGATTTCTGTAATAATCAGAGAAGATGAAAGACAGCTCTAAGCCAAAATTGCAATGTCTTTGTTTAAAAATACAAAACAGGATGCAGGCCTAGAGACAGGTGGATCTCTGTGAGTTCCTGTCAAATTTTACATTTATATTCATATTTATATTCGTAAAGCAAACATTTCCCCATCTTCTGAGTGACAAATGAAAATCCTTTTCATGACAAAGTATTCTCCTTTTTTTTTTTTCGTGACAGGGTTTCTCTGTGTAGCCCTGACTGTCCTGGAACTCTATTCTCCTTTCCTTTTATTTAGATTTATCTCCTATGTTGACTTTTGCAGATTATATTTTGTAATATTATCTTCTATATCACCAAGGTAACTGACTTTTTTTTAAAGATTCATTTATTTATTTTATGTGTATGAGTACACTATAGCTGTACAGATGGCCGTGAACCATCATGTGGCTGCTGGGAATTGAACTCAGGACCTCTGCTCGTTCCAGCCCCGCTCCCCTCCGGACTCACTCTCCCCCACCCATCTCTCCACCCCATCCTGCCCGTTCCCTCCGGCCCAATACACTGTAGTTGTCTTCAGATGCACCAGAAGAGGGCATCAGATCTCATCACTATGGTTGTGAGCCACCATGTGGTTGCTGGGATCTGAACTCAGGACCTTTGGAAGAGCAGTCAGTGCTCTTACCCGCTGAGTCATCTCGCCAGCCTGGTAACTGACTTTTCTAACTTTTTTTTCTTTCTGGACAGGATTTCTCTGAGTAGCACTAACTGCCCTGGAACTCACTTTGTAGACCAGGCTGGCCTTGAACTCACAGAGATCCGCCTGCCTCTGCCTCCCAAGCACTGGAATAAAAGGTGTGTACCTCCACTGTCCAGCTAACCTTTCTAACGTTTTTTTGTAAGTGAATGGCTGAGTTCTAAACTCTATAAAAAGTTTCTGCTTTTCCCTTTTGTGTTTGATCTTCCTCAATTATAACAGGTTAGTTTTTACCTGCCAGTTCCTGATTTGGGCTAAATTCCTTGTCTTTGTATGCCTAGCAGTACTCATATTGTTACTACTGACTCTACACAAGTGGAAGAGATCCCCAGGTCTCCTGAGAAAACGTCCAAAGTTGAAAAGCTTGAACAGAGAAGCTCACAGGAGTGTGCTCAGAAGGCTGCAGAACTTCGGTGAGTGCTAACATTCTGTGCTTCAAACCATACTGAGCAGAAAAAGGAAGGTTCCTAGCTCAGCTTTTCTTCACTTCTGAGGAAAAAAGATTTCCTTGTGTCTTAAATCCAGAACCACCCTTAGTACACACCTTTAATCCTAAACAATGAAGGTAAAGCTACTTTGTACAAGGAAGCACCCAGTTTGAAAGTGATGTCTAATTGAGTGGCAGACAAAGTAAGGAAATTAGAGAAACATTTGGCAAAACAGAATAAACCCAACTCTCCAAAGGAGAGGAAAGGAAAGCGTCTTAAGGGGCAGTACAGGGGGCTGGAGAGATGGCTCAGTGGTTAAGAGCACTGACTATTCTTCCAGAGGTCCTCAGTTCAAATCCCAGCTACCACATTGTGGCTCACAACCATCTGTAATGAGATCTGACGCCCTCTTCTGGTGCTGTCTGAAGACAGCTACAGTGTACTTACATATAATAATAAAGAAAAAAATCCTTTTTTTAAAAAGGGGGGGAGTACAGATAGGGGAGGGGGAGGGGAAGGAGGAGGGGGAAAAGGGAGGAGAGGGATAGGGGAGGGGAGGGAAGGGAGGGGAAAGGAAGAGGTCCTTTTACTGGGAAAATTGTACAGAGACAGGTTGCAGAGAGAACAAGCTAGATTAGATACAGATGAAGACAGAATGAGACAGAGGATGAGGAGCAAGAAGATCAGAACAGATTGACAGTTTGAGCAATTCAGGAGAAACTGGGAGAAACCAGATTGAATCTGTTATCGTGGAGAGTTGAGCCAAAACAGCTGAGTTGACTATCCAGCCAGAGATCAGAAAGAAGAAAGGTGAGCTTATTCAGCAGCAAGTCTCAGGCTGAAAACATTCAAGGCCTAGATTAGATTGAATGGAGACTAGAAGCTCTTGGCACAAGGCCTAGATTAGCAGACTGAAGCAGTACGACTCCAGGATGACCATTACATCAGGCAAATAAAAGTTACTTTTACAGTAGGAGTACCTAGCTAATTAAGACAGTAGTGGTGGTGGTGGTGATTGTGTATGCCTTTAATTCCAGCAGGCAGATCTGTGAGTGTGAGGCCAGCCTGGTCTACAGAGTGAATTCTAGGACAGCCAGGGTTACACAGAGAAACCCTGTGTTGAAAAACCAAAAAGAAAAATGATATATTGTTTTTGTTTTCCGAGACAGGGTTTCTCTGTGGAGCCCTGGCTGTCCTGGAACTCACTCTGTAGACCAGGCTGGCCTCGAACTCAGAAATCTGCCTGCCTCTGCCTCCCAAGCACTGGGCATGCACCACCACTTCCTGGCTTAAAAATTTTTTTATTTAACTTTTATTATTATTGTGTGTGTGTGTCTGTGGGGGTGGGTATTCCAAGTACAGGCATACATGTGTGATGGCATGTGTGTGGAGGTCAGAAGACAACTTTCATGAGTCACTTCTTTTATTCCACCATAAGTTCCAAAAGTGAAAATTAAGTTGTGCAACTTCTGTGGCAAGTGCCTTTACCTGCTGGTCGAACGGTTGGGAATTTAGCTTAGTAGTTGAACTGAGCTTGGTGTGTGTATCTGTGTGTGTGTGGGGGGGGGGGATGTTGCTGAAACTGAAGGCAAGACTCACCACACCTAGCAAAGAAAAAAAATTTTTTAAAAAGTCTAGGAATATTGGCCAAGTCAGTAAATTGCTTGTCATATAAGCATGAGGACTGGGGTTCAGAAACTTGGCATCCACAGAAAAATTGGGTGTGGCAGCATGTTCCTACAATCCCAGCACAGGGGATACAAGGGACTCCCTGGAACTCATTGCCTAGCCAGGCTCTCTGTGAGAGATCTTGTCTCATCATATAAAGTGGAGGAAGATACCCAGAATCAACCTCTGTCTTCCACATGCCTGTGTGATAATGAGTGTGATCATGAGTGTACACGGGCGCACATACATACACACACACACACACAAGGTAGACTGCATTGTTTAGATTAGTTGTTCAGTTTCATAGCAACATTGAATAGGGAGTATCATATACTCCTTTCTATAGCCTTTTCAGTTTATTTTTTTATTTAGGTTTATTTTCATTTTACCTGTATGTTTTACTTGCAAGTATGTCTGCACCATGTGAGTGCCTGGTGTTGTGGAGGTCAGAAGATGGGGTTGGAGCCACCTTATGGATGCTGGGAATTGAACCCCAGCCCTCTGCAAGAACAACAAGTGCCTTAACAGCCAAGGCAACTCTTCAGGTCTTTATTTTTTAAAGATGTATGTATGTTTTGTGTGTATACAAATATTTTTGCCTGCAGGCACTGTCTGCCTGGTGCCAGAAGAGGGCACCGTATCCCTTGGAATTAGGGCTGACTGCTGGTGTACCCTGGGGCTTTTGTCTTTCCAAGAGCAGAGCACACTCTTTACCACTGAACCAGAAGTGGTGTCTTTATTACACAAATGAGCTAACGGCCAGAGCTGGGGGCACACACCTTTGATCCCAGAACTTGGGATGCAGAGGCAGGCGTATCTTTATGAGTTCAAGGCCAGCCTAGACTAGGACACTCCAGGCAGGTCAAGGAAAACTAGAGGAAAGAAGATTTAAAAATGAATAAGCATTAAGGCAGAGGCAACAGCTGGTATTAACGTTCATCCTTGCTGTTGGGCATTCACGGAGTTTGGGCAAGTGTGTAACTACATGGATCTGTCATTATATATCATAGCGTATCCACTGTACTCTGTAAAAATGAAAATCCCTGTGCTCTGCCTGCTTATGTCTCCTTTCCCAACCGCTGATGACACTGATCCTTCTGTTCTCTCTGTATATAGTGCTGCCTTTCCCCCATAGTATTGTATAGCAGGAACTATACAGATATAGCCCTTTCTCTTAAACATATGCATTTAGAATCCCACCAGGTGTCCATTACGTGATGGCAGCTCTCCTTTACCCTTGCTACCTTAGGCTGAATAACAGACAGTCAGGTGAAGTTTTTAACTTAATTTAATTTTGCTTTTTGAGACAGGATTTCATGTAACTCAAGCTGGTCCAAACTCTCTGTGGTGCAGAGGATAATCTTGAACCTTTGATTTTCCTGTCTCTTCCTGCCATGCACTGGGATTACAGCCATTCATCACTGCATCTGGTTTACACAGTGCCAGGGACCAAACTTGAGACCTCCTGCATGCTTGGAAGTCCTTCTTCTCTCTACCCACTGAACTGCAAACCCAAGCCTGTGGAGATCCTTAAACACTGAACCCTTAAGCCCCATATTTAATTACTTGGAGTCTAAGTAGCAGTATAATTTTAAAGATCTCATTCATAACTAGCTAGGAGTGAAAGTCACTGAGACAGAGTGAGTCTAAATCCTTCCTAAAATCTTTTAAACCTTTATTTATTTATTTATTTATTTATTTATTTATTTTTGAGACATGGTTTCACTAAGTAGCTAAGTAGCTCTGGCTGCCTTAGAACTTGCTTTACAAACTAGGCTGACCTTGAACTCACAGAGATCCACCTGCCTCTTTGAAGTGCTAAGATTAAAGGTGTGTGCCATCAAATAATTTGTTATGTTTTGTTTTGTTTTTGCTTTTCAAGACAGGATTTCTCTGTATAGCCCTGGCTGTCCTGGAACTCACTCTGTAGACCAGGCTGGCCTCGAACTCAGAAATCCACCTACCTCTGCCTCCCAAGTGCTGGGATTAAAGGCATGTGCCACCACTGCCCAGCTCATTGTATCTATATTTATGTTTCTAAGGAAATAAGGCATATATTTAATTGCACTCTGTAAGACTTCTGAGAAATTGTAAGAACCATAATTAAAAAACAAAAAACTGTTCCTTTGTTTTCTTAACTCAGGGCTTATGGTTGGTGGCCTTCAGGTCTCAGGTGTCACAGTTAACAACAGCAGAAGGAAGGCTATTATTTTGCGAAGTACCTACTTCAAATGTGTTATGGGGGTAACAGCAGAAGGTCCTGGCCCAGATGGAACAGTTAGTGTCTTCTATCTGCAGAGCTTCCATTAAGGAGAACGTGGAGCTGATTCGACTTAAGAAGCTCTTATACGAGAGGAATACCTCGCTGGCAGCCACAGAAGCCCAGCTGACACGGGTTCAAGAGGTGACTTGCTGTAATCGGCTGTGCTTTTTAGAGATGGGAAAGCCAATGAGTTCATGCATGAGATCCTAAGCTCAAGCCCTGCAAAAAGGGCAGGGATGCTACTTAAAAAATAAGCCTGTTCCTCACCCTCCTTTTTCCTCCTCTTCTTTCGCTTCCTGTTCTTCCTCCACTTTGTATCTGCTCCTTCTTTGTGATGGGCTCTTATTCTGTAAAGTAGGCCAATTGAAACTCACTATGTCCCTCAGGCTGGCCTCAAACTTACACAATCCTTTCTTTGCCCACCCCTCAAGTGCTGGGATCGCCAGTGTGCCCACCACACCGAGATTTTTTGTTTTTGTTTTTCTGTTTTACCTATGTGACCTCATAATTCAAGGACCCTAAGGTACTTGTCTAAGGTCATGTAATTTACAGGCGGTATTCAATCCAAACCTTGCAAGTCTATTGCTTTCTCAGTAGTGCTCACTATTACCATTATGGAGAAGGCTAGGACTCTTGCCTGGTACAATGGAATTTGGCAGAGTTCATTTGTGTCAGGATAAGGTCCCAAGCCAAGGGATCAGAATGTAACTCTGTAATCATCGTGGCTGGAAGCAAGCCTTTGGTGAGCACTTTCTGTACGCTGAGGACCAGGTCCTAGGTACTTAGAGTGTGCCCTGCTCTAACACAACAAAACCGAGGTTCTGACAGCACTGAGAGAATTACACCCCCCAAAAGATAAATAATGGGGTGGAGGTGTAAAAAAATAAAGAGCCAGAGCAGGTGTCTTAGGGTCTTACTGCTGTGAACAGACACCATGATCAAGAAAACTCTTATAAAGGACAACATTTAATTGGGCTGGTTTACAGGTTCAGAGGTTCAGTCCAGTATCATCATGGTGGGGAGCATGACAGCGTGCAGGAAAGGCAAGGTGTTGGAGGAGCTGAGGGTTCTACAGGCAAACAGAAAACTGGCTCCCAAGGGGCTAGGTCTCAAAGCCTTCCCGCAACATCCCCCTCATTCTCACCCCCCCACCCCTCCCCCACTCCCCCACCCCTCA
>NW_022196915.1:38604321-38605938 GCF_008632895.1 Mastomys coucha
CATCCACCCCCCCACAGTGACACAATTCCTCTAACAAGGCCTCACTTCCTATTGTGCCACTCCCTGGGCCAAGCATATTCAAACCACCACAGCAGGGGTTGACTGAGGTTAGAACCATAGCTTTCCCCTTTACTAGGTTAGATGCTACTGTGAGGATGGTGGAAATATGGTGTCAAGGTCTAAGTGAGACTCAGCACCGTCCTGTCCATTTATTGAGCCAGTATGTGCAGAGTATCAAAACTGAGCAAAACACTAAGATAAATTAAAGACCACACTGGCAAAGGTATCTCTTTCCAGCCCACGGTGTTTGCTTGTTTGTTTATTTAAGTCAAGTTGAAGATCACACTGAAGAGTGACACAGCTCTAGTCTCTAAGGCCATTGCAGGAGTGAAAGGTCACACTGAAGAGTGACACAGCTCTAGTCTCTAAGGCCATTGCAGGAGTGAAATTGCAGCAAGTTCATAGAACAACTCTACATAAGGTACAGGAGGTAAAGAAAAGGAGTGGTCAGGCCCCCAGAGACAGATGTAAAAGGGGGTTGGAGAGATGACTCAGTGGTTAAGAGCACCAGATGCTCTTCAAGAGGCACCATATTTAATTCCCAGCAGTTCACATGGACACTCACAACCTTCATTAACTCCAGTTCCAGGGATCCAGCTCCCTCTTCTGGTCTCTGCAAGTACTAGGCATGCAATGGTGCCCAGACACACATGTTGGCAAATCACCCATGTATACATGCAATAGAAATTAAAAATTTAAAAACCAGGCTGGCGAGATGGCTCAGCAGGTAAGAGCACTGACTGTTCTTCAGAAGGACCTGAGTTCAAATTCCAGCAACCACATGGTGGCTCACAACCACCCATAATGAGATCTGATACCCTTTTCTGGTGTGTCTGAAGTTGGCTACAGTGTACTAATGTATAATAATAAATAAAGCTTTGGGCCAGAACAAGCAGGGACTGAGGGAGTGGGGTTGACTGGAGTGAGCAGGGTTGATGGGAGCGAGCAGAGGTCCTAAAAATTCAATCCCCAACAACCAGATGAAGGCTCACAACCATCTGTATAGCTACAGTGTACTCACATACACAAAATAAATAAATAAATCTTTTTAAAGAGAATTTAAGCCAGGCGGTGGTGGCGCATGCCTTTAATCCCAGCACTTGGGAGGCAGAAGCAGGCGGACCTTTGAGGTCGAGGCCAGCCTGGTCTACAGAGTGAGTTCCAGGACAGCCAGGGCTATACAGAGAAACACTGTCTCGAAAAACCAAAAAAAAAAAAAACCAAAAAACAAAAAACAAAAAACCCTTTTAAAACAGACTCATAAAAGAGTAAGTTCATGAGTTGAATTCTGAAGTATCAGGAGAGTATCATGCAGTACCAGGTATGCAAGAAAACAAGAAAGTTCCTAGGAAGGTGACTGTAGACACACTGAAATTTTAGGTCCTAGAGCCTATGGTAGGAATTGGGCTTCAGCCCATAGATTGAGGCAGCAGGGGAGGGAGTTTGAGCAATCTTATTATAAAATCAACATCCTCCCTCCAAAAGATCTCATAGGCTTTTAAAAGCATGAGAATTGAAATACATCTTGGTAGATAAAGATTTTCTTTAGCAAAAAAA
>NW_022196915.1:38605978-38620662 GCF_008632895.1 Mastomys coucha
AAAAAAAAAAAAAAAAAAAAAAAAAAAGAATTTCTTTATCGAAATGGTTACAAAGTACCAATAGTTACTAGTTCCAGGTGGTGGGAATATTGCTAAAGTAGGAGAGTTTTTATATTGTGTCCTGAAATCTTCAGATGTCTCTAGAATCACAATATCTCAAGGTAATCATCAATTACATAGCAAGTCTGTGGCCAGCCTGACTGCATGAGATCCTGTCTCAACAACAACAACAAAAATCGAAACAAACAAACCAACCAAAGCTAGGAAAAGGGGCTGAAGAGATGGTACAGAGGTTAGAAACACTTGTTCTTGCATAGGATCCAGGTTCAGTTCGTAGCACCCATATAGGGGCTCACAACCATCTCTAACACCAGGTCAGGAGATTTGATGCCTTCCTCTGACCTCTGCAGGAACCAGGTACATAGGCAGTGCATATACATTTATGCAGGCAAAACACATATACAACACATAAAACAACTAAATCTAAAAAGAAAATCACAGAAGTCAGGAGCACAGAATAAAGGCTGGAGTAGCAGATACAGATTGTAGACACAAAACTCTCACAGAAGCTCAAGGCAAGGGAACCAAGGACACTAGATGAGGACCCCCAAAAAAAAAAATGGACCCTGTCCCCAAAGGAGAGAGAGTAGGGGCAGTAGAGAAATGGGAGGTAGCTTCTGGGTTCCGGCTCTGCCTGAGTGCACACAGTGGGGTCCATCCGTCCATCAGCCTGCACTGTCCTGGATGCAGCTGACGCATAATGCCTCTTTTCTTTTCCTTATCTCCCTCTGAGATAAAGTCTCCCTGCAGTCCTGGCTAGCTTGGAACTTGTTACATAGACTAGACTTGACTCAGATCCTCCTGCTTCTGCCTCCTGAGTGTTGGATTTAAAGGCGTAGAATGCCACACCACTCTATATTTGTCTTACGGGGATGTCAAGTATCTCATGAAATTGATGAGTTGGTAAAATAATGCTTACTTATTTCTTCCAGGCATATGAAGACTTGCTCCAGAAGGTAATTTTTCTTGTTGGTTGTTTGATCTCTCTACATGGCCCTGAATATCCTGGAACTCACTCTATAGAACAAGCTGGCCTCTTTTTTTTTTTTTTTTTTTTTTTTTTTTTTTTTTTTTGAGACAGGGTTTCTCTATGTAGCCCTGGCTGTCCTGGAACTCACTCTGTAGACCAGGCTGGCCTCAAACTCAGAAATCCATCTGCCTCTGCCTCCCAAGTGCTGGGATTAAAGGCATGCACCACCACTGCCCAGCCTTCCTAGGAGTATTCTTTTGACATGTATGAGGCAACAAGGTATCCTTGACTGTTCTTGATCTGATGTTCTTCAGTCTTTGACCCTACTCACTACTGTGAGTGAGGTGCAGACAAAACTGGGGAAGTGCCTGTGACTGAGGGTCTCCAAGGAGCTCAGCTGTGCCTAGACAGAAGCAGCCACAGAAAATGGCACACAACTTCTAGAGTTGGCATGGTATCTTCCAAGGGGTAAGAGGAGAAATAATATCATTATAAAAATCAACCAAATAGCTTGGAAAATAAAGGCAGCTTTTGAAAATGGCACGTAGTTTAGAAGCAGTGAATAACTGGGACCTGGAAAAAGTTATAGCTCCAGAATGGAAAGTTATAGTTCAGAATGGAAAAAAAATCTTTTCTTTTCTTTTTCTTTCTTTTTTTGTTTTGTTTTTGTTTTTGTTTTTGTTTTTTTTTTCTAGACAGGGTTTCTCTGTGTAGCCCCAGCTGTCCTGGAAGTCACTCTGTAGACCAGGCTGGCCTCGAACTCAGAAATCTGCCTGCCTCTGCCTCCCAAGTGCTGGGATTAAAGGCGTGCGCCACCACTGCCTGGCTTATTTTATTTTATTTTGTTTTGTTTTATTTTAGTTTTTGGTTTAAGAAAGTCTTTTCTAAGCCGGGCACTGATGGCGCACACCTTTAATCCCAGCACTTGGGAGGCAGAGGCAGGCAGATTTCTGAGTTCGAGGCCAGCCTGGTCTACAGAGTGACTTCCAGGACAGTTGGGGCTACACAGAGAAACCCTGTCTCGAAAAACCAAAAAAAAAAAAAAGTCTTTTCTAAAAGGTAAACCATACTTGCAGAGAAATGCTAAAGAGAAAAAAGAAAAGGTCACTTTACAGGGGCCAGGTATTATGATATTCATTATACTCAAGGTCTGACTTAATTAGTGTTCTATTGATGTGAAGAGACTCATGGGCAAAGCAGCTCTTATAAAAGAAAGCATTTAACTGGGACTTGCTTGCAGTTTCAAAGAGTTAGTCTATTGTTATCATGGTGGGGAGAATGGTAGCACACAGCCAGGCATGGTGCTTGAGAAGCAGCTGCGAGTTCTACACACAGATTCCCAGGCATCAGGAAAAAAGAAAGAGTCACTGGGCTTTGCTTGGCTTCTAAACCCAAAGTCCACTCCCAGTGATAACACTTCCTCTCAAAAGGCCATACCTACTCCAGCAAAGCCATACCTCCTAATCCTCAAGCTGAGCCACTCCCTGATGACCAAGTATTGAAATGTGTGAGCATATGGGGCCATTCTTAATCAAACCACCACATGGTCATTCTTTGTGGCCTCCAACTAGAATGCTGGAGTTACTGCTGTCTGGAGACTATGCCTCCTGAGTCATGTGATCATTCTTAGAGGAATTTCCTTTTGTCTGCAGAATCAGGGAATATTGGATGCAACCCATAATGCCTTTCTCAGCCAAGTGAATGAGCTCAAGGTAATGCTGAGTGAAGAAAGCAAGAAGGCTGTGAGCTTGAAGACCCAGCTGGGAGATGTGTCCATCTTGCAGATATCTCTGAAGGAGGTAAATAGTAGTGAGAAGACACTGTCAACTGTGTGATATTTCAGGCTCAGGAGGAGCTCAGTATGGAGTACTTACCATGCACACCTAAGGCTCTGGGTTTGGTCCGCAACACTGCAGAAAGCAGGCATGCTGCCAGGCATGGTGTTCCATGCCTTTAGTTCTAGCACATGAGAGGCAGAGGTCTCTGAATTCAGTCCGTCTTGGTGAAACCCTTACTCAAAGTAAAACATATACTAACATATACACCTGTAACCATGGCAAAACATGCGCTAACATACACTTGTAACCTCAGCAATCTAAAGATGGAAACAACACGGTGAGACATGCAAGCTCCTTTTTGGATGTATAGTAAGTTTGAGACCACTTGGGCTACATGATAAAACAACCCAATAAGCCGGGTGGTGGTGGTGGTTCATGCCTTTAATCCCAGCACTTTGGAGGCAGAGGCAGGCAGATTTCTGAGTTCAAGACCAGAGGTCTATAGAATGAGTTCCAGGACAGCCAGGGAGACACAGAGAAACCCTGTCTCAAAAAGACAAAACAAATAAACAAACAAAAAAAAAACAATAAATAAATAAATAAATAAATACATAGATAAAAGTGAAAGAGGCATAAAAAGATTATTTTATTTTATGTATGGGCATTTTGCCTCCATACATGTGCCTATCCCCCGGAACTAGAATTATAGACAGTTGTGTATGGCTATGTAGGTGCTGGGACTTGAACCCCAGTCCTCTAGTGGAGCAGCCAGTGCTCCCAACTGGTGAGCCATCTCTTCAGCCCCTGGCACTTTTTTTTTTAATTCAAAATTACTACATTCCAACTTTGAGATGTTAAAAGTTAAAACATCTTAGCAACAATATGGCTATTCCATGAAAAACCTTTATTTTACACCTATTGGTATTTTGCTTGCATGTATGTCTATGTATCATATTAGTGTCCAGTGTCTGCTGAGGTCAGAAGAAGGCATTAGATCCCCTGGAAGTGGAGTTACAGATGTCTGCGAGCCATCGTGTGGGTTCTGGGAATCAAACCCAGATCCTCGGGAACAGCAGCCGGTATTCTTAGTCTCTAACCTGCTTCTCCAGCCCTGATAATGTTCTCACATGCAGGCAGTGAGCATCCAAAGTGGCTAAACCATGTAGCTAGGATGATTGCAACACCTGAGGATTTATACTTGCCGGCTTTCTTTCTCCAGTATTTGTTTTTTGTTTTTTTTCTTTCTTTTTTTTTTTTCTGAGACAGGGTCTCACTGTGTAGCTCTGACTAGTCTGGTTTGCACTACACATAGAGCAGGATGGTCTGGAACTCACAGAGATCTGTTTGCCTCTGCCTGAGACTGAGTGCTGAGATTAATGATGTGTACCACCAGGACTGGCTGTTTCTTTTTCCATATATATATATATATATATATATATATATTTTTTTTTTTTTTTTTTTTTTTTTTTTTTTTTCGAGACAGGGTCTCTCTGTAGCCTTGGCTGTCCTGGAACTCACTCTGTAGACCAGGCTGGCCTCGAACTCAGAAATCCACCTGCCTCTGCCTCCCAAGTGCTGGGATTAAAGGCATGCGCCATCACCGCCTGGCCCTTATATATATATTTTTTATTGTGTGTCTATATGTGCAAACACACAGACCATGAATCAAGTGTGAAAGTCATAGGGCAATGTTTGAGGGTCATTTTTTCCCCTTTCTATCATGTAGGTTCAGAGAATCAAACTCAAGCCATTAGGCTTGGTGGCAATTGCCCTCATCTTCTGAACATCTCACTTACAACTTTTATCTTTTATAATTCACTGCCATTTCCCTGGTGGTAGGAACACAGACATGACGAAAACTGGCTCAAAGAGTTTTCATTCTAATAAAAGTTCCCACTTTCACTTCTAATTGGTTCCAATCTTTTTTCTTTCCTTTTTCCTTTCTTCTTTCCTTCCTCCCTTCCTTCCTTCCTTCCTTCCTCCCTCCCTTTCTTTGTCTCTCTGTCTTCTGTCTTTTTCTGTCTCTCTCTCTTTCTTCCTCCCTTTCTTTACTTCCTTCTATTTTATTTTTTTATTTTTTTGAGACAGGGTTTTACTGTGTAATCCTGACTGCCCTGAAACTTGCTCTTTACACCAGGCTGGCCTTTAACTCAGAGATTCACCTGCCTCTGTGCTGGGATTAAAGGTGTGCATACCACTGCCCACCAATCCTTTAAATGAAACCTTGTAGAACCAGTATAGAAAAGCCCATGCCCAGGCTCCAACCTGTGATGAGGAGCAAGACCATAGTGGTCTCAAAGATTCTGTCTTTCTTAGTTTCAGGTCAGAGTTGAAGATTTGGAAAATGAACGAAAATTGCTGAGTGACAGTTACGACAGACTCCTAGAAAAGTGAGTACAAAGTCTGGAGCATCGTTCTCTAGAAAAGAACTATGGAACCTTCCAAGTTTTTTTGTTTTTGTTTTTGTTTTGTTTTGTTTTTTCGAGACAAGGTTTCTTTGTATAGCCCTGGCTGTCCTGGAACTCACTATGTAGAACAGGCTGGCCTTGAACTCAGAAATCTACCTGCCTCTGCCTCCCAAGTGCTGGGATTAAAAGCATGTGTCACCACCGCCTGGCAGAACCTTCTAAGTTTTAAACATTTTAACCAGGCATGGTGGCACACATCTTTATTCCAAATTCTGGAGGTAAAGGCAGGCAAAAATGGAGGACACAGGCCAGCCTGGCCTACAGAGTGAGTTCCAGGATAGCCAGGACTTTATAGAGAGAAAAAAGGAGATAACAACAAAGTTCAAAGGAAAGGCAAATTGTACACGGTTGTGCTAGCCTTGCCAGGCTTGTGTGCTTGATAACAGCTGACACTATGTAACAGGAAAGGGGGCACCTTCATTCTAGGTCTTTTATCACTTTTCTTTTCTTTTCTTTTCTTTTCTTTTTCTTTTTCTTTTTTACTTATTTTTATGTGTATGAGTGTATTATCTGCATGTGTGCCTCACACTGTGGTAAACTTGGCTCAACCCAGAGAACACAGGTTGACAATAGATCATTGCAATAACGTGAGGTTTATTGATCCACGATGTACGTGGGGTTACCCACCCTCACAGGTGGGTCAACCTCGAACTCAGAAAGCACACATCTTTTATATTTTACAGAGGGCAGATTTCTGCAACAGGGCTAGCTGGCTTACTCTGGTTGGTGGAACACAGGACAAAGGATCTCATCAGGCATTGGTTGGCTTGCTCAGGGGGCTGTTCTTGGCTTAGTCAGCCAACTTCCCTATCCAGCTCTGTACCTGGCCTTGAAAAGTCCCTGGGAAGGGGCTGAGTAACTAAGTGGTGGTGGTAGGGGGATTGTGGTCACCAAGGTCAGGGTGACAGTTTGTGGTCTTTTTTGAAATTCACCACAGGGAGGGGTTGGGGAGTTCTTTCGAGAATTGCTAATCTTGTTTTCGTAGACCTTCACGTCATTGCACCCACCAGTTATTTTTGTTTTGGCCTTACTTAACTTAGTCAGAATAGCTTGGTCATTCATTCTGTCTCAACATTCTGACCATCAGAACTTTGTTTTCACAACATGTCCTTCGCTATCTCTGAAACACAACTTCTCAGTGTCTGAAGCTGCTGCTTACAGGAGTTGAAATATGGTTCTCTTGTTTTACTGTGAAATTTTATTTCTACAT
Source organism: Mastomys coucha (assembly GCF_008632895.1). Classification (NCBI taxonomy): domain Eukaryota; kingdom Metazoa; phylum Chordata; class Mammalia; order Rodentia; family Muridae; genus Mastomys; species Mastomys coucha. Next base: position 38,612,465 of record NW_022196915.1, read on the forward strand.
CTCTAGAACTATGTTTTTCACTTTATTACTTCATTCCCCCTTTTCCTATTGTATAATTTTAATCTTAAAATCATAAATCGGGGCTGAAGAGATGGCTCAGTGGTTAAAAGAACTGACTGTTCTTCTGAAGGTCCTGAGTTCAAATCCCAGCAACCACATGGTGGCTCACAACCATCTGGAATATGATCTGATGCCCTCTGGTGTATCTTAAGGCAGCTACAGTGTATTTTCATATAATAAATAAATAAATCTTTTTTTTTTTTTTGAGACAGGGCTTCTCTGTGTAATCCTGGCTGTCCTGGAACTCACTCTGTAGACCAGGCTAGCCTCAAACTGAGAAATCTGCCTGCCTCTGCCTCCCAAGTGCTGGGATTAAAGGCATGTGCCACCACTGCCCGGCCAAATAAATAAATCTTTAAAAAAAAAATCATTGGGCAAAAAAGCCTTAACTCTCTTTTTTTTTTTTTATCTTTCTAAATCTCTAGCATCAGGATTTCAATAATCTAGCGCACATCTTCATAAGGGTAATATAACAACCTGGGCTGGCTAGGAGATTATATGATTTTTCAACTCTATCAGAAATCCAAGAATGACTGAATAATAGAGAATATATGGGAAGTCTAACATGGCTTCCAAAAATATTGACAATCGATAGAGACTGCTGGACACCTGGACAGTCCTTACTTCAAAACATTGGAGTGTTGGTCTTCAGCCTTCTGGCCCATGAATGTCGGACAGACAAGAGAAACAGGGATATTCAGGACTTGCCTACTCTGTCTTGGCAGATATAAGCTGTCCTAGGCCTGTGTGTCCTTTTTTGAACAGTATTGTCTGCAGATGAAGAGGCAACTTTTGCCTAGAGGCTGTCTCACCACAACTGGAACAACTCCAATGATGCTCAATTTCTTCTTTGAGTCTGAGAGAAGGGTACTGTCAGGCACAGACAAGTCTCTAGTCAAATAAATAAATAATATCAAATGTCACATTCTTTGGGTTTCTGATGTTTTTGAAAACCAACTATGTCTAAACATCTCAGCAGTGTCTATAATAACAGTAAAAGAAGGACTGGGTCTAAGCCCTGTCTACTAGGGGAAATAAAAGACTTATAAGCCTGCAGACAACTCTTACTGAAATCAGAAATTTCTTTTTTTTTTTCCGAGACAGGGTTTCTCTGTGTAGCCCTGGCTGTCCTGGAACTCACTCTGTAGACCAGGCTGGCCTGGAACTCAGAAATCTGCCTGCCTCTGCCTCCCAGGTGCTGGGATTAAAGGCGTGCGCCACCACCGCCCGGCCAGAAATTTCTTAAGTGGATATAGAAAACTTTATCTTTTGTTTTGAAGTATGCACAACATAAATGTATTAGCTACACCTCTCAGTCAATAACAATACTATCATGCACCTAATCTTACCAACAGGATCTCAATTTAAAAGCATTTACTCATTTCTTGCATAAGATGTAAATGGTTTATAACACAAGCCTCAACTTTTACCAATTACTACTACAAACATGGAATACAAAACTCAAAACTAATGATATAAATGTTAGAGCAAACTTTCTGGGAATAAACTGTGTATTTAAAGAAATACTCAATACCTGATCAAATTTTAGTCACACGATGTTTCTAGTTTATTTCTATATCTCCAGAATTCTGTTTTTCACTATACCACATGTGTGCCTGGTGTCTGCCTCTGGCAGCCAGAAGATGGCATTGGATCCTCTGGAATTGAAATTCCAGATGGTTGTGAACCATCATGCAGGTTCTGGGAACTGAACCTAGGTCCTCCTGAAGAGGAACTAGTTTCTTAGTTGCTGGGCCATCTCTCCAGCCTCTCATTTTAAATTTTTACAATAAACATATACTCATGTCTTAATTTTATAATTAAAAGAACTTACTTGGGCCTCATGGCACAGGCCTGTAATCCCAGCTACTCAGGACCTGAGCCAAGTATATCTACAAGTTCAAAGTGTACCTGGGCTACAATATGAGTTTGAGGACAACCTAGGCAACTTAGTGGGACTCTGTCTCAACATAACAGTAAGATGAGGGCTGGGGAGGTAAGTTAGTGGTAGAATATTTCCCTGAGGTGTGTGAGGTCCTGGGTTCAATTTCCAGTGCCACTTAAAAAAGTATATGAAGACACTTTTAAAAATCAAAATGCCTCTGTCCTGGTCAAACATAGCAAAGGGAGCCAGGTGTCGACCTGCACCTATGATCCCTGCATTTAAGAATGCTGGGTCTGTATGGCATGAATGGTCCAGCAGAGGAAGGCCTTGAACTCACTGTGTAGCCAAGAATGACCTTGAACTTCTTGCCTACAACTCCAGGGTGTTGGAATTAGAGGTGTATGCCACCATGTTTGATCCACACATTTCTGAGGACTAAACTCAGGGACCTTGTTCACGGTAGGCAAGTGCTCTATAGTTACATCCTCAGCCCCTAAGAAACTTTTTCTTTTTGAGATGGGGGTCTCTCTATGTAGACTAGGCTGTCCTGGAATTCACTATGTAGTTCAGGATGACCTCAAACTGACCCACCTTTGCCTCCCATTGTGGGGATTAGGATTAAAGGCATGTGCCACTGACACCTGACCTAAAAAAAAAAATCTTAATAATTAGGTAACCAAGTAGTTTTTATGTGACATTTATTCAGAAACACTTGGTCTTTGTTGTTTGTTTGTTTGTTTGTTTGTTTTAGAGAGAATTTCCTCTGTGAATCCCCTGTCCTAGAACTTGGTCTGTAGACCAGACTGGCCTAGAACTCAGAGATCCTCCTGCCTCTTCCTCCCAAATTCTGGGATTAAAGGTGTGTACTGTCACCACCTGGCTCAGAAACAGTTTTTTTCTTCAAAATATGTCTTTTTTTTTCCCCCCGAGACGGGGTTTCTCTATGTAACCTTGGCTGTCCTGGAACTCACTCTGTAGACCAGGCTGGCCTCGAACTCAGAAATCACCTGCCTCTGCTTCCCAAGTGCTGGGATTAAAGGCATGTGTCACCACTCAAAATATGTCTTAAATTTACTTGTTTTATTTTATGAGTGTTTTGCCTGTATGTGTGTTTTTGTATGATGTGTGTGCCTGTGCCTACAGAGGTCAAAAGAGGGTATTGGATTCCTTGAGCTGGAGTGAGGGATGGCTGTGAACCCCATGTGAGTGCTTAGAATAAAACCTCCGTCTCCTTCGAGAAAAACATGTGCTCTTAACCATTGAGCCATCTCTTCAGCCCCCAGGGTTTTTGTTTGTTTGTTTCTCTTTTGTTTATTGTCTTAAGATACTTTTTAAAGGCCAGTAATTAATCTTTAGGGATAAGACTAGCTCTGAGTTCCTGAAGCTGCAGCAGGAATAGCCCTCATTCACTTCTTTTAGTCTTTTTACATTTATTTATTAGGAGGGGCACATGTCGCAGTGTGCATGTGGAGGGCAGGGGACAATTTGCGGGAGTCAGTTCTGCCTTCCATCATATGGTACCTGGGACTTGAACTCAGATGTCAGGCTTGGCAGCAGGAGCCCATAGCTACTGTACCAGCTCACTACCCACTCCACCCTCAATAGGTATTTTTGTTAGTTTTGTTAGTTTTGTTAGTTTTGATAGGGCCTCCATATGTAGACCAGGTTAGCCTAAAACTCACAGAAATCTACCTGCCTCTGCCTCCCAAGTGCTGGGATTAAAGCGTGTGCCACCACTGCCTGGCTATTATTATTATTATTATTATTATTATTATTATTATTATTATTATTATTATTATTATTATTATTATAGGTTTTTTTGAGACAGGGTTTCTTAGTGCAGCTGTGGTTGTCCTGGAACTCATTTTGTAGAGTTTGAGGCTGGCCTCAAACTCAGAGGTCCACCTCCCTCTGCCTCCCAAGTGCTAGAGTTAAAAGGTGTATGCCACCACCATTGCTCTTGGTCAGGAAGCTTTTAATGTCAATGTCATTCCATTTGTATAAATGACTAAGACCTGGTCTTGTGTGTTTTACACTCAAGTCAGGTCTAACTAACAGCTAAATACCAGAGTGGAGTAGGGTGTTTAAAAGCTTGTTTTCATTCTTGAATATAGCAGGTAGCTTAAAGTTCTCTAAAGTAGCCATTGGCAAAGGGCTCTAAGGGGACAAGGTGAGAAAAGAAAGCTCTTGTTTCTCAATTCTAACTCAGGAGATCTCTGCATGTCCTAAGACATGGACCCTCACCAAAGGAAGCCATCACACGGGACAAATTCCTTCAGAAATGCATGATTAAGGTGCTAGGGTAGTGGAACCCTCAAGACTTAAGCAGACGTGACACTGAGTAACTCCTCAATGCCACCCAAAAGTTCCAAAGCAGTTAGCAAGTGACAGTTACAAATAAAGCCTGGGCAGAAAAACCATGTGGAGAAAGGAATGATCAGCTAGGTCCCAGAGATGCTGAAACTATGTAACAAAGATGCTGGATCCTACTCCTTTGAGGATCCGTCTGACACCACACCTGGGGTTTTCAGCATGCTGGAGAGTGGTCATCAGCCTCTGGAGAGCAGTCATCAGTCCCACTGGAGCAGGGAGCTCATGGGGGAGCAGCTCCCACAGCAAGTCTGTCTACTGCAGGACCAAATGGGCGCTGGACTGGAGGAGACCAGAGTCTTGCTTCAAGCAACCAACAAAGGTGGGTCAAGTCTGAAGGAATGTTCTCAAGTCCAGTGTCATCTGCATCTGGTTTGGGAGGCAGAACTTGGGCCTCTACTTCCCCAGTCTTCACAATTGACCCTGTATTTTTCTTTTTTTTTTTTGAGACAGGGTTTCTCTGTGTAGCCCTGGCTGTCCTGGAACTCACTTTGTAGACCAGGCTGGCCTCGAACTCGGAAATCCACCTGCCTCTGCCTCCCAAGTGCTGGGATTAAAGGTGTGCACCACCACCGCCCGGCTAATTTATTTATTTTTAACATTTACTTTATCGATTATGCTAAAAATAAATTTCTCCTCCAGCATGGTGGCACACACCTTTAGTCTCAGTACTTGGGAAGCAAAGGCAGGAGTATCTATGAATTCAAGACTAGTCTGGTGTACATAATGAGTTCCAGGAAAGCCAGGATTCAAAATACACACATACACACACACACACACACACACACACGCACACGCACACGCACACGCACACGCACACACACATGCGTGCACACACACACACACACATGCACATGCGTGTGCACACACACACACACACACACACACAGAAAAGAAAAATGAATTTCTCTGTTTATTTTTTAAAATTCACTCACTTCCAAGATGAGTGGAAAACAACTCAGTTTTTTGTCCCACCTGATGTCAAAAATTGAGATTACTACTCTTCATTGGTTTCCAGGTTTTTATGATCATTTTAGTCCCTGTTTCTTTTTCTAATTGATTTGGTGCTGGAGATTTCATAGAGGGCCTCACACATGCTACGCAGGTGATCTATGAGGTGATCTATCTACCATCCCTGTCTATTTTTTTGAGACAAGATGTCAGGGTGGTTGAACTGGACCTTGAATATTTAATACTCAGTCTTTTTGCCTCCACATTCCGTATAAATTACACCTGTATATAAACCACCATTCCATACAGATTACAGTCATTTGTGTACCATTGTATACAGCTTAACCTGTCTAGACTCTTATGTCACAGGAAGAGATAGTTATTTGATTTTTTTTTGTTTGTTTTTTGTTTTTTGTTTTTTGTTTTTTGTTTTTGGAGACAGGGTTTCTCTGTGTAGCCCTGGCTGTCCTGGAACTCACTCCCTAGACCAGGCTGGCCTTGACCTCAGAAATCCACCTGCCTCTGCCTCCCAAGTGCTGGGATTAAAGGCATGTGCCACCACCGCCTAGCTAGCTATTTGATTTTTAAACATTGTCAAGAAGATTATCCTCTTCACCTTGTCACAGATCTTGTTGTATAGGCTTCTAAATTGTTCTTTAGATTTTAGTATACTCAAATATTCTTCTCCTATTCAAAAGTATAGGAGAAGAAACATGATACAGGACAATAGGGTCCCCTACCTTCGGCATCCAAGACATGGCAGAAGGACTGAGAGTTTGAAGCTAGCCTGGGCTATGTAGCGAGACTCTGTCTCAAACAAAACAAAGCAACAAGAGCCTTCACACAGAAGCCATAGGACAAGAAAGCCAAGCACTGTGTAGTACATGAAAACTAAGTCTTATAAGATCAGAAGAGATCTGATGTAACGTCTCTGATGTTTCTGCACCCTGGACAGCAATAGCCTTCCTTCCCTGAGACATATACATAATTCCCAACCAGGGTGGGTATGGAGATGGGGGCTACCGAGAACTAAAAGCTAGAAGTCACAACAGAGTCAAGTTGGTGAGAGACTGGCTTGGATGGTGCTATCAAAAAAGTCATATTTGGTGGGGGATTTAGTTCAGTTAGTAGAGCTCTTTTGAATGTGTAAGACCCTAGGCTTTATTATCTGCATTATCCCCTGACTCCATCCCACCTGCCTTAAAAACATACCATGGCCTGTCCCAGTCAGCCACGGGACTGTCTGACTGTCCTGTTGTTCTTGTTTCCCTCTCCATCCCACAGTTCCTTGGGTGCTCTTCTATCCTCTGATCTTACCTTAGAAGCACAACCTCCATTGACTGGGTCAGCAGGCTAGAGGCCCTTTTGTCTCAGCAAGAGGGAACTGCTTTTTGATATAAAATGAAGCTGTAGAGGCAAATGTTATTTCACACTGGACTCAACTTATTGGACTATGCTTGCCAATAACTGGGTTCAATTCTCTGGATTCCTTTTTCAGCAGCTCAAGATGAAAAGCTGAAGTTTCAAGACATCAACATCCTTTGCCAGCATAAACAGGAAGAAGAGAGCCATCAGTCAACATCCACTGTACCCTCATCTCCAGAAGAGCTGTCTGAACTGGCTGCTCAGCCCACTCTACTCCCACAGACAGATCAGAGAGAGGTAAATTAGTCACTCTGCTGATAGGTTTCTGGCAGAAACCTCCAGGGGAAAACTACAGGAGCAACACTGTCCTGACTGAGAACTGTGTTTAAAAAGTGCTGAGCCAGCTGACAGGCCAGGTTTAGTGAACCCCACCCAGTATCCCCCGTGGTTTATAAGAGGTAGACTCCTCTTTAAAAGTTTTCATTGCCGGGCAGTGGTGGCACACGCCTTTAATCCCAGCACTTGGGAGGCAGAGGCAAGTGGATTTCTGAGTTCGAGGCCAGCCTGGTCTACAAAGTAAGCTCCAGGTCAGCCAGGGCTATACAGAGAAACCCTGTCTCGAAAAACAAAAAACAAAAAACAAACAAACAAAAAAAGTTTCATTAAAAGTTTTTAAAAGGAGGGCTGGAGAGGTGTTTCAACAGTTAAGAGCACTGGTTGCTTTTCCAGGGGACCCAGGTTCAATTCCCAGCACCAACATAGCAGGCTAGCAACTATCTCTAATTCCATTTCCAAGGAAGCAAATACCTTCATACAGACACACACGCAAGCAAAACATTGATGCACATGAAATAAAAAAAAAATTTTAAAGTTGTATTTATTGGAGCTGGAGAGATGGCTCGGCTGTTAAGAGCATTGGCTGGTCTTCCATAGGTCCTGAGTTCAGTTCCCAATGATCACATGATGGCTCACAACCATCTGTAACAGAATCTGAGTCCCTCTTCTGGCATGCAGGTGTACATCCAGTAGAGTACTCATATACATTTTAAAAAGTATCTTAATGGTTAAGAGCACTGCTGTTCTTCCAGAGATCCTGAGTTCAATTCCCAGCAGCTACATGGTGGCTCACAACCATATGTAATGGGATCTGATGCCCTCTTCTGATGTGGCTGAAGACAGCCACAGTGTACTCATATACATAAAATAAATCTTTAAAAACTGTTTTTTAAAAAGGTGGATTTATTTTTATTTAATATGTGAGTATTGTGTCTGCATGTATGTCTGCATATCATGTGTGTACTTGGAGCCTATGGCAGACAAAAGAGGATGTTAGGTTTTCTAGGACTGGAGTTATGGATGATTGTGAACTACTATTTGGTGCTAGGAACCAAACCTGAATCCTCCAAGAGTAGCAGGTGCTCTGAGTCATTGATCGATCTCTCTAGTCCCTTTGTTTAGTTTTTAAAGATTTATTTTTTAATTTTTATGCATATGAGTACTTTGTTCCTGTATATGTATGTGTCCCACATGTGTGCAGTGCCCATGGAGGTCAGAAGAGGACACTGAA
>NW_022196915.1:38620852-38649364 GCF_008632895.1 Mastomys coucha
TTCTCTGTATAGCCCTGGCTGTCTTGGAACTCACTCTGTAGACCAGGCTGGTCTTGAACTCAGAAATCTGCCTTCCTCTGCCTCCCAAGTCCCTAGAGTCTTTAGGTGTGGACTTTGAATGATCTCCTGAAGGGCAAACTGCCATTTTGCTTTTATTCATTACAATTTTATGAATGTATATAGCAAGTTTGTGTGGGCACATGTGCCACACAAGGTGCTTTTGTGGGCATCAGAGGACACCTCTGTGGAGTTGTTTTTCTCCTAACACCTCTATGTGGGTTTCAGAGACTAAACTCGGGTCACCAAGCTTGCTCAACTCAAGCATGAGCCATCCTGCTAGCCTCCAAACTGCCATTTGAAAACTGTCACCACTCTTCAGTGATACACTGACTGGGGGCTGGGCGGTGCAGGGAGAGAGCCTTCGTGAAGTGACACAAATCTTGTACATCCTGGGGAAAATGTTGCTGGTGTTTTATAACTCTTACCAATCGCTTTTTACCAATGTTTTTGCTCTCCAGTCCAGTGAACCAAAAGCTCAAGACAAGAATGACCTATCCCAGGTGCTACGTGAGCTCCAAGTGTCACATGCAGAGACGGCACTGGAACTGGAAAAAACCAAAGACATGCTTCTTCTGCAGCGCAAAATCAACCTGTGTTATCAGGTGCAAGGGGTGGGCCACACACTGGGAAGCAGGCATGGCTTGGGTTTCTGGGGCTGGTGGTTAGCAATGTGCTTCCTATGGGAGGCACCTCGGGACTCACTCACACATACCCAGGCACCCCCAGAAGTCCGCTAAAGGTGAGCTTATAAAATAGCAAGTGCCAAACTTCTGGGTTCATTTCCTCCGCAAGTCCTAAGGACACAATCACCCTAGGTGCCACAAGTGTAGCCAGGAGTGAAGGTTCTTGGCAAACCTGAGCTTTCTTCCTGAGTGGAACCTGCCCTGCTGAGGAGGTGGCAATCAACCTCCTTCTCCGTCGAGGTCCAGTTTTTAAAGTCAGGGCTCTTTGGTTCTGAGACACAGAAGAGGAAAGTTCAGCTCTTATTTTGTTTCAGGAGGAGCTGGAGGCAACGCTGACAAAAGCTGACAGGGAAAATAGGGACCACGAAGAGAAGCTGGAGAGGCTGAATCACCTCCTAGACTTCAAGAATAGCCGCATAAAGCAGCTGGAAGGTATTTTAAGAAGCCATGGCCTTCCAACATCTGGCAAGTCTTAGTCCTTTGTTTCCATTTGGGCGATGTCACATGACTAACAGCGATCTATCTCGGACCCTCCTCACTTTATCTCTTCTGCTCTCATCCTCTCTCCTCTCCTGGTTGGTTTGTAACTTCTTTTCCTCTTCTGCTCAGTGCACATCTCTAACTTTTCTGGAGAATTTCCTCAGGGCCAGCGGTCCTTCCAGGTGGTTGGAAGAGTGTCATTGAGGGTGACTGACCCCAAGGCTGGTGAATCTTTCCTTTCCTCTCTGTCATTTCTTGAATCCATGCCTATCAGCCTATGGCAGATCTTGCCAGGTAATAACACCCTTGTCACACATTTCCTCTCATCTTTTCCTGAGATTTCTCTAAAATCTTTGTTGCAATTTAAGGATGTTAGTAGAGGCAGGGCAGGTGCTGCCAGTGTATTTCCTATTCAGGTTCTTCATATTCAGTGTGGTTACTTCAGAACAGGGTCTCCTCTCAACCCCGAGTTTAAGAAGTAGGCTTTGTCATTAGGCACTGAGGAGAGAGATTTCTTTTTTTTTTTGGTTTTTCGAGACAAGGTTTCTCTGTATACCCCTGGCTGTCCTGGAGCTCACTCTGTAGACCAGGCTGGCCTAGAACTCAGAAATCCACCTGCCTCTGTCTCCCAAGCGCTGGGGTTAAAGACGTGCGCCACCACGCCCGGCGGGAGAGAGATTTCTTACCTGAGCCAAACTCACCACAGTCTGATATTTAAAGCAGAAGGCAAGGCACTAACATCAGCACACATGGAGCTGTGGTGAAGTGGTGCTCCTTTCTAGTAAGAGAGTCAGTAATGAGCAGGTTCCCTAGTGAGCACAGCCCTCAAGTACAGGGAGGTATGGGGGGCTTACCACACCAGGGTGAGTCTGGTAAGGCTGCTGTCAAATAAACAGGCAGTCCTCCCTTGCACTGACTCCTCACGGCTTAGACTCAAGGTCTATCTAAGGATAAACACCCTTACCTACATCTGAAGGTTCATTCGATTTTCAGAAGGTTCATTCTGTGCAGATTCCTGCCAAAGCTGAGCAGTTTTTCTGTGCACACCACTTAGCTGTATTACTCTTTTTTAAGATTTTATTATTTGTTTAAGTTTTATTTATGTGAATGTGCCATTTGTATGTATGCCTGCAGAAGAAGGGCATCGGACTTCATTATAGGTTGCCACTCACCATATGTGGTTGCTGGGATTGAACTCAGGACCTCTGGAAGAGCAGATAGTGCTCCTTAATCACTGAGCCATCTCTGCAACCCACCTTATTTCTTTTGAGAATTGCCTATTCCTATCTCTACCTTTTCCCCATGATTTAATAGTTTCTCTGATTCGTGCTCCCTTACATGTAAGGCTATTAGTTTTGTGCCATGCAATGTCAATTTAAACGTATTGTATTAAGTCATATCATATCATATCATATCATATTTATTTGTTTATTTATTTATTTAGATTCTTCTCTATGTAGCTCTGGCTGTCCTGGAACTTGATCTGTAGAACAGGCTGGCTTTGAACTCACAGAGATCTGCCTACATCTGTCTCTGGAGCTATGGGATTAAAGACTGGTACTATTGCTGCTTGGCTATAGCAAATCTTATAACTGAAGAAAACATCAATTAGCTGGGTGAGGTGTCACTTGCCTTTAATTTCCAGAACTTGGAGGCAGAAGCAGGCAGATCTCTATGAGTTCAACACCAGCCTGGTCTATATAGCAAATTCGTCAGTCCTGGCAACACAATGAGACCCTGTCTAAGAATAAACAAATACAAAACAAAACAATAAAAAAAGGAAAATATCAATCAATTAGTCAACTTCTGTGTTCCTTTTCTTTGTATTTTTTTCCCCTCTGGCTGTCCTGGAACTCACTGTATAAATCAGGATAGCCTTGAACTCACAGAAATTGACTTGCTTCAGCCTTCCAAGTGTTGAGATTACAGATGTGAACCACTGAGCCTCCTCCCCACCCTGTCATCATTTTCCCCCTAACTCCATCCCCCCCACCACCACCGTTTTCTGAGCTCTTTTTTCTGCAATCCAGGCTGGCCTCAAAATTGCAATTCTCCTGCCTGTTTGTTTCCTGAGTACTAAGAGTGTAGACATTCACTACCATTTTTTTAAAAAAACATTTTTTTATTCTCTCTCTCTCTCTCTCTCTCTCTCTCTCTCTGTCTCTCTGTGTGTGTGTCTTGTCTTTCTGTGTGTGTGTGTGAGAGAGACAGACAGACAGACAGACAGACAGACAGACAGACAGGCAGAGACAGACAGAGACAGACAGAAGGCACACTTGTGGTTGTGGAGGCTAGAGGACAACCTACAGAAACTGGTTCTTTCCTCTCACATGCAGGCTCTGCGGAACCAACCTTAGGTCCTTAGGCTTGGCAGCAAGCACACTTACTACTATGTCATCTTGACAGCCTCTCCTCTTCCCTGCCCACTTGAACATTAAGACATTGTGGAGTGCTAGTGAGGTGGCTCAGGGTTAAGAGCAGTTGCTGCTCTTGCAGAGTACCTGGTTTCAGTTCCCAGAGTTCGCATGGAGGATAGCAGCTCTTAGTAACTCCAGTTCTAGAGGATCCAGCAAGTTCTTCTGTCCTTGTGGGTGCTTTATGCATGTAGTATACATAATATATCCAGGTAAAGCATCCATACACACACACAAAAAATAAACCTTAAACATTCTGAAAAGATATTTATTTTTAGTTTTATTTAAGTCTATGCATGTATGTCTGTGTAGATATGTATGCACATGGATGCAGGCACCTACAGATTGCAGAAGAGGATGTTAGACCTCTGGAGTAGGAGTTAGAGGTAGTTGTGAACCACCTGCAATGGGTGCTGGGAATCAAACACAGGTGCTCTGGAAGAGCAGTGTGTGCTCTTAGCCACTGAGTTGTTTCTCCAGATAAAATACATACATACATACATACATACATACATACATACATACATCCTGGTCTATCAAGAACATTTGTTTTTGTTTTTGAGACAGGGTTTCTCTGTGTAGCCTTGGCTGTCCTGGAACTCACTCTGTAGACCAGGCTGGCCTTGAACTCAGAAATCCGCCTGCCTCTTATCAAGAACATTTTTATTCTACTGATTTAGCTCGTAAAGGAGGCTACTCACCATCAGCATGCTATAAGGACTCAAATGTTCCCAGAGTGAAGTAGCCTACATCTGAGAATCTGGCGGGTCTTGAGAACAGTGCACAGATTCAGTTCTGTCTCCATGTCTTGCGTCCCATGGACAGCACTTTCAACCTCTTTCCTCTCAAGTTTTCTCTCTTACCTTTTAAGTCATTACCCTTTGATTCAAAGTGGTTTTCTTGATGTCTTCTAATGAAACCAGTGCCTGAACAGCGCAGAAGGAGCCCTCTTATAACTGAGCTGGCCTGCTCAGGCAGCCTTTCCAGGTGGCAGGGATAACATGACAGACACTGTCTGCCACTTCCTGCTGTCTCCGAGGACAGCATAACCATCTTTTGGGACACATTTTATGTTTCCAGTGCCTCCCTTTTAGAGTAACCTAAATTCTCAAGCCCTTGATCTGCTTCAGTGTCATTTGTGCGATGGCATCTCCTGACTGTGGTGCTCAGTGTCATTTGTGTGATGCCATCTCTTGAGTGCAATACTCAGTGGCATTTGTGCGATAACACACATCTCCTGAGTGTGGTGGTACTCAGTGTCACTTGTGTGGTGGCATGCATCTCCTGAGAGTGATGCTCAGTGTCATTTGTGCGATGGCACACATCTCCTGAGTGTGGTACTCAGTGGCATTTGTGTGGTGGCATGCATCTCCTGAGTGTTGCTCAGAGGCATTTTGCGGTGGCACGCATCTCCTGTGTGTGGTGCTCAGTTCACAGCCCCTCACTTGGCCCTTCCCATAGTACAGGCAGTAGTCATTTGGCCTTCAGTATCATTGCTGTGGTCATTTGGCCTTCAGCATCACTGCTTCCGGTTGGCACTGTGCTGCTTTCCTTCTTAAATCATGTGGCTTCTTGAAATAACCTGAGCTTGGATTTCCACAATGTATTTTCTTTCCATTTATCCTCTTTTCCCCCTTAAGATAGCTCTCAACCTTTTAATGGATAGGCAGTGTTCTTTCCCCTGTAGAGCAGCTCAAAGACGTTGCTTATGGCACTCGGCAACCATCGCTGTGTCTGGAGTCCCTGACAGCCCACAGAGGTGAGGATGAAGTGGACATATCTCTGCTGCATCCAAGTGAGAATCTCTTTGAGCTGCACATTCACCAGGCCTTCCTGACCCCTGCTGCCCTCGTACAGGCTGGAGACACCCAACCTACCACTTTCTGCACTTATTCCTTCTATGATTTTGAAACTCACTGCACCCCACTCTCTGCTGGGCCACAGCCCCTCTATGACTTCACCTCCCAGTATGTAGTGCAGACAGACTACCTCTTCCTGCACTACCTTCAAGGAACTTCAGTACGGCTTGATTTCCATCAGGCCATGGGTAGTGAGCATCAAGTCCTTGCTACTGGATGGATTTCACTCGACAAGGTGCTAGGGACTGTGGAGAGAGTCCATGGCTTGGCCACCCTTACTGGTAAGTGCTTTTGGCGTCTTGTGGTTCTTAGGACTAGGAGCTTTGGAAAATAAAGAAACAGCCAAAGCCTGGAGCTGCTTTCTGGCAATCTCCTTTTGCAGTCCTGCCCTCCAGGCTGGCCCTGGACTCATGGCACCCTCCCTGCTTCAGGCTCTCAAGTGGTAGGATTTCTGGTATTTCATCATCCAGGCTTCCTCTGTTTTGTTCTTGATGTTTACCACACTCTGTTTTCTATGCCTTTCATATCTTTTGCTATTCAGGAACTGGTGGAGAAGACTTGGGGGTGTTAGAGTACTGGATGAGGCTGTGCTTGCCCCTAAAATCCAGCCTCCAGGCATGCAATAAGCGAAAGAAAGCCCAGGCCTACCTATCAGTCAATGTGCTTGGAGCTTGGAAGGCCCAGAGCAATGAGGTGAGAAAAAGAAGTACTCATGCATCTCAGAAGGACATCAGCCAGCAGCCCTCAAAAGGGGCTTGCCTTCCCATTCCCTAGGAGTACCCCTTGAATGTGAGAAAGTGCAATAGCAAAGCCAGTCCAGATTCTTCCTGTGCTTAAACTCTTAGAAGAAATGAAATCATGCCCCGGGTTAGATACTTTTCTTTGTTTTGAACAAATCAGCTTTTTCTTAATCCTCTTTTTTTTTTTTTTAACTGAAATTTTTATTAAATCAGTGATTGGCACTGAAGAGCAGGTGGTCCATGAGGGGCTATGCCTTCAGATTCTGGAGGTGGGCGCGTCTGTTGCAGTTCCCCCGATAGGGAAACTCAGATTCTGTTCCAATACCCTGAGCTCCACTCCACCCTTGCTAGTCAAGTTCTGTTTGTCAGCCTGCTTCTAGTGTCTGGCCTGGTAGCTCCCTCCTGCTGTGCTTCCTGTACCTGTGTGTCTGTTTTCATCAAAGTTGGAAATTTGGGGCCATTAACTTTCATATATTCTTTTCATTCTAACCATAGCCTCGAAGAGTGAGTATTCAGACCGTTAGCACTCACAACACTGTCCCACTGGAGATACCTGCTGAGTTCTTCCTGTTTTGCTCATCTTTTTTTTCCTTCCTCAAGCGTTGGTTCAGATATTCCCACTGCTATAGTTTCACTGGCTTTTTACAAAACAAAATCTAAGACTGGAGAGATGGCTCAGCAGTTAAGAGCGTTCACTGGCTGCTCTTCCAGAGGTCCTAAGTTCAATTCCTAACAACAACATGGTGGCTCACAACCACCTATAATGAGATCTGGTGCCTTCTTCTGGCCTGCAGGCATACATGCAGGCAGACTGCTGAATACACACTAAATAAATAAATAAATCTTTTTTTTAAATCTAATATTCAGTTAAAATGAATACACTTAACACAGATTTATTTATTGTGTTGGTACATGCCACGGTATGTAAATGGAGGTCAGAGGATGCACAGGAGTCATTTCTCTTCTCCTACCATGTGGGAACTGGGGTCAAAGCCAGCTCCATTCTCTATAGTTTTGTAGGATAAGCCTGGGGATGAACATCTCCCTCCAACAGCTATCAGAGCCAGGGCAGGCAGATGATGGTCGTTAGGCATCCTCATGAATAGGTTTTCTGGCAGAATAGGTTTCTAGGTCATGGTTCCTTTCACCTACATGGGCTTCACTTATAACAGTGCCTCAGGCTGCCTTTTAGTCCAAGATCATCATCTTTCCAGTCCAGATCCGAAACCTGGATACCTCGGAATGAGCTGCGGATTGAGATCACCAGCTGCTGTGGCCTCCGGAGTCGATGGCTGGGAAGGCAGCCCAGCCCATATGTCATGTACCGCTTCTTCACCTTTCCTGACCATGACACCACCGTCATTCCGGCCAGCAGCAATCCATACTTTAAAGACCAGGCTCTGTTCCCTGTGCTTGTGACCTTTGACCTGGACCAGTATCTGAGGCGTGAAGCTCTGTCTATATATGTTTTCGATGATGAAGATCCAGAGCCTGGCTCCTATCTTGGCCGAACCCAGGTGCCCTTGCTGCCTCTTGCACAAAACAAATCTATCGAAGGTGGGCGTTGCACCTCCTGGTCCTCTTGCCAGCATCACCTCTCTGTCCTTATCAACTTTTCTTTGCTTACTTGCTTGTAACAGTCATTCCTTCATTTAAAAAATATTATTATGCATTGGCTATATATGCTTATGCATGCTGTGAGTCTGTGAGTGAACATGCCATCACATGTATGTGGAGGTCAGAGGTCAACTTTGTAGCATCGGCTGTTTCCTCTCATTGTTAAGTGAGTTCTGGAGAATCCAGATTGAGTTCAGGTTCCTAGACTTTCATGGCAAGTACCTATTACTGCTGAAACATGTCAGCCATGAAAAGTCTCTTCTGAAATTTGAAAGGACTTCAGGATGTTGTCACAAGCAACAGAACAAGAGAGCTGCTTTGCTCATTCGAAAACATGGGCTTCAGCTCCGTTTCAGCTGCATACTCAAGATTCCTAAGGAGTTTCAACTGAATTCCAGAATTCCATACCTCTATCTCTGAAAACCTTACTCTAGTTTTGAAGTGGGCGTAGTGTCTTGTGCCTTTAATCCCAACACTTGGGAGATAGAGGACAGCCTGGTCTACATCATGTGTTCCAGGCTACCTGAGGCTGTATCATGCATGAGACCTTGTCTCACAAAAAAAGATAAATGAAAACAGAACAAAAGGACCCCTCCCATGCTTCCCAGGACTTGTTTTTGTTTGAAGGCTATTGTTTCTTAGTTCTTAGCAGAGATCTGAGCAGAACATAACACTTCCTCATAATCTCACTGCTTTTAAAACATCAGGGATGACTGTGGCAGCCGTGACAAAGGAAGACTTCAGCCCTCTGGAGCTATGCTCCATTCTACCTTCCATCTCTGCTTATTCATGGTTGTGGGGGACATGGAGCAGAGGCTTAGCCTGGCTTCTGCCTGGAGAGAGGGAGGCAGTGATTCCCAAACTTTGATTAGGCAGTAGAGCCAGGATAGGCAGTGTCAAGCTATATTTAATAAGATTCTGAGCAAGCTGGGCAGTGGTGGCGCACGCCTTTAATCCCAGCACTTGGGAGTCAGAGGCAGGCCAGAGTGAGTTCCAGGACAGCCAGGGCTACACAGAGAAACCCTGTCTTGAAAAACCAAAAAATAAAATAAATAAAAAATAAAATAAAATAAAATTCTGAGCATCCATGGAAGTACCTAAAGCCTCTCTCTCTGGCCACTATCACAGTTCTTTTAAAAACAATATTTGATACTTCTGCCTGAGAGGAGAGGCAAGCCACCTGTTAATTAAAACTACAAAAGTCACTGTGCTGTTTTTTTTGGTACAGTTTGCATAGGTGATGGTTTTCTGGGGATGGCCATAGCATATCATTTAGTGACAGTGAAGATGATTTTGTCTTGGTTATACCTTTTGATCATCTCTTCTGAGGCAGAGTCTTCCCCTATGAATCTCACTATACTGCTTTAATTTTTTTATGTGTTATGAATTTTGATGTATTTTAATAAATTACTAACAAATGCAATGGATTTGTATATGGGTAGAAAAAGAAAAGATGCTCATAAATACTCAGTATACTATCTCGTGAGACCAGGTTTGACTAGTTTCTCTGTGTCTCTCAGGTGATTTCAATCTCACAGACTCTGGGGAGAAGTCCAATGGATCCATCAAAGTACAACTAGACTGGAAATCTCACTACCTGCCCCCAGAAGATTTCCAGATGCCAGGAGCTGAGAAGCAGGAGGGTGAAGAGAAGGAGGAGGAAGGGGAGGAGGAGGTGAAGGAGGAAGAGGTGGAGGAAGAGGAAGAAGAGGAGGAGGAAGAAGAAGAGGAGGAAGAAGAGGAGGAGGAAGAAGAGGAGGTGGTAGAGGAAGAAGAGGAAGAAGAAAAAGAAGAGGTAGAGGAAGAGAAGGAGGAGGAGAAGGAGGAAGAGGACGAGGAAGAGGAAGAGGAGGAAGAGGAAGAGGAAGAGAAAGAGGAAGGGAAGGAAGAGGAGAAGGAGGAGAACAAAGATGGCTTAGAGGCCTCATTCATGGAAGAATGGGCCTCTTTTCTTCCCCAGGTAACTCTTCAGAACTCCCTGGATAGGGGGCCTCTACATATTCTATGAAGTCCACTGGAGAGGATTGTCTCAGGAATGGAATAAAGGAAATTCCTTCCGTGAGTAGCATGTGTAAGCAGAGATAATCTAGAAGCTCCTGCTGGAGCAGAACCTCGGGCTCTACCACGTAGAGGAGCAGGAACAGGAGGGAAGGAAAACTAGAAGTTGAGCTGTCATTGGTTAAGGCTATCTCTCTCTGACTCATCTGTTCAGGACCAGATAACATCTACAGAGATTCCCATAGAGGCTGGCCAGTACCAAGAGAAGAGAAGACCTCCTGTAATAGCAGAAAGGAAGGAAAAAGAGCACCAGGTCACAAGCTACTCACGAAGAAAACACAGCAAAAAAACAGGTGTCCAAGGCAAGAACAGAATGGAATATCTGAGCTGTAACATCTTGAGTGGAAACACACAGCAGGTGGGACCCCAGAGCCCCTGGAGAGTCAAACATCTGTGGCTGTCAGAAGGGAGGAGCAGTGAAGGCAGGAAGGTCATGGTGCCCCTGAGCTGCTTCCACATGCATTTTTAAAGCCCCAGATGATTGTCATATCAGTGTAACCAGCACATTAATACTATGCACACTATAACTTAGGCTTAGAACATGAATAATACATATGCTATGCAATTTGTTTAAAAGGGACTGACTTTTCAAAGTTCAAAAGGCTGGTGTTAAAGAAATGTAAGATCTCACCACTCACATAGTGTCATTGCTCTTACTCTGATGCAGATGCATTATACTGAGTGGAAGTTCTCAGGGCTCAAGAAGTCCGAGGATGGTGGTTTGAAAGTTCAGGACAAGAAAGAGGAACGGCCATCACCCCATTCAGCAGAGAAACAGGAGCACCCCTCACATCCTATAGATGGTATTGCCTTTTAAGATCTACATTTTTCTACTTCGTCATTGAATTGTTTTCTTTTATAATATTTGGTTTTGTTACTTTTAATTATGTGTCAGTGTGTGTTTGTCTGCATGTGGATATGGGCATGTGAATCCTGAGTACATTGAATCCCCTGAAGCCAGAGTTACAAATGGTTATCAGGGGCTGGGTGGTAGTGCCACACACCTTTAATCCAAGCATTTGGTAGGCAGAGGCAAGCATATTCAAACTCAGAAATCCACCTGCCTCTGCCTCCCAAAAGCTGGGATTAAAGGCGTGCAGCACCACTGCCCAGCCAGGGATAACTTTTTAAAGTGGGGTCTCCAGCTCAGGGAGAGTTACCATTTACACTTAACATAACCTACCCTACCACCCTACTACCTGCTGGCCTTGATGGAGCATATCTTTAATACCCTCACTCAAGAGGCAAAGGCTAGTGGCTTTCTTTGAGTTCCAGCCTGGTCTACATGATGAGTCCCAGGCCAGCCTGGGTTACATAGTGAGATCCTGTCTCAACAAACAAACAAACAAACAAACAAACAACAAAAAACGAAAAACGAAATTTAAACACTAGAGGCAAAAGAGGCCTTCCTACATTAATCAATCAGGATAATCCCCCAGGGACAAGAACAGATGTCCATTCCTCAGGTAATTAAAGATTCTGCCAGTTGACAACTAACATGAACCACTGAACATAACATTTTTAAAAGATAGGGCCCCACATAGCCCACACTGGCCTTGAACTCACTAAGTAGCTGAGAATAACCCTGAACTCTCAGTGTTCCTGCTTTCACCTCCCAAGGGCTGGGATTACCATCATGTGCCACTATGTCTGTGTCTCCACCACATTTTCAGTTGAAGGTGCCACAAGATGTACCTCAGCAGAAGAGCATGCATGCTCTACCACTCCATCAGAATGGTGTGGCAGCCACATTGTTCGAGGAGCCCATGATGGTAAGAGTATTGGAAGATGTCTCAGGGATGTGGCCATCACACATTGCACTGCTTGCTTCTCCTTAGCCTAGTTGTTTTCTTCAATCCCCTAAGGAGATCAGCCTGCTTTCCTGACTGCTCTCTATCATTTTTACATAGATTTTTTTATTTTCTTAAGTTTTATTTTATGGGTATGCATGTTTAGTCTGCATGTATGTCTGTGTACCACATGACACATGGTGCCCACAAATATTAGAAGAAGGCATTAGTTTCCCCCTAGAGTTGGAGTTACAGATGGTGGAGAGATGCCCTGTCAGTGCTGGGAACTTAACTCAGGTCTTCGGGAAGAGGAGCCAGTGTTCTTAACTGAACCGTCTCTCTAGCCCACACTTTCCTTTTTCTCCCTCCTCCCTTTCCCTTTCCTCTCCCCTCTATCTCTTTTCTCTCCCTCCCTCTCCCTTTCCTCTCCCCCTCCATCTCTCTCCCTCCACTGTCTTCATCTCTCCTTTTTTTCTGTTCATTCTTTTCTCCTTCCGCTCCATTGAAGTATATCCTGTGATGACAGACTTCTGCATAAGTGAATCTTTGAAACACAGCATTCGATTCTGAGAAAACAGTGCTCAGACAATGGAAGTGCTGTGGGCTCTGGCTCTTGGTGTGGCATGGAGAACGTGTTTTTAAAACATTGTGTGTTTCAGCCTCCTCCCCAGCAGACCAAGAATCCTGTGAACAAGCTTCTGAAGTCAGTGAAACACAAAGTCCAGACAGTGATGACATCATAGTGACGCCTCAATCTCAGATGTGTCCTAAAGCCGTAAGTAGCTGGGGTATCCGTACCTGTTAGAGCAGGGGAACTAGCAAGAAAGGGCTTAGTGCCCACACATGTGAGCTTCAAGAAGCCTATGGAGAAATGCAAGTTAGATGAAAAGAACATCAGTGTGGATGGAGGTCTGTTGCCATGGCAATAAAAGTGTTTCCTTAGTTTGATGCAAATGACAACTGAGCTCAGTGCTTTTCTTCCCTGTTTGGGTCTCGCAGTTTTTTGACAACCCCCCCCTCCCCCACTCCCTACCCCTTTCTGTTTCAACAGGTTCTCTGTTGTGGTTTGAGTAAGAGTGGTCCCCATAGGCTCTTATATTTAAATGCTTGGTCCCCACAGATTGGAACTGTTTGAAAGGATTAGAAAGTTTAGGAAGTGTGGCCTTGTTGGAGGAAGTATGTCATGGGGGTAAACTTTGAGATTTCTAAAGCCCATGCCAGGCCTTGTTGTCTGTCTGTCTGTCTGTCTGTCTGTCTCTGCTTGTGGATCAGGATGTAGCTCTCAGCTACTTCTGCACAATGTGGCTGCCACACTATCTTATCTGATGGAGTGGTGAGTGATAGAGCATACAGGGCTGCCATGCTCTGCCATTATGTTAATAGGCTAGGCTTCTGAAACTGTAATCAAGCCTCCAATTCAATTAAGACTTGCCTTGGTCAAGATGTCTCTTCACAAAACAATGACCAACTAAGACAGTCTCACTATATAGTCCAGGCAAGCCTGGGAACTCACAGAGATCCTCCTGTCTCTGCCTCTCGAGTGCTGGTATTAAAGATGTGTGTCACAATGTCTGGCCTTCTTTCCTTCCTCTTAACAATGATCAGTATTCAGAGTAACACATTACCTTTGATTTAGACAGAATTCTACCAGGGGATGTTGATTGTGTTTTTGTGCGTGCCAAGTCCTGATGTTAATTAACTCACAGGAATCATTGCAGTTGCTCATTCTTTTTTTACAAGTGATTATGGAATGCTCTTCTTAGTGAATGATTATTTTTTTTAAAAGATTTATTTTATACATATGAGTACACTTTAGCTGTCTTCAGAGACACCAGAAGAGGGCATCGGAACCCATTATAGATGGTTGTGAGCCACCATGTGGGTGCTGGGAATTGAACTCAGGACCTCTGGAAGAGCAGCCAGTGCTCTTAATTGCTGAGCCATCTCTCCAGCCCAAGTGAATGATTCTTAAGTCAGGCTTACTCCCTTTCCTTGTTTTATTTTGTTCTAGACAGGAGCTTACACTGGAGCCTGGACTTGTTTCTAACTTGTGGAGTCTGGCCTAATTCTCCTGAGTTCTGAGATTCTAGGCATGAGCTGCGCACACTTGGTTTGGTCCCTGTATCAGTTAAGTTTTGTCAAACTTACATGAAATAATAGTCACCTGCAAATTTGCGCATTTCTATGGGTCATTTTCTTGATATTCCTCCCTTAATTTAGGGTTAGTCAGTTTGAACAAAGACAGGAAAGCTGATAGGTCCACAGTTTTTTTTTTTAAAGATTTATTTAGTTATTATGTATATAGTGTTCTGTCTGCAAGTCAGAAGAGGGCATTAGATCTTATTATAGGTAGTTGTGAATTGTGAACCGCCATGTAGTTGCTGGGAAGTGAACTCAGGACCTCTGGAAGACTAGCCTGTGTCTTAACTGCTGAGAAATCTCTCTAGCTTGGTCCACAAATTTGAGCTAAGCATGTCCCAATCCATCCCTGAACTTGCCTTCAGCAGAGAAGGCCTACTGGTGGGGAAAAAAAAATCCCACCAGGCCTTTATTTTAAGCTGCTGGACTTTAAAAAGAAATACAAGGATATAATGGGGACTTGCTTATAGTTTCAGATGGTTAATCCATGAACATTAGGTGGGAAGCATGCCAGCAGGCTGGTATGCATGGCATAGCTGAAAGCTGACACATGTTGCAGGCAGGGAGAGAGACCAAGACTGGGCCTGGCATAGGCTTTGAAACCTCAAAGTTCACCTCCAGTGACATACCTCCTCCAATAAGGCCATATTTCCTAAACATTCCCAAACTGGGACCAAGCATTCAAACCTATGAGCCTATGGGGGCCATTTTCATTCAAACCACCACATCCCATTCCCTGGTCCTCACAGGCTTGTAGCCATATCATAATGCAAAGATGCATTTAGTTCAACTTTAAAAGTCCCCATAGTCTATCATGACTCAACACTGTTTCAAAGTCTAAGGTTTCTTATGAGACTCAAGGCAATGTCTTAACTATGTCCCCCTATAAAAGTATACAGCAAATTACACACTTCCAGCATACAATGGCACAGTATACACATTGTCATTACAGAAGGGAAGGAAGGAGGCTCAGTAAGGAAATACTGGACCCAAAGAGGACAAACCTAGCAGGGCAGACTCCAAAGTCTCCATTTCTATCCCCGATAGCAAAGGGCTGAGCAGACAGCTCCCCGTATTCCTTAGCTTTCAGATTTTATTGATGGTAATACCTTTCTCTTGTGGTGGCTTTATACCTTATCTGCAACTCTTCTTGGCTCAGGTGTTCCATGGTTGTGGCATTTTGGTGTCTCCAGGAGAACCCAGGCTTCACTTTGAACTCGTCACACAATGGCCTTGATGCAGGGACTCCCCTGACACATGCCTGGCCTCAGCATCTCCCCTTGGCCATAGTGGAAGATTCCACAACCCCTTTCCTGTACCCTTCTTGGCTCTAAATCCAGAACCATGTGAGGAAGCTGCCAAGTTCTGTTGTCTTGCTGCTAGGTTTCTGACTCAGATCACAGGATGAAAAAGAACTTGGAAGTTTGACAGTTTTACTAGCTAACTGTGGCTCATCTCCCTAGCTGCGGGTCTATTAAAGATCTACTTACTCCTGGTCCTTCACTTCTTTTCACAACCTTCCACCATTTTCCTGGCTGGATGCAAGAAGGGAAGGAAGAAGACAATTAAGAGCAAGGCCACAGGAAACAGGCAATAAACATTCAAAGAGAAATAAAGGGCTGGAGGGATACCTTAGTTGATAGACTCCTTACCCAGAACATATGAGGTGTTGGTGGTGGTGTATGCCTATGATCCTAGTACTTGAAAAACGTAGGTAGAAGGATCAAGGTCATCCTCACTATATAAGGAGTTCAAGGGCAGCCTGGGCTAAAAGGAAATGATAACCTTTAAGCTAAAGGTAAGGAGGTCAAACAAGTGATTTGAGTATAAGGCTGGATAGATGTGTAAATATGTGAAAAATGTAAATTACATTTACTTATTTATTTTGTGCACACATGAGTGTGCCACTACATGTGTGTGGACATCAGAATACAACTTGGGTTAGGGAGCTCTTCTCCACATCCGTCCTAGGGGTTGAACTCAGGTCTCCAGGCCTGGCAGCTAGCACCTTCCTTTACCTGCTGAGCCACCTCACTGATCCATACCACCACCTTTTTTGCCCCGGGGTGGGGCACTGTTGTTAAGAACACAGGTTTAGCCGGGAGGTGGTGGCACACGCCATTAGTCCCAGCACTTGGGAGGCAGAGGCAGGCGGATTTCTGAGTTCTAGGCCAGCCTGGTCTACAGAGTGAGTTCTAGGACAGCCAAGGCTACACAGAGAAACCCTGTCTCAAAACAAACAAACAAACAAACAAACAAACAGAACAGAGGTTTATGAAATGCAATATAAGAAGTATCAGACTGGATAAGGAGAATACTGGAATATTGGATATATTGGGTACTGCACACACACACAGGCACACATATACATACATACATATGGCAAAAAAACACCCATACATACAAAGAGGGTGTTGGTGGAAATAGCACAGTGGTGGGGCACCAGCTGCATCCACGTGTTTCCTGGGTCTAGTTAGTAATACTGTAAGAACAAACAGGCCTGGGGCTGTAGTTCAGTGATAGAAACTTTGCCTAGCAAGCAAAAGGCCCTCCACTGAATCCCAGATACTGTAAAACAAGCAGCACTGCCTGTATGTTGTGCCTGGTACTCTCCTATATGTACAGAGTTTTAAGAAACAAGCCTTACTTTCCTCTGTGCCCTGTACTCTGCCTTCCCTGCCAGTCCTTCCCATTCCACTGTTTTGTTGTGTCTTGTTGGCTATCAGGAATGTGCCATCAGAAGCATAGGT
The DNA here is from genome assembly GCF_008632895.1 of Mastomys coucha. Classification (NCBI taxonomy): domain Eukaryota; kingdom Metazoa; phylum Chordata; class Mammalia; order Rodentia; family Muridae; genus Mastomys; species Mastomys coucha. The sequence goes on from NW_022196915.1 coordinate 38,637,443, forward strand.
GAACACATTTGTGTTTTCACACTTTCAGAATTTATTTATTTTTATTGTTTATTTATTTATTTTTTGTTTTGTTTTTTGAGAAAGATTTTCTCTGTGGATCAGCCCTCAAATTCACAAAGATCCATTTACCTCTGTGCTGGGATTAAAGGTGTGCACTACTGTCGCCTGGTTCTATTATTTCAGTGTTGATTATTGACATCAATTCTCAAATCACACATTGCACATTGCTTTAAAGACTGTAAAGACTACAACAAAATCCAAGAGATTTCAAATGCAAATAGAGCCTCTGTGGTCACAAGATGGCAACACCACTAGGGGTCTTTGAACGTGTGCTGCTGCTGCTGTTGTAGAGTCAGGCTGCACTGTTGAACTGCAGGAATGAGGAGGGCTGGCAGATGGATGGATGGCAGGTTCAGATGGGTGAACTGGATGGGCAGACAGCAATTAGAGTAGGTTGCTTGCTTCCTACTGCAGGGACCGAGCCAAGCTAAAGCCCTTGGGTGTGCTTGGAGTTCTTCACCTGCCAGGACTGTTGGGTGGTAGATGGGGCTTCTCTTTCCTTTATGGGGCTCAGATAAGAGTTAGGTTTCCTCAGTCTAGCAACTGGTCTCATAATATGCTTTTAATATGCCCATGTGCTTCAAGAGACTCAATTTGCCCCGATAAATTTACAGGGTGGTTTCCCTTCTATGAGTAGGGAGAATGGCTTATCAGTCTGTGACATGTGGGTAGTACTAGACAGATGGTACCAGTCACATATCCATCTAGGTGCACAGTTGTTCTTCACCTTAAAATGGAGTCTCTCAGGGCAGGAGCTTGCCTGAGTGGAACACAGGCTGATCTCAATAGCTATGTTCTCTTCTGTTGTTCCTAATCTACTACATTTCATTATGCTTTTTTTTTTTTTTTTTTTTTTTTTTTTTGGTTTTTCGAGACAGGGTTTCTCTGTGTAGCCCTGGCTGTCCTGGAACTCACTCTGTAGACCAGGCTGGCCTCGAACTCAGAGATCTACCTGCCTCTGCCTCCCAAGTGCAGGCATTAAAGGCGTGTGCCACCACTGCCTGGCTCATTATGCTTTTTAAAAAGATTTTATTTTATGTGAAGGTGCTTTGCCTGCACATATGTCTGTGCACCATATGTTTGCTTGGTGCCATTGGAGGTCTGAAGTGGGAGCCAGGTCCCCTGGAACTGGAGTTACAAATGAGCCACCATGTGGAGGCTGGGCATCTAAACTAGGTCCTCTGGAAGAACAGCCAATGCTCTTGTCCCCAGAACTGTCTCCTTCAATCTATCTTATCTTATTCTTTCATTTTGAAAAGTGCTAGTGAAAAACCAAACAGACAAACAAACAGAAGCCAATGGTTTCCTTGTGTGGGTTGAGAAGAAAACTGCAAACAGGTCATTTTGAAAAAGCAGCCCAGCCACCGGTGGTGGTATTGCTCATCTTTAATCTCAGCACTCAGGAGGCAGAGGCAGGCAGATCTCTGAGTTTGAGGCCAGCCTCACCTACAGAGCAAGTTCCAGGACAGCCAGGACTACAGAGAAAGTCTGTCACAAAAAATCAAACCAAACCAACCAACTAACCAACCAAAAAACCCCTAGCCTCCAAAACGAGAAAAAAAAAATCCAAAAAAGAACCAAAAAAAAAAATCCCCAAACCAAAAAAAAAATTTTTTTTTACTACATAGTCCAAGCTAGTCTTGTTTGTTTGTTTTCATTTTTGTTTTTATGAGACAGGGTTTCTCTGTGTAGTCCTGGCTGTCCTGGAACTCACTCTGTAGATCAGGCTGGCCTCGAACTCAGAAATCTGCCTGTCTCCCAAGTGCTGGGATTGAAGGCGTGCACCATCACTGCTCTCCAAGCTAGTCTTGAACTCAGGCTCTTCCCCAGTGAACCACCACTCCCAGCTTCTTCATTGTTTGTGGAAATAGCCAGGGAAAGCTGGCCTGGTAAACGACTGAGTAGGAGACAGACTGGATTCTCCTTACAATTTCCCAGTGACTCTGTGGCTATTCAGTCAAGTCGTCTGTTGGTAACCAGTTAGCCTGGAAATTGTCGGTGAACACTTTGCTAGAGTGCATCATGATGAGTCTCTAGAATATTGTGTTAACACTGCAGCCTCATAAGCCTTTAGGAAAACAATGTTTCCATTTCAGGATTCAGAGAAGATGTGCATTGAAATAGTCTCCCTGGCCTTCTGCCCTGAGGCTGATGTCATGTCGGATGAGAATATCCAGCAGGTATATGTGGAGTACAAATTCTGTGATCTGCCTCTATCAGAGACAGAGACTCCGATGTCCCTGAGGAAACCAAGGGCAGGCGAAGAAATCCACTTCCACTTTAGCAAGGGTGAGCTCTCCTTCACAGTGAGTGGGCAGGGGAGGCAAGCAGACATTTAGTTGGAATCAGATCTATGCACCATCGATGGAAGTGAACCCAACCACTTCCTCTCATTATCGTATTTACCTAAGTGGTATATGCATATAGTTTAAAAATATCAAGTAAGTCTAAAACATAGAATTTAACTAAGCAGTCATTTGTTTTAGTTTCTCTACAAATCACTCTTTCTGTCCCTAACCCATGACTGAATTCTGTTAAGGGCTTTTAAACTTTTTTTTTTTTGGCTATTTTTAAATTTTACTCATTTATCCAAATAATATTTCCACTGTAATTCTGTGATTCACTAATTGTAGATGTTTCTATCTTGTATAAAAGTTGTAAGTCACTTGATTCTACATTCATGTCACTTCACTCCCACACAAATGAAACAAAATCTTTTCATTTGTTATTCTAAAACATAAATATTAACTCTTGCAGTGCTGAGTACCTTCACTCCCTTCATTTTCCCTTCCCCTGACATCTGCTGCATGCCTCTGCCTCTAGAGTGCTAGAATTAAAGGCATATGCCACCACACCTGGCTTGGTTTCTTTTCTTTCTTTTCTTTTTCTTTTTCTTTTTGGTTTTTCGAGACAGGGTTTCTGTGTATCCTTGGCTGTCCTGGAACTAACTCTGTAGACCAGGCTGGCCTCGAACTCAGAAATCCACCTGCCTCTGCCTCCCAAGTGCTGGGACTAAAGGCGTGCGCCACCACCATGGTTTCATTTCTTTTTTTTTCTTCCTTTCTTTCTCTTTAAAAGATTTTATTTACTTATTTTATGTATGAGTACACTGTAGCTGTCTTCAGACACACCAGAAGAGGGCATAAGATCCCATTGCAGATGACTGTGAGTTACCATGTGGTTGCTGGGAATTGAACTTGGGACCTCTGGCAGAGTAGTCAGTGCTCTTAATCACTGAGCCATCTCTCCAGCCCCCCCTCCCCTTCTTGATTTCTTATTATAATAGATGTTTTCAGTAGCTTTAGCTTTCTCAGAAAGAGATACTTGAAGCAAATATTTTTGGAGAAAGCCAGACATAAAATATTTTTGTACACTGATATTTGATAAGTACTGCAGTATATTTGCTAACTGCATGTGCACTCCACTTGGGTGGGAGGTGCGCGCGCGCACACACACACATATACAGACACAGGTAGCCAGCCACAGATACAGATGCTTTTAGGTATTTTAAAAATATTTTATTTCACATACATGGGTATTTTTCCGACATGTATGTCTGTACATCACACGCATGCAATGTGTGCAGAAGTCAGAGGTGTCAGACTCCCTTGGAAATGAAGTTAGCCACCATGTGGGTGCTGGGAATTGAACCTGTAGCCTTTGCTGTCCTAGAATTCACCACATAGACCAGGCTAGTCTTGAGCTCAGTTATGTCTGGCTCTGCTTCACACTTGCTGGGATTAAAGGCTTGCACCATTACAACCAGCTCTATTTTAGCTATTTTCAGTAAAACCTTATAAAAACGGGGTGGGGGTGAGGTGGGGTGTGTGTGCAGCCTGTAGATCTCCTATGAGGAGGTCTACTTTGTATCACTGTTGGATAGTCAGGGGAGCCCTGAATGCAAATAGCAAAGGTAGCCTTTTGTCAGTTTCCTAGTAACTCTGAGGATTGAACTTTGTTGAGCTACAGTCACATCGTTTTCTGTGCTTCTCTTTTACCCTTCTTTCATACAGTGATAGATCTGGACCCAGTAGAGCAACAAAGCCGAAGGCAGTTTTTGTTTGCCATGCTACATGCTCAAGATTCTGATGAGGGACGGTAAGCCTCTGCTTTTCATATTGACAACGCACATAGTCAGACTTACAAAGTTTGAGTTTAGCTGTGTACTTATGCTACTATTTTAGTAACTTTTCTCTGGATGAACCTCCCATCTGCTTGAGTTAACTTCATGTGTCTGACTGCCTAACTAGTTATTTTAGGTTTAGTGCGTGTTTCACCTGTGGCAGGGACTTGTGTGGATAACAGTGGCAACTTGAATCCTACCAGACTTCTACATGGGGCAGACAGAACATTTGGACATTCTAATGTTATTTAGCTAATTTCTTGCATATATGGAAGTATTGCTGGCACACTAATACTATGCCATTTAATATCCATCTCATAACTCTATCTTAAAAAATACAAACCACACAATTTTCTAAAACTTTTATCTATGTGTACTTGCTTGTACCTGTGTGCTTACTTCTTTTGGCTTTTAAAAATTTTTTATTATTGAGCACATTGTAGCTGTCTTCAGACACACCAGAAGAGGGCATCAGATCCCCTTACAGATGGTTGTGAGTCACCAGGTGATTGCTGGGAATTGAACTCAGGACCTCTGAAGCATAGTCAGTACTCTTAATTGCTAAGCCATCTCCCCAGTCCTTTTGGCTTTTTAAAAAACCATTTCTTTCCTTTCTCTTCTTGAGGCAATCTGTGTAATGTTAGATCAGTTGACTTAGTCTGTGGTAGTGTTACCAGTGTGGTGCAGCAAACGGCATTCTGTCAGAACTGGTTTGGAATCCCAACTTCTTTCAAATTGTGGGTTTTGCAATGTTACTTGAATGTTCTTGTACGAGTGACATGTTAGCCACACAGCACTTCATCTTGTCTCTAACCCACAATACCAGTAACCAGGCTTTCTGTAAATTTGGAGACTGGAATGAGCATCCTTTCGTACAGTGCTGGGGCTACCAAGAATGAATGTTGATCTACTCTGTAGGGAATGTTCTTTTCTCAGACCCTTCCAGTGGTGTCCTGGAACCGAGCTTTCAGAGCTTGAGTTTTCAGCCCTATTCCTGTTGTCTCAACACAATGAGCAACATTTGGTTTTCAAACATTAATATATGGAGAAGTGGCACGTACTTGCACTTGGGAAGTGGACAGGTCAGTCTTAGATGATGTAGTGAGTTACAAGCCAGACTGGGTTACATGAGATTGTCTCAGAATGTGTGAAACATTAATGGTTGAAAGTGCTTGCTTCGGAGTCTGATGACTTGAATACCATTCCTAGGATATACAGGCAGAAGTAGACAACCATCTCTGAAACTGTCCTCCAATTTCTATGGGTGCTCAACCCTTCCCCACACTCATTCCTGACTTTGCTCTTATTCCCTTAAAAAGTGGAGGGGAAAGGATTCAGATGCAGAGAAAACACTATTATTGTGATTACTTTTCAAAAGAATTGAAGTGTTGAGCTTCCATGTACATCTGTATACTGCATGGAGTATTCACAGAGACTGTCAGATGTGCTGGGGCTAGAGTTATAGATGGTTGGTACCATCAGCTGGGTATTGAGAGTCAAACTCTGGTCCTCTGGAAGAGCAACTAGTGCTCTTAACCCATTAGCCATCTCTCCAAATTCCTTTGAGAGAGAGAGTTTTCACTGTGTATCTCTGACTGCTCTGGAATTCTATGTAGACCAGGTTGGCTTCAAACTTAAGAGACCTACCTGCCTCTACTTTCTTAGTGTGATTAAAGTTGTACATAACTTCAGTTTGAAAACATACGGAGCTAATAAGCAAGCAGTGCTGAGTTAAATGGATTTATTTTTATGTTTTCAGTTTAAAGTTTACAGTGGTAAGTGATCCTCTGGATGAAGAAAAAAAAGAATGTCAAGATATAGGCTATGCATACCTTGAACTGTGGCAGATATTTCAATCTGGAAAAGATATCCTAGAGCAAGAACTAGAGAGTGAGTAATAACGTTTTACTTATTCATAGAGAAAATAGCTCACTTGTGTAACTTGTTGACAATTATCTGTGAAGCTGATGGGACAAATGCCTCTGAAGTTCTTCCGGCAGCTTTATATATCTCATTCTGGACCATATCTAGGCTTGTCTAGATTTGATGTAATGTATGCACACATATAAATGTCAGGGGACAACCCATAGGAGTTAGTTTCTTCTTGCCTTTCATTATGTAGATTCTGTGGATTGACAACCTCAGCTTGTTGGCAAGTATCTTCACCCACTGAGCCATCTGGCTAGCCCTAAAAATCTTTTAAAATTCTTTTCTATTTTGGCTTACATGCTTCTATCTCCAAAGCACCTCCCTTTTCTTTATGTGTGTACACCACACTGTAACGGTTTCACTTTCCTATGAAAGTAGCTCCAATATAACAAACACCAGGTAAGCTGAGCGGTGCCAGCACACACTCCTTTAGTCCCAGAACTTGGGAGGCAGAAAGCAGGATCTCTTTGAGTTTGAGGAGGCCAGCCTGGTCTATACAGTGAGTTATGGGCCAGCCAGGGCCAGAATGAGACCCTCACACACACACACAAACAAACATGTGAAAATGCAACACTGCTGATGCCTAACTGTTTTTTTTACCCTTGTCCACAGTTGTGAGCCCTGGAAACCAAGCCATCCAAATTGGAAGGCTGAAGGTTTCCCTTCAAGCAGCTGCTGCCCTCCATGGCATTTATAAGGAGATGACTGAAGATCTGTTTTCATGAAAGAACAAGTTCTACTCCACTCTATGATTTGAGGGAATCATAGTCAAAGTGTCTTATAAAATAACATGCTATGCCATAAACCTAGTTTCCTGTGCTATCTTGCTATCTGTTTCTCAAACTAATGACGAGGCTTACAATCATCAGTGAACTTTTATGGTACTAGTTGGAGACAAAGGCATTTTCTTCTAACACCTTAACACTTTAGTAGGCAAGACTTGACTTCAGAAACTGCAAAGAAATGGTCATAAAAGACAAGTTTACAAAAAAACAAAACAAAACAAAAAAATCCCAGTTTATTTATCTTTTAGTTCTTCCAAAATTCAAAATATCAAGTCCTACTGCTAAGGAGAGAAAACAAACAAACATAAAATCTGAGAAGCCCCTTCTCATAAAGTCACAGAACAGAGGCGGCGAAGTGGGACAGGTGGATGCAGAGAACCTGCGGGGGAGGACGGCAAGATAGAGCCCCCCAGTATTTCAAAGCTGATCATCAGAAGCAACCAACACAGGACACTGCAGAGAAGGGAAGAGCAGCAGAGCCCAGCCTTGTGGGTGTGGCCTTCTTCCCGATTCTCTTCTTGTCAAAATATTCTAGGCCAAGACATGACTTACTCTTTGAGATCCGTGTTGATTCCTTTAAGCCTCCCTCTAGATTTCACCTGAAGTATACGAAGCATGACCATTCTTCCTTAGATGTATCAGAAGAGACAGTGGTAATTTGTGTTCGAGCATTGTACCACATATGGACTTGTTGTAAGGAGGAGTGCCAGTGTTTGTCTTCCAATGCAGCAAGACCACCCCAGAATGTGCATGAGGCAAAAAACCAGAACAACTTAAGACCAGACACCAGCTCACTCTGCCTTTAGCTCAGTCATGTCTATCACAATCATCAGCAAAGCCCAAGAACCTTCTTGAGAACTTCAGTCTGGAACTGATAAAGGGACGGATGGAGGACTGACTCTGGGCCAGAACTATGCTTCGGCTAAGTACAGTGACTCAGACCTGTGGCCCTAACACTTGGGAGGGAGAGCAAAAGGATCACACATTTGAGGCTAGCCTGGTTTACAGCGACTTCAAGGTCAGCCATGGCTGCAGAGCAAGACTGTCTCAAAAAGCCAGGAAAAATAAAAAAGTAAAGAAAAAAGAATCATAGTAGAAATAGTTAGTGGTCAGTGTATACCACTGTCTTGGTAATTCAGCTTTGAGACACCAAAGGTAAGTTGAGTTGTCAGAAGAAAAGAGCAAATGGTATCAGCAGTGGGAGGAGCCTCCTGCCCTTCAACACCACCTCCCTTGCCAGCCATCTGATGGGGCCACTGGCACATGTCCTGGTGGGCCTGGAATTCCCCGAGTAGCTTGGTCCACACAAATGGCCCCTAAACCCATAAACACAAATGGCAAAACTTCAACGAAACCAAAAGGAAAAACAGTTTCTATGTCATGTCATTTTAGGAGTTGTCTGCATAAAGAATGGAGCATAGGACCCAAGGTTCATATTACTTTCTCTTTTTCTTCGGGGGTGCAGAGCTGTGTCTGGAACCACGGTTAGAGCCACGGCCTGAACTATGTACAGATGCCTTCCTCTTCCGGCTCATACTTCGGCTCTGTTCTTCTTCCTCCTCGTAACGGCTTTCACGGTCCGCTAAGCAGAGGGCAGAGTGATTCATTAGCTTAAGATATCTATTGTTAATGGATAGCATGAGCTAATGTGTCAGTTAATCTTCACCTTGTCAGTTACTAGTTACCTGACCTAGACAAGCTTAGTTACAGGGAGAATAAAAAGGCTACCTGGTCATACTGGTACATATCAAAAGCTTAAAGAGAGGGAATCAAGCCCACCTATAGCCTATGGGCACATTCTAGATCTTCCTTCTTCTTTGGTTAAGTTGTATCTTTAACTTAGGTTTTTTTATGTGTGTGTGTATGTATATATATATATATATATATATATATATATGTATATATATATATATATATATATATATATATATATATATATATATATATATATATATATATATATATATATATATATAGTGTGTATGTTAGGGGAACACATAGAACAGAGGCTGAAACTAGCTCAACTGTTCTCCATCTTCTGAGACAGGGTTTGGACTGAACTTGGACCCACTAATATGGACAGGCTGGCCATGCAAGGATCCCCAAGGATTCTCTTATCTTTCCTCTCTAGCACTGAACTTACAGGTATGCAATGCTGTGCCCAGTTTTTATGTGAGGGCTCTAGAGATACAAACGCAGACTTCTAAGCTTGAATGGCAATCAGTTAACAACTGAGCACTCTCCCCAACCACTCCCCAAACAGTTTCATAGTGCTCTTTCCAACTCTCATTGGCTTCCAACATTAACACTTCAACACAATGAATTGTGTTAGAAATTCACACACATATAAATAAGTCACTTAAAAAATTTTCAAATAACCTTTTCGTGCTTCTTCTTCTAGCTCATCCCAGTCCTTCCCACTTTCTTCTTCACTTCCCAGAGATTCCTTAGAATAGTCTGGAAAAAATATTGATCATATATTAGTCATTGAGAAATATAACAGAATGTAGAACACATGTGTTTTCTCCTATAAAATGTATTTCCTATGTGTACAAGTGCATTGGCCTGCACATGAGGAGGCCCAAGGATGTTTGATGCCTCTCTTCTTTGAGACAGGGTTTCTCTGAGTAGCCCTGGCTGTCCTTGAACTCAGAAATCTGCCTGCCTCTGCCTCCCAAGTGCTGGGATTAAAGGCGTGCGCCACCACTGCCTGGAGATGCCCTTCAAACCTTGTTCCCTTCAACAGGGTCTCTCAAATGAGCCTGAAGCTGTGTGTGTGTGTGGGGTTTATTGGCTAGGCTGGTGGCCTGTCAATCCCCATGGTTCTCCTGTCTCTATCCCCGACTTTGCCATACCCTAGTGCTGTTACACACTGAGCCATTTCTCCAGTCCAACAAATACTCTCTAACCTGATTCTTCAGCTTCTGATGAATAATCTTCATCACTATCCTCTTCTTCCTCTTCATAGTCATCCTCAGAAGGATTGAAAGTCTCATCTTCAATTTCAGACTCAGAATCTCCATCCTCAGCATCACTCCCCTGGTGAAGTACAGAAAGCGTAAGACTTGCTCACTACTTTTCTCATACTAACATTAACAAGTTAATTCAATATACCCGGTACACTAGCATTTCATATATAAAACCCAGAAAGTTGAATGACCAAGAGATACAGGATTTGTATTAAAATTATACTTTAAGGTACACTTATTAGATTATGGAACAGCCAATTCCTCTCTTTTTGTCTGTGGAAATTAATGAAATAAACACTTTGTATCAATGCATTATGCCAAGGTAGTAGCTCTAATTTTAAAAAGTTAAAAAAAATTTTTTTTGAGACAGGGTCTCACTGTGTGTGGTTCTAGCTTGGCATTGGCTATGTAGACCAGGCTGGTCTTGAACTTACAGAGATCTCCTTGGTTCTGTTTCCTGAGTGATGTGATTAAAGGTGTATATTACCGAACCTGGTGACTTTTTTAAAGGTTCGTTTTTAAAAAATTTATTTTATGTGCATAATGTTTTGCCTGCATGTATGTCTGTGTGAGGGTTTCTGTTCCTACAATCATAGACAGTTGTGAGCTGCCATGTGGTTGCTGGGACTTGACTCTAGGTCCCCTGGAACAGTAGTCAGTACTCTTAACTGCTGAGCTATCTCTTCAGCCACTAAAGGTTCATTTCTTTTTATTTTTTTGTTTGGGTGTTTTGCCTGCATGTATGGCTGGCTGTGTACCAGGTGTGGCAATGCTGGGGGAAATAGAAGAGGGCTTCAAATCCTCTGGAACTGTAGTTCAATAGTTGTGAGCTGCCATGTGGGTGCTAGGAATTGAACTCAGGTCCTCTGGAGGATTAGGCAGTACTGAGTTATCTCTGCAGCTCAGGAGGACTATTTTTCAAAGTACTTTTGTAATGATTCAATCCCATCAACTCCAAACAGTAAGAAACTCTGTGAGGAATGTTCGCAGTGACTACCAATTCCCAATGAACTCATCATTTACTTGTAAGACTAACCTAGAGAAAAAAATAGTACTAAATTTTTTTAGCTTCTCTCTACTGGTCAGGTCCTTTATGTGCTACATATAGATGTCATTCTCCAAAGTGCCTAAATGACATTAGGCAACAATGCATACCTATATAAAAAAGAAACCCCACACTCACGCACGCACCTCACCCTCAGGTTCCAGGAAAGACCAGCCACCTTGTTCAAAGAAGCCCTCGGGGTCATCAACAATGGTCTTCATAATTTTAGTCCAGTTGAGGGACTGAACTCCTTCTGTGTACTTTAGGTCACAGGAACTAAAATGACATTATAAAATCCAAATCAAACTTTTGTATTTTCTGACAGTGTAAACTGTTATGACCATTAGCTTGCACTGGGCATGCCTGAAATGGCTATTATTTGAATTCCCAGAGCATTGATCCTATGTCAGAAAAGTACCACAATCCACACAAGCTTTGTCCCTCAAACAATATTCATCCTTTTTCCCTCTTCAGCGTCAATGAGCCTGTTCTTTTGTATGAGTTATCCAGGCTCCCTCATCCCTCACTTATACCACCTTAACTTATAACCAGTTCTGAGATACTCTTCATTCATTCTTCTGTAATGAAGAAACATGGGCAGATAGATCCCACTGGCCCTGCCCAATATTTCACAGTTTTCCTACCCTGCTTATTTGAGAAAGGCTCTACCTGAAGACAAGGGCATGTCTTTCTAACTATGTAAAATGTCTTCACTTCATAAGGTGCTTAAATGACTTACTAAATTGTGTTGTGGGTTGTTAAATTAGAATGGATGACTGAGAAGAGAAAAGGAAGGAGGGACTAGAGAGATGGCTCAGCAGCTATGAGCTCTTGCAGGGGACCTAGGCTCAGTTCCCATTACCCACACAGTGACTCTCACAAACACCTGCAGATCTGAGAATCGGGATCTCATTCTCTCTTAACACCACGGGCAGCAGACACACATGTGGTGCATTTACATTCACCCAAGGCAAAACACTCATACTCATGAAATTAAATAGACCAAAAAAA